>NW_026521758.1:0-415889 GCF_021234435.1 Artibeus jamaicensis
ACCATATGATCTCGCCTTTAACAGGAAGCTAAACAACAAAACAAACAAGTAAGCAGAAAAAAAAGAACCCAAAAAACAAAGACACTGAAATAGAGAACAAGGGGATAGTGACCAGAGGGGAGAAGGAAGGGAAGTTAAGGGGAAAAAGGGGGAGGGATTTGGAGGAACAAATAGGAAGGACACAGGGACGAGAACTAAGGGGGGGGGAAATGGGAGGGAGGTGGGGAGCAAGGGGCAGGGGGAGGCTGGGATGGGAAAAATAGACAAAAAACTGTACTTGAAAAATAACTAAATAAAATTTAAAATAAAAAAAAAAAAAGATTTTTATGTGATAAAAACTCATACCTGTTGATCTCCAAGGAAATGACTTTTCAGTTGAGCTAGAGAAAAGGAAGAAAAAATAGCAACTTTACTTTCTTTGTCATAAAATTTAGTTGTGGCCCCATTTTGCATACAAACATTTAATTATCACATTTAATTACATTAAGTATAGAAACCCCAAACAAAATTCAAAATTACTCTTCTCACTAAGTTAATTGCTTAACCTTTCCCATTAATTTGAGGCAAAATTGTATGTCTACTTAGAAATTAAGGCAAATTATAAAGTGACATAAGATCCTCCTTGAATGAGACAAATAAAATAGCACAACTATGTATGATAATCATGGTACTTATATGATGTACTATTGCTGCTTTCTGCAGTAATATGCAAATTACATATACACTAAAACAACATATACATTAAAAAGAACTCCAAAGTTTAAGAACTTCATTCATTTTACTTATTTTCCAAAGAAGCTCTAGATACAACAGACACAAAAATTAATGGGATCAGTTCAAATTGAATGTTAACTTATAAAACTTAAATAAAATAATAAAATATCAAAAATATAAGGCTTTCCAAGTCAGAAGAAATTTTTAGCTGTACATTTTCCTTGGTTTATAGCGTACCAATTTTAAAACATATCTGTGCCCCTCTGCCCCCCACCCCTCAATCAATACAGAAAAGCAGCATGTGAAGGGGACAGTATGGTAGGAACATAGGTAAAAGAAGCTGGATTATTAAGCATTTACTAAATGCTTTATTGCAAGTACCCCACATATATTATCTCCATTATATTATTCAAAAACAACCTTATGAGTAGGTACATTATCTTTTTTTATAGATGAAGTAACTGGCCAAAGACTTATTTATAACCTCAAGAGCTGGGATTCAAACTCGGGATCACCTGATTCCAAAGTCAGGGCATCTCAGTATTGTGCTATATGGCAGAACAGCCTGTATCCCCATTTTTGCCTTAATACATACACATAAACAATATGCCTAAAAAGAAGCCTAGAAAAATAAAAACCAAAGCAGTAAGCGGTTATCTCTGTGGGGCACAATTCAAAAAACTGTTTCTTTATAAACATTTGTACTTTTTAAAAAATCACAATATAAAGTATTTGTGGACTATTTATTAAACTTAAGGAAAAGATGTGTGACTTTAAGGAAACACTGCAAAATGAAGGACTTGGAACAGAAGAAGGGAATAATCCTTTCACTGCTATGGTTGTAAGATTTTAAGTTTTTGTTAACCCCTTGATATCTCTCCAAGTCATTAAGTGGTGAATGAAACTCCCACTGGTTAGTAACTCTGGATGGCATAAGGACTCCCTGAGCTTTAATTTTGTGTGTGATTTGCCTTTTCTTCATCAGAGGCACAGCAGCTCACATTCCAGGACCTGAAATCAGTTGCAAGTAGGGAGTGCGCTCCCAAAGAATGGAGTCAATCAGTTAATGCTGATCCTCAGCATTTCAGTGACGTTCCTTTGTCTGATGCAGGCCTGACTGGCTTCAAAAGGGACTGATGAGATGGAAAAAGGTGAAAATTTGGTCAGATACCAGTAAGGCACGTCTGTCTTGCTCCTGAGAGTGCTTTATCACATTCTTGTGACTCTAAAAGTGGCTCCCTAAACTGAATTTCAACTTTTGTTGAATCTGTTTTTGTCATTTAGTTCTATTACCTAAATAATATCAACCTCAGTTTTCTAAGCACTGAGGTTGATATTATTTATTCAACTGTGTCCCTGTCAAAATGCTCACATTTCTTGTCAATACTAAACAACATGATAAATCAAAATGCCATCCAGGAATGTTTAATACAGTTAAGTTTCTTGGGAATATCAAGAAAGTCTACTCATTTTCTGAGTTTGAAATTTACATAGACTTTAATGAAATACTTTTAGAAGATTTTAATTTTTAAAATTACATATAATAGGATATAATTCATGTTAATTGCTCAAACTGGGCAGGGCTATATCTGTTTTGTTCATCTTCTCTTATTAAGTACCTAGCGTATTGCCTGACACACAGCAGATGCTTTATACACATTGTTCTTGTAACGCAAATTGTGAAAAAGTAATACTTTGTTCTTCATTGTTCTGAAAAATCAGGCATATAAATGATCAGTTATTACTCTGTTCATGCAAGTCAACTTGTTCTCCTCTACCACAGGCAGAAAATTCCAGTAGCCTCATTGTATAACAATAAGGCAAACAGCATTTTTCTGATGAAAAGACCTCTCTGGTCATCAATATAATAAGGCATTCCTAAGTGAAGGCAATGGAAAGCCTCAGTTCATATTCTTTTCCCCAACTCTAAATTAGGTTAAGAGATACAAATCATTAGGAAAATAAGTTAATGTTACCATTAAAAATAAGCAAGAATGTCCCATGGTATACTTTGATGACTATACAGAGTGAGGCAAAAGTAGGTATACAGTCATTTGTACAGAAAATAAAACGGTGATTAATAAATAATACAAGAACAAACTGTTTTGCACAAACCTACTTTTGCTAACCTCTGTATATTCAGCACAATTACCTTCATAGTAACCCTACAATTCTGTTGTGACTGGCCATTGTGTTATTCAGACAGTCTATTTCCTTTTGAATTACCACTCTGGAATTCCGGAATCAGATAATATATATGTGCAATTTTGAAACGTTAAATTACTGAATGTAACCTGTTTTTTTAAAATTGAATTTATTAGGGTGACATTAGTTCACAAAACCATACAGGTGTCAAGTGTAGAACCCGACAAACACCATCTGCACACTGCACATCTGCACACTGCACATCTGCACACTGCATTGCATGCCCATCACCCCAAGCAAAGTCTCTTCCCATCCCCATTTCCCCTCTGCTCACTTCCACCTCCCCACCAATCCCTATCCCCCTGGCTATCGCCACACTGTTGTCTGTGTCTATGTGTTTTATGTACATGTTTTGTTTTTGCTTAATCCCTTGAAATGTTAAGTCACTGGATATAACCTGCTTTTATTAGAAAAATTAAAGGCAGCTCCCTCATGAACTAAGTAAGGTAGGGGGAATGCTGGTGGGGCAGGTGTAGGGTGGAGGGGGATAAAGAGAAAAAAATGGGACAACTGTGATAGCATAATCAATAAAATACATTAAAAAATAAAGGCAGCTCCCTGTTATAAATATAAGCTTATTCCCTTCTTCCCTTCCTCCCTCTAGTCATCTATTCCTAGAAACACTTTCCCAACTTTTATTGAATGCCTACAATGTGACTAAAGGCACAGTGCCCACAATGACTTCATCCCATTCCCTTCGTTTCTCATCTGAAAATGCCAAGTACCTTGTGTTCAGGAGCTTCCAGTGGAATGTGAAACACATTTTAATATACAAAACTGAATCATACATAATAAGTTTCAGTGGGAAGATGTATTCACATTTTTCAATAATTATCAACAACCTTCTAGAACAACATCCATTCATAAGTTTGGTTTGAACAATAGTAAAAAGCAAATTCATTAGCAAATTAATAAATCAAGGCAATTCATTTTAATGTGAACAAAGTTAGTTTTGTTTAAGGAAGACACCATGCCTTCATCACATTATGTGAAAATATGTAATTGTGTGTGTGTACTGTAATAAGTGTGTACTGTAAAACTGTACACACTTATTAAACATTTTTTCCATTCAGAGATATAAGTTGGAGGCAAAATATTTTTGTTGGATATTTATAGCTGTGCAGTGTCTTTGAAACCTTCCTTATTTTGGCATCTTCCCATGAGTCAGAAAATTAAGCTGCTCACACTCCTCTGCAGGCAGAGGACAGGCCAGCAGCCTCGGAGCATCTACAAGCCGCCGCATGAGGGGGTGACAATGGTATGGTGGGGAGCATCTGTGTTGGACCTTGCAGTCACAGTGTTCACGGATACCCTGACTTAGAATCGGGCTCTCTGGCCTTCTTAGAGACTCCATAAGTTGACACCCAAAAGCTTTTAGTAAGTTTCTTGTCTGCTTACACAGGCCAGAGCATATTCTATTCAACCAAAAGTCCTGACCAATGTTAGCATAAAACCAAGTATTATGACTAAAAACAAACATAAACGGGCCCTGTGAAGAGAGCCAAAACCTTACTCCTCAAATCTAGACCTGTATTTCCAAATGTACAGATATAACATATTTCATACTCAACACAAACTTTCTCACCAAACTCCCATTTAATCATTACATTACTACCTAGTCATTCAAACTGAAGAACATGAATCATTTTATTGTTCCCACCCTCCCCCAACCCTGACCAGTGTGTGAACTCCACGAGGACAGTGAAGTCTGCCTTGTTCACAGATGTACCTCTGGAACCTAAGACAGTAGCTGGCATATGGCCACCACTCAAAACATGTATCTTCTGATTTCATCCTTACCACCACAGACAAGCTCAGGCTTTTGTCCTCTCATCACCTCTAGCTGGATCATTCTTCAAGTCTCTATCCTAACTTGTCTTCCTGCTTTAATTTCTCATCTTTTCAGGCTTTTTTCCATGCTGCTGCTCACAGTGATTTTTCAAACATTCCAATCCGACACTGCCCTCCTGATGCTAATGCACAACAGACCCACAGAGAATAACTTTCCAACATCTTAGTCTGGCACAGACTCAGACAGCTTAGTTTGGCACAGAAGGCCCTCCACAACCTGGTTCCTTCAGTTTGTCCTTTCCCACAGAAACCTACATTCTAGGCATTTCTAATTACTTGCAGTTCTCTCACATGCCATCCTGTTTCACGCTTCCCATGCTATTTTGGGAATAGAACAGAAGTAGAGTCTGGAAACTAAAAATTATACAAATTACATCCAGAACGGCATATGCAGGTACCATATAACAATATTATATATATGTGAGATATGCATGAAACTGAACACTCTAATGAAGTTTACCTTCACTTTGCATCACTTAATAATGGGAATATTTTTGAAAAATGGCCTACTTAATTCTGTACCCATTGTATCCTGATTCTAGTGTGTCTGATATAAGTCAGCCTGCTTTAGTGGATACCAGCAGGTAAAGAGCAGGGGAGGGAGGGGGCAGTGGAGAATTTGACGGTGCCACATGGTAACTTGACTACGTCATTTCTCTTCTCCCAGGTCTAGATGGGGCTCTTTTGATCACTAGCAGTTTTAGGTTACTGTTGTCACTCTCCAAGGAACACACTAAATTGGAATAGAATTATTCCAAGAGTTACTCCCCTGCTGAAAAGGGAACTGGGTCTTACCCTGAGTCTAGCACATAGTTAACTTATAACATTTACTTATTTGTTTTATAAAATCACTGTGTTAAGAAATTTAATACACATGTACATGTATGTGTGTATATAGAACCCTCATTAATAGGGTCAAAAAATTTAAGCAGAGCCAGTAACAAATTACATTTCATTTACAGTGGAAAAAATTCACTGAAATGATTTTAGAAATTCGTATTTATAAATAGAGGATGGGCATGTTCCACTGTCAAATATATCCTTTACAGCATTCTCCTCGGTGACCACCAATCATTTCTCAGGCATCAGCTCAGTGAAAGTTGATGATGTCCTCCTTTATGCCAAGAGTGTAGCCAATAATCCATTTTGATTTTTGGACTTTTCATATGATTATAATTGCGGTATTTGTTTACCTGATTTCACTACCAAACTATGACCTTCTGGAAGGTAAAGACTGTGTCTTAATTCTACCTGCATCCAGCCAGCACCAAGGAGCATAATAAATAAATAACAGCTAATCTTAACTCTTTGGATTGTTCTTTTTAATGCTAATTCTGTTCAATTTTAGCAATTCTTTGAATTACCCAATCCCCTTGTTTTTGGCTCTTTCCATATCTTGTAGAAAAGATGTTTAATGTTTTTTTTATATTATTCATTCAACCAATATTTGTTGATCATCTACTGAGTGCCAGACAGTGAAGGTCTGACACTGAGTGAAGACAGTGTTATAACCCAGTGTTAACGGCTGGGTTATAACAGCGAAAAGAGGTAAAGTCCTTGCCTTCCAGGTGCTTACAATTGTTTTGCAATTACTTATTAAGTCAGAAACTGGATCACATACCCCTCAGAACCAAGAGGGTGTTGAGAGACTTGAAAAGCTCACTTTACAGCCAGAATCTTTTACGAGGACTCTGATGGATCCAGCAGTGCTGGAGTAAAGAAGCATCCATGTAACAATAAAAAAAATGTGATACATTTATCTTTTAAAACACAAGAGTTAACTCTCTTTCCACTCACGTATCAAAACAAGGTAAACTGGCATCGATACTACCCAGGCAGGAATTAGAACATGAAGGATCTGGTAGGAAAGATATGTAGCTTAATTCCCACAGCTCCAAAATTGTAAAGGGCTGGAAAACCAGCTTGTTTGGGAGACCACCAACATAATTTTCTACATGTGCATTAAATCTGACATTCCCCCCTCCCACTTTGTATTATGATAATCTCTTCAAATAGCTGTTTGACCCACCCAAGTCAACAGCATTATAGGATCTACTTATTTCACCATTGCAGCATATTCTTCCACAATATTTTTAAATGATCCTTAGGTTTTGTTTCCTTACTGAACACAGATAATTAATAAATAAACACTAATTGATCATATGATCACTAATCTTATTATAAAAAATTTAAGGTACAATTATACATTGTGGGCCTTACTCTTTCCTCTTGAGTTTCCTATTAGTTATATTATTTTGAGCTCATACAATAAATTCTGAGTTCCACACAAAAGTTCTGTAATTCTACTGCATGCGTTAACTCTTTAATTCAACAACTATCATATGTTTACAGATTAAATCTCAGTAGCTAGAATAAATTCCAAGGTGCTTTCCTCTCTTTCTTTATGTATTTATTAATGTCTCATGTTCAATATATGGTTTGCTCATTTAAAAAATTTCCCTTCAATTTTTTCATTTGTTACTGGTAGGTTTTACTATTCTACTAATTAAAATTACTCCATTAGCAATTGTACAGATTTTCTGGATTCTAAATCCATTATGAAAACTTCTGGCAACTCTATTGGTTTGTTATAATTACTTTTGGAAATCTATTAATCTAATATTTATAACTATTTTTAAGCTGATTCCAAGGTCTATTTTTCAGTTAAAAAAGAAGAAAGTAGGTTTGTTTGGGGTTTTACTTTTTGGCAATGGATTCACAGTGTAATTACCTAACACCTGTTATCCTCTAGGCATTACAAAATGCTTTTTAATGAACTACTTCAGGAATCATAGATATGGGCTCCACAGTTTCCCAGTAATTCCATACATCCTATTATGTACCTAGAATTTTTCTCCCCCAAGAATCTAGCAGAGTAACTACTAAAAATTCCCAAGTTTTAGTCTCTACGTGGAGTGCTATAGGATATTATTTAAACAAACTTCTTCATTTGAGTAATCCATTCTGTTGAACACTTAAATTTCTCTATCTTCATCAATTATAATTAAATTAGACCTTCAGTTATAATGTGTAGATAACATCGTAACATATTTCAAGTCTTATTTCTTCTGCCTGGTATTGCTCTGCCTTCCCTTTTAATTATTGCACTTAAAACTTGACTCAGTTTTCTTAATGCATTTGTAAAATATTCCTCTAGTGTCTTATGCATTCTTAGCTAGGTAAAGCTAGCTCATCTGTGTCCTAGCATTCTTGAGTGTATTTGAATTTATGTCTGAGAATGACGCTTTTTAAACATAATGCCTATGGAAATCTCAGTTCTTTTTATTCTCATATTAGCCTGATGAGCAGTGGGGCCTAGAAGACTGAGATGGAATCGGGGGCTCTCTAATGCTATGCACCATCTTCTGATGTTCCACACCTACCAATATGTAACTCTTAGGTTATAACTAGTTTTGTTTTTCCTCTGTTTGGGAAATAGGAACCTCATCTCTGACTTTTAATTAGATAACAACTGACTAAGAAATAAATCCTTTACATTAAGCAGAGATTTAATTTCTGACTTAGCATCAGAATAGAGCAGTTACACAAAATTAAATAATATATCATGATTATTCTTCTCGAGACAGGTGTGGATAGCTCTTCATTCTTCCACTAGGCTATTTTAGTACATTGAAACCAGAAAGACCAATATGTAGATACCAGATAATAAAGCTGAAGTAGAGGAGGGGAGCTGGAAGGCAAACAACTGTCTCTATCCACCACGTTATGATCCCTAAGGGCTCTAAAGACCTGACCCGAGTTTAAAAACAATCACTAGCCTATGACAATATGGATATTTTAGCAACACTCAGAAAGAAATCCATCTTGGTATTTAACTACATTTTTATTTTAGTTATAATCTATTCACAAACTGATTGTCAATCTCAACAAAAACAAAAGCTCTTCCTCCAATTCACAATCTTTCCAGGACTGAGGCACCTCTCTCTGTTCTCTATCAAGGAAGTCAGACCCTTGACAATTCTCTATTGGATGACGACTGGATTCCTTCTTTGTAAGAAAGGACCACTTGATCTCAGCAGTCAGGAAAAGTGCAACTGTGACATGACACCATGTTCGTAATTTAAATTTATCATTATTTTTATGTATCACAGGTTTCGATGGTCCTGAAAGTGGTATATGTCTATAATTTGAACTAAGTAAGGCATGTGGGTTGGGCAAAGGGTCTTTTTCCATAATTATTTATTAATCTGAGGGTGATATTGAAGTCAGAAAAAGAAACGGCACTTGAATAAAAAATGGTCCTTCATGTGGGATGCAGCTGCTCCTGACCTACCACAAACAGAGGATGGGCCTAAGGTTCCCTCCCAACAGTGGGTGGACTTGTACCAATCCAGCTGTACTCTAAACCCAATCACATGTGTGACCAACAGGAGGAGCAAACAAGACAGCTATAGGACGGTAGGCCTGATCCTGCATGACACAGGGAAGGTTAATAGTGTACAGTTTCACCCATACATATACTTCCTTTCACTGACACTTTCCATGATAAAAAAAATGCTCATGGTCTCACAAAGTGCTTTTACAATTTTAGTTTTTTAAAAAATAATAAGCAATAGGGGCAGCAAAGTGTGGTGTAACAGGACTGTCTTGGTTTCCACGGGGTGCTGGCAAGTGTAGAGTACAATGTATAACCAGCCACTGTGGTAGACATTTGTAATCTCATTACTGGCTCTGTCCTCACCTTGGTTTTGCTGTTCTTCACTCCACTTTTCACTCATGCTACTCTACCATATTTTTGGACCCTTAGATCAGCTGCCTAAAATGAATTCCAGGAAAAGGTAAGATACAAATAAAAGTATTATAAGCAGTCTCCTAAAGAGAAAATCATGTATCTGATATATAGCAAACATTAAAGGAACAGGAAATACTAGAAAACAGCTCATTCGAAATTCAAGAAACTTTTATAAGGATTGGAGGTAAACACATTCTGGAAGAAGCATGACTTCCATTTAAGTCCATCCCACAATGGGTTTTCCAACCAGTGAAAGTAGAAATTAGAGTAGAAGTGTTTTCTAACATTTTGGTTGACATTTGAAAGAGTGAAAGCAACTGAGATGAAAATAGTAAAACAGCTAAATACAGCACTTGACTCTCCTAAGTATTCTGTCATAACTTGGGATGCTACTTAGGCAAAGGGTCAGTCTTAGAACAGATGTACTACTGCAAATTATATATGTCGATGGTCTATAAAATGTCAGTTCTCCTCATTTCTACTCTCCTACAACCCTCCAAAAGTGAAGAAACAAAGAAAAACTTTTAAATTTAAAATGAAAAAGAAAGAAGACACAAATATGCTTAAAAAAGAAATGTATAAAACAACTCAAACCTTACATTTTTAAAATAAAGTTAGCATTGGTAAGAAGGAGGGCCAGGGTCCTATTTATTCACTTGCTTTACATGAGATGGAACACAGGACTAAGCTGGAGAGATCTGTACCAACAGACACCCTGGCTAACATCCAAATCTCTTAAAAATTCATCATTATAAATAGCTTTATGATGTAGACAACATCACTTTGTACATTATGTAGAATTTAAAATGCTTTGAAAAACCCAGAAAAATTTTATGTAAAATAAACTTTAAGATATCATAAACCTAATTTTTATTAATCCTGTTCTCTCCTGATTATTTATCCTGTTTAGATATTCAAAAGCAAATGATTTATTCACATTCAATTCTTTGATACTCATGTAAAAGCAGTATTAAATTTGGTGTGTTTAAAAATAATATTATCCAGAGTAAGAACTTATTTTATAAACAACAGTTTCTTTGAGGAAAATTTTATTCTCATGATGAGTGTAAAAAGAACATAATATATTTCTTAAATTTCTGCTTTGCTTTTTGAAGAAAATTATCTTAAGGTGTAATAGCATTTTCAGCTCTCATGAGCAAACATCATAAAATAGCCATTTTAGTGCTGAAGGAGGAGTGAATTCACACGTGGGTTAGAGTACAGACCCGATCATCAACAACTGCCCTGGAAAAAAGAATGGACAAATAAGGATCAAGTCAGCATTTGGCATAGCATATCCTACATTTCTATGTAGTAAGAGGTATAGAATCTAGGAAAGTGGTGCTACAATGCTTTAAATCTCTCCCAAACACTCTCCTGGATTCCTAATTTGTCCCATATCTCCTTACTTCCCTGTCTCCATCTCTATCCCCAACACATAAATGTACACATTTCCCATACTACTGAATAGGGGAATGGAAAGAAAAAAGCCTATAAGAGTAAATGAGAAAGAATGATGATAACAACAATGGAGGAACAGAGTAAAGTCTCTCAAAAACACATTTTTGAGGTATAACGGGTGATCCATAAACACTGCTCAGTGGTTGAATAGGCACCCTCCATGGCAACTAGACAAGGGAAGTGGTTGGACAAAACTGCTTTAAATTCCTAGATTTCAGGTCTAGCATTCTTTGGAGAAATAAGAAAAGAGGAACAATGGTTTGCAATATGACAGAAGTAGAGAATCACCTTTATCATTTCTCTGTCTCTGAATTTTCTATGAATTGATATTTATATCTAGATGGTTGAGCAATTTTGGAGCAAGAATGCATCACAGATGACGCGATGTACTTCCCACTGTATCACATCAGTAGACCAGGACTTCTGTTTTGTGACACTAATGCAAGTAGATCAGTGGGTTCAGTTGTTATTTGCCCAATCCATTCACTGTAAAGTTTCCCATCACCTTTTTAGCTAATTATTTTAGAAGCTGTTGGTAATCACTGATCTAGAGACACAATTTTGTTAGTAGCTGCAAAATGCTTCCAAAATTCTAAACAATATACTACTAACATCAGTAATATATTTTATGCCTTGGCCAGAGAGCTGAGGTGGCTGGAAAAGGATCTCACACACCAAAAGGTTGCAGGTCTGATCCCCAGATGGAGTGCACATGGGAGGCAATCAGTAAATGTCTCTCTTTCTCATACATCAATGCTTTTCTCTCTCTCCCCAACTCTCCCCCCCTTCTCGCTCTCTAAAATCAATAAAACATATCCTTGGGTGAGAATAAAAAATAATAATATAATTTCTACCTTTGTATTTATGTTCATATGGAATACAATAAAATACAGTTGTACTTACTACTTACAAATAAGTTTTTACTGAAAATGATTTTGCTAATGCAGAAAATAGATATAAATCTGTACTTTGTACTTTCTAACACCAGTTCTTATATTATGGTTGTTAAGATTATCCTAATTTTCTCGTAGTTCAACCAGCACTATTTCTGATAACATAACCGAAGGTGGGTGGTGACAGACCAACCTTTAACTGGCTTGTTCTGACGCAGAGACTACACATCACAGGCCTCTAGAATAACTGGCTGTTTTTTGTTCTTTAAAAAAAATAATAAAGCTAGAAGAAATAAACACACATATATTCTCTAAAGACATTTCTTCTTGTATTATAAGTAGTCCATTAATGCAAACCAAATGTTGTATCTAAACTATTTGACGGTGGTTAAAATGTACAATTGTTTAATGTAAGATTTTGTTTTTCGGCTTTGAAAATCTGTAGCCTACAGGCTTTTCTTCCAACTTCAGCTTCAGAGTGCTTTTCCACCTATTTAACTGTGGAGTAATACAACAGCAGAGTGGAAAAACCTATGCAAGGAACAGATTAGATTGATTTGTTATTAAATAGACTGTGAAGCCTTAGGGAGGAGGGCTGTAACAACAATTCGGGCACTACGAAATCTGGCAAGCTCATCAGTTGTTTCTTCCTCCTCTTGGCAGACATGTCATGTTCATGTTTATAGCAAGCTGATTAACTGCTGAAAATGCACTAATGGATGGCTCTCACTTTTAGGTAGAAAATCACATTTCAAATTTTCCTTTCCATACATCATTGGATTAGAGCTGTATAGGTAGTTTTCTGAAAGTTTAAGGAAACACCTCATGACACACATGACTCTTTTTGCTCTGTCCTTAACCTGTCAAATGGTAAGGAGAATATGAACTTAATATCAATCTTCATTTCATCATAGCGATTACAGTGATTTAATGAAGGAATAATAAATCACCCCACCCCCCTGAAAAGAACTGGAGAATATGTTTTAAGACTATTTTCCAGATTCTCTAAATTAGTATTTACATGACTTCCTGTACTGTGTTTCTGACCAATCAAGAACAGAAATGGTAGCCACTCCAGACTTTCCATAAAGGAGAAACAAAATAGTGGTAGTGGACATAGGGCTGTAGTGTAGAAGTTTTACAGTTGTCTTTTCCAGTAAGCATGATTTTATACAGACTGTGTCTATTTGGGGGGTGGAGTGAAGTTAGGTAAAATTTTCTCAAACCATTTCTGACACTCCTGCGAAAAACCAATAGAACAACACCATTTTCAAGGAAAAAATATCCTCACGATAAATTCAGGTATATAATAATTAAAACTGAAGCAAACTAAAGCTCAAAAAGCACCAACCAAAATGAAAAAAATTCTATTAAACAGAAGATAATGGGTACAAAACATTTAGGATGAGTATCTGTTATGCAATAGGTGCTAAATGAATATTGTTCTTCCTCCCCATAATACAATTTTAAAGAAGTATTTCACTTAAGGATGTGAGAAACAAAGACACCAAAGTAAGGATTCCTGAAAGAGAGTCAGGATAGCAAACCTAATCTGATCAATACAGCGCTCTTCACTAAATTAAAAATGATAAAATGGAGACGTATATTTATGCTGCTACTAAGGTGCTTAGTCATTTTGCTAGTTAGGCATAATGATCCATTCTGCAACACAGAAAATTTTTAGGCTTTTGTATCCTTGTATCTATCTCTACAATAAAACAAAGTCACTAAAGAAAATGAAGAAATAGTAATGTTCGTATCACCTCTTTGGGCTTTCACTCATACTAAGATGAATGCCTGGATAATTTAGTATCTATTATATATCATGTATAGAAGGCGGTTTCTTCAACAACTTGTCACAATACTAAAATATTTATATTCTAAAAATAGATTAATATGGTATACTTTGTACTGTAATGTACTAAGATGTGTTATAAAATTTTAAAATACACATCTCAGTTATTTTGGTTGCAAAAAAACCAACTAATGATAGAACCAAAAAAAAAAAAAGAAGCAAAATTACTCATTTACAAAATGGGAATCTGAAACAGATCATAAAGACATGAAAAGAGATTCATCCTGACTAGTCATAATCACACACACACACAAAAGCAAAGTAAAATGAGAGAAAATTAGACTGGTGAAATTTAAAGAACCTGCCTAATATTAAATGTTAGACAAAAAAATCCCCACATTTTTTGGACCCTGGAATAGGATCCTGGAACTTTTTCATGTACTACTTGAGATGATACAATTGTTAAGTTACTTCAGAAAGCAATTCAGCAAGGTCTGGAGAGACTGAAAATGTGCTTTCATTATGAACCAAAATATTTCACTTCTAATGACATATTTTCTAGAATCTTACTTATGTAAACCAGAAGATATATCTAAAAATATTCATTGTAACATTACTTATAATATTAAAAAGTGGAAGTGAAATGTGCTTCAATAGGGGAATGGCCAAACAGTTTAATATTCTGATATATTATAGCAGTTAAATAAAATAACCTAGAGACCATAACAAGAGATAAAGAATATTATATAATACTAAAGGGATCAATCCAACAAAAAGATGTAACTCTTATAAATGTATATGTAACCCAAACCAGAGCACCTAAATATATGAAGAAAATCTAGGTGGACAAAAAGGAAGAGGTCGACAGTAATACAGTCATAATAGAGGATTTTAACACCCCACTGATAGCAATACATAGATCATCCAGACAAAAAAATCAACAAGGCAACAGCCACCTTAAATGACACACCTTACCAGATGGATTTAATTGATATTTATAGAACATTTTATTCTAATGCAGCAGAATATACATTCTTCTCAAGTGCACATGGAACATTTCCTAGGACAGACCATTTGTTAGGACACAAAATGAGTCTTTATACATTCATGAATATTAAAATCATATTGAGCATCTTTTCTCAATGCAGTGGTATGAAACTAGAAATCAATTAAAATAAAACTAAAAGCACCCAAACACATGGGGGTTAGATAACATGTTACTGAGCAATAAATGGGTCACAATAATATCAAGGAAGAAATCAACAGTTACCTTGATACAAGTAAAAATGAACACACAACAACCCAAAATCTGAGACACAGCAAAAGCAGCCCTAAGAGGAAAATTCATAGCATTACAGGCAGGCATACTTCAAGCAAAAAAAAACTCAAATAAACAATCTAAACCTATACCTAAAAGAACTAGAAAAAGAACAAAAGATGCCCGCAGTAAGTAGAAGAAATGAAAGAATAAAGATTAGAGCAAAAATATAAAACTTACTCAAAAAGCCCCCCTCTCCCCCCACTCCCTCTAAAAATAAATAAAATATTTAAAAAAATAATAATAAATAAAATATTTAAAAAAAAATGACATAGAGACTAAAAAAATTCAAAAGATCAATGAAACCAAGAGCTGATTATTCAAAAAGGTAAACAAGATTGACAAACTTTTATCTAGAAGTTAACTCCTCAAGGAAAACAGAAAGAAGACTAAAATAATTAAAATAAAAAATGAAAGAGATGTAACAATCGACTCCCATTAAAAACACAAAAGGTTGTAAGATAATATTTAGAAAAACTCTATGCCAACAAATTGGACAAGCTGGGCAAAATGGATAAATTCCTAGAAACATACAATCTTCCAAAACTGAATCAGTAAGAATAAAAAAAATTCAACAGAGTACAAAATCAAGGCAGAAATAAACAAACAAATAAATAAATAATAACCCACAACTCATAGCAGTCAAGTCAGGGGGAAAAAAACCAAAAACAACAAACCAACCAACCAAACAAAATAACCCCCCAAACCTCTCATCAGTCCTGGCCAATGAGGCTTACTTGGGTGGGCCGTCGTTCTGTGCAAAGAAGGTCATGGATTCCATTCCTGATCAAAGCAAATGCCTAGGTTGTGAGTTTAGTCCCTGATAAGGACACATATGAGAGGCAACCAACTGATGTTTCTCTCCCACACTGGTGTGTGTGTGTATCTCAAATTAATAAATGTATCCTGGGTGAAAATTGAAAAAGGAAAACTTTCAGCAAACAAAAGTCCTGGACAAGATGGCTTCACAGGGAAATTTTACTAAACATTCAAAGAAGAACACCTACCCTCAAACGCTTCCACAAAATTCAAGATTGGAGAAGACTCCCAAACTCATGTTATGATGGCAGCATTATACTAATTCCAAAAGCAGATGAAGATACTACAAAGAAAGAAAATTATAGACCAATATCCCCAATGAACACAGATGCTAAAATCCTCAACAAAATACTAGCAAATAGGATCCACCAATACATTAAAAAGATCATACATCAATTGAAATTTATTCTGGGGGTACAAGGTTAGTACAATATCTGAAAATCCATAAGCAACATATACCACATAATCAGAATAAAGGATAAAAACCATATGATCAAATCAATAGATACAGACTAAGCATTTGTTAAAATCTAGCACCCATTTATAACAAAAAATCTCAGCAAATACAGGAAACAGGGAACATACCTCAACATAATAAAGGACATGTATGACAATAACACAGCCCACATCATACCCAATGGGAGAAAATAAAATCATTTCCGTTAAGATTAGAAACAAGAGAGGGATGTCCATTTTCATCACTCTTGTTCAAGATGGTACTGAAGGTACTAGCCACAGCCATCAGACATGAAGAAACAAAAGGTATCCACATTGGAAAGAAGTAAAATGTCATTAATAACAGATGAAGTGATATAGTATCTACAGAAACCAAATATTCCACCAAAAGCTACTAGAATTGATAATTCAGTAAAGTAGCAGGACACAAAATTAATATTCAGAGATAAATGGCACTTTATATACCAATAATGAACTATAAGACAGAGAAACTATGTAAACAATCCCATTTACAATTGTAACAACAACAAAAAAATTAAGGTACCCAGGAATAAATGTAACCAAACAGGTAAAAGACCTGTAACTCAAAAAATTACAGGATACTGAAGAAAAAAACTGAGAAAGATGCCAGAAAGTGGAGGCATATACCATGTTCATGGATAGGAAGAATTAACATCATTAAAATGTCCATACTACCCAAAGCAATCTATAGATTAGATGCAATTCCTATCAAGATAACAATGGCGTGTTTTACAAAACTAGAATATCCCAAAAATTTATATGGTACCACAAAAGACCTTGAGTAGCCTCAGAAATCTTAAGAAGGTCAATGTTGGAGGTATCACACTAAGTGACATCAAACAATATTACAAGGCCACAGTATTTAAAACAGCCTGGTACAGCATAAACATAGGCATACAAATCAATAAAACAGAATAGAAAGCCCAGAAAGAAACTCACACCTTTCTGATCAATTAATATTTGACAAAGAAAACAAGAACATACAATGGGGTAAAAATCTATTCAATAAATAGTGTTGGGAAATCTGGACAGCTACATGCAAAAAAAATAAAATAAAATCAGACCACCTCCTTATACCATACACAAGAATAAATTCAAAATAGATTAAAGACTTAAATGTTACTCAAAACCATAAAAATCCTAGAAGAAAACACAGGCAGCAATATCTCAGACATTTTTATAGCAGTATTTTTTGTGATATATCTCCTCAGGAAAGGGAAACAAAAACAAAACAAAACAAAACAAATGGGACTGCATCAAAAATAAAAAACTTTTGCACAACAAAGGAAACCATCAGCAAAATAAAAAGACAATCCACTGAATGGGAGACCATATTTGCCAATGATACATCTGTTAAGGAGTTTATTTCCCAAATTTATAAGGAACTTACAAAAGTCAACAGCAGCCCTGGCTGGTGTAGCTCAGTGGATTGAGTGTGGGCCTGAGAAACACACGATCACGGTTCGATTCCCAATCAGGGCACATGCCTGGGTTGCAGGCCAGTTCCCAGTAGGGAACCCACGAGAGGCAACCATACATTGATATTCTCTCCTTCCCTTCCCCTCTAAAGATAAATAAATAAAATCTTTAAAAAAAAACCTCAACACCAAAGAAAAAACAAATAAACAATCCAATTAAAAACAGGGCAGAGGACCTGAACATACACTTCTCCAAAGAGGACATACAGATGGCCAACAGACATATAAAAACATGCTTAACATCACTAATCAGCAGAGAAATGCAAATTAAAACCACCACGAGATATCACCGCAAGCCTGTCACAATGGCTATCATCAATGGCCTTGCAGACACCGCCACTACTGCCCTGATGCTTCCCTCACCCAGCCATGGGTGAACCCCACCATGTTCTTTGACATCACTGCCAATAGCAAGCCCTTGGGCTGCATCTTCTTTGAGCTGTTTGCAAAGTTCCAAAGACAGCAGAAAACTTTCATGCTCTGAGCAGTGGGGAGAAAGATTTTGGTTATAAGGTTCCCTCTCTCACAAAATTATCCTAGGATTTACGTGCCAGGGTGGGGACTTCACACACCACATGGCACAGATGGCAAGTCCGTCTATAAGAGAAATTTATTGACGAGGATTTCATCCTGAAGCACACAGGTCCTGGCATCTTGTCCATGGAAAATGCTGGACCCAACACAAACAGTTCCCAGTTTTTCATCTGCACTGCCAAGACCGAGTGGCTGGATGGCAAGCATGTGGTCTTCAGCCAGGTAAAAGACAGCATGGATGTCGGGTCCAAGAACAGCAGGACCAGCAAAAACATCACCATTACTGACTCTGGACAATACTAATAAATTTGACTTGTGTTTTATCTTGACCACCAGACTATTCAGGAGCACATTCTTCATCCCCATGTGCTTGGAATGTTCTATAATCTTCATGCTCTTGCTGCAGTTCACTGGGTTCCATATTTTCCTTACCCTTCCAAGTAGAGCTGGATTGCAGAGTTAAGTTTATGATTATAAAATAAAAACTAAACAATTGTCAAAAAAAGAATGGCTATAATTAATAAATCAACAAACAACAAGTGTTGGCAAGGATGTGGAGAAAAGAGAACCCTCATGCACTATTGGTGGGAATGCAAATTGCTAGAGTCTCCTCAAAAAATTAAAAATGAAACTACCTTAATGACCCAGAGATTCCACTACTGGGAATATATCTAAAGAAACCCAAAACACTAATAGAAAAGAAAATATGCACCCTATGTTCATTGCAGTGTTGTTTATAATAGCCATGTTTTGGAAGCAGCCCAAGTGCCCATCAGTAGGTGACTGGATGAAAAAGCAGGTACATTTACACAATGAAATACTACTTAGCCATAGAAAAGAAGGAAATCTTACCCTTTGAAACAACATGGATAGGCCTGGAGAGTATTATGCTAAGTGCAATAAGCCAGCCAGAAAAAGACAAATACCATATGATTTCACATGTATGTAGAATCTAATGAACAAAATAACAAAGAAAACATAAACAGACACAGATTGATAGCTTTTAGAATAGGGGGAATGGAAGGCTCGGTGAAAGAATTAAGTAAAAAAAAACACACACACAAAAAAACCCCTCATAAACACAGACAACAGCATGGTTATTGGCAGAGGCAAAGAGTGGTGGCAGGGGGAGATGGAAGAAGGCAAAGGGTAAGTAAATTGTGGCAGAAAGAGATACGACTTTGGGTGATGAGTGCACAATGCAGTGTGCAGATGATGTGTTATAGAGCTGTACACTTGAAACCTGTATGGTTTTATTAACCAATGTCACCACTACAAATTCAATTAAAATTTTTAAATCCCCCCCAAAACATACAGAAAAAAAATAAACATGATACAGTAGTTGTTTCAGCGGTGGAAAGTATTGGCATGTCCCTACTAAAAATTGATTACTGAGTTATTAAAAAATCCTGATATACCATCAAGGATGAGAATGGTAAAGGGTTAACAAATAAATATTCACTTACTATCACATACAAATGCACACACATAACCTAGATCTACACACATCAACATGAATAGATCTCCAATAATGTGTAGAAACATCAAGATGCACAATGACACATAGACTGTAACATTTGTTTAGGTTAAAAAAGCAACAAAAAATATTGGCCAAAGATGCACATGATATGAAAGAACCCAAAATAAACCTGAAGATGACAGTGGTTAGCTATTGGGAAGAAAGAATGGAGAAAATGGGGCTCAAATTTTATGTTTAATACATATATATTTTTTTTAAATAAAAACATCAATGAGGAATTATCAATAATTTTCAATTCTGTCAGGTACTTAAATTTTTGTTATATCATTCTCTGTGCTTATTACTTTTTAACATTTCTCAAGATACAGATGAAAAATACAGATAAACCCCCAAAGGATAGTAATAATAAAACATATGATTAAAGTAATTATTAATCTCTATAAATTATTAAAGATAAACTTTTTCAGGAAGCAACTTGAAATATACTATACAACTTATCTAAATTATAATTTATCAATATATATCAGTGATTAAAAAAACAATGAGTAAGGTTTATTCTTGTACTGATCCCATAACTCATCACTGTTACTAATTTTAAGAATAGTAATTATTGAATGTGACCCATGAAAAATTACAGAGTCAAATAATGTTATTTTAGTTCAAATAGCTTTTTAATAGATAAATTATGGCATGGAACATATATTTTACATACATGAGCCCCTAAATTTTAACAAGTATTTTCCTCTTTACTAATTAGAAAAATTACTATAGCTGGGCTGCCTCCATACGTAAGCAAATGTATTAGAAAATGTTAAAACAATGTGAAACTTTGATGCTAACTACATAAACTTGATTTTTTTCTTGTGGTTCCGTCTAACCAGATCACTCACTTAATATAATGAAATGCTCAGAATAAGAAATCAGGCTATTCATTTTGAAATATTTATTCACTATGGTTAAAACATTTTGTTGTATAATGTTCTAGGTCCATAAAAGATTTTATTACTTATGAAAACTACTTGGTGCTTAAAATCCAAATTCTACATGGTTATATTATTAGGTTAAAATAGGTTAGCTTAATGGAATACTGGTTCAGTTACCTTGGGCTCGCTTGCCCTACAGAAGACTTAGTTATATGTTTAACTAAAATGTGTAGAAACAGTTGCTACTTGGATTTGTATGTCCCAGATGAAATTGGCTTGTGACAGGAATGTCAAAGAGAAGTAATCATTAAAATGCCTTCTGGAAGAACTGTGCTTGAGTAAATTGCTCCAGATTAGTAACTTCTGCAGAGCTGCAGGTCAGCCACAGACCCATCCCTATCTTTGAGGTATAGTGCTCTTTACTGTTTACAGCAGGAGTTGCATTGTAAAAATTCAGTGTTACTAAATTTCCTGATAAGAGCATCCACTTAATAAATAGTCACTGCAGAGATGCCCAAGAGAATTTCTGATAATTACATTCAAATACCAAATAGTTTATTCTTCATTTAGTCTGAATTAGAAATGAAATCAGAGAGTTTTATTTGTTTGACTATTAAAAAAAGTTACCAGTGACCAACCACGACACTAAGAAAGGAAATTAGGGGAACTGTTGTATATTCTGATGACTACCACAGAACTTCCAAATAGGTGTATCTACTTTGCATTTACAAGTAACTCAACGGGGACAACTAGCTCAGCAATATATAAGAATTTTCTGTAACAAAGAAAAGAAGAAAGGAAAGAAGACAAGTCCTTGTGAGGGCAAAGGAGGCTGGGTACAGAGGCTAAGGGGAAATCTCTGTCATTTCTGCGTCTCTCTGAATGCTCAGAGCAAACCCTTGGGATTCTCCCCTCTTAAAACCTGAGAGATAATGGCATTATTCACAATAGTCAAAAGTGGAAATAAACCAAATGCTATTAGCTGATGAAGAATACACAAAATTTGGTATATATTCATACAATGGAATATTATTTAAAAATAAAAAATGGATCAAGTACTGACACATGGTAAATATGGATGAGCCTTGAAAACACCATGTATGCTAAGTGTAAGAAGTCAGTCACCAAAGGCCATATATTGCATTATATCATATAGCATGTTCAGAATAGGCAAATCCATAGACAGAGAAAGTGGAATAGTGGTTCCCAGGGGCTGTAGAGAGGGAAGAATGGGGAAGGAGTACTAATGGGCAGAGAGTTTCTTTTGGAGGTGATGAAAATGTTTTAAAATTAAACAGTGGTGTTGGATGTACAACTCTGTGAAAATACTAAATACTGAATTGTATACTTTAAAATTATGGTGACATATCTCAATAAAACTGTTATTTAAAAAACTCAGGTTTTGGCTGGTGAGAGCACCAGCTGGTCAAAGGGACAGAACTTTGTCAGGCATCTTCCTCATGTGGTATGTTACATAAGGAATAAACTGTCAAGGCACAAACATGCAATTTTTTCCCAGGAGTCCAAAAGATCTGAACCACGAAAAAGCCTTTTCTACTAATATCAGCACTTAAACATTTTTAGAATTTTTATTAGTATCAATGGAAGCCTGATGGGCACCAGAAGGGGACCCTATAAAGTATAAAAATATCTGAATGGCAGCGGGAAATCAGATCTTTTTATTTAAAAAAATAGCACAGTTCTTTTCTTAAGGGGCAATAATAAGACTATTTGTCAATATTGCATGACCTTCTTGAAACCATAAAAAATTCTATTTTAGCAGGGCTTTAAACTAACTGAAAAGGTAGAGATAATCTAGTCTTCACAATGAGACTGTGAAGTTACTTCACTTCAATATTGCCAAACACTTCCCCCCTTATTCGCTCATATAAAGACATTTTTCTCAAGGTCTAGAGTAACTTTGTAATACCAGCAGAAGCCAGTTAAAGCATGGACAATGGAAAGGGACTATCTGCTTCCAAATGGGGTAATCAAATTCTAATGTACAAATTCAACACAAAAACCTGTGCTTTAATACTGAGTTACCATTAACATCTAATAATTTTTACAATTATTAAAAGGTCTAATTATATCTTTTTGGTTTCAATATAAATAAAAAGTGCTCCATCTTAATGAAAGGACAAGCTATGATTTACAAGATAAAATATATAGAACTAATTTATGTAACCCAAATAAACTTTTCTCTTTGCCCATCTACAACTTATATAGAAGTAACTGACAAAGTTTCTCAGTTTCTGGGTAACAGTAAGATTCCAACTCTACAATCATGGAAATTCTACAACAAAATTTCAGAAATAATTTCTTGAATTCTAAGATGATCATATTTTCATTTACAGACTCTGCAACTCAAACTATATTCTTTCTACAGTTTTGGTACACAAAAACCTGAACCACTAATACAGTTTCTCTGCTTGCATGAAACGTGCAGCACAGGCCATACCTCGTACATTTGAAGGTTAAATTCACCTTGTAGTATTTGCCTGTTGGAGTTTCCACTCACAGTGTGCAGCTTGTCAGTGTAAGTCTGTAGTGACCTCTAACCACTGCTAAATTAGCATCCCTGGGCTGCTGGTCCGGCCCTAAAGGATCTGCCCCCTTGGGAATCCCTCAGGCAAATGGGAGCCACTAAAATTTAGGCCTGGTAACAAAGAAGGACTTTAAAAAACAAGATAAAAATGTTTGCCAGAGTAATTACCTCAAACCTATAGACATTTTTTAAATGAAGAGAATAATGTGTAGTAAACTTTTATTATAACCACTTTTATTTTAAACCACTTATAAGTGGTTGTTTTGGAGAGTTGATAGAAATATTTTATATGTTGATTGTGGTTATCAACTTCATGCCACAACTCATGTCAAAAATCATAAAACTGTATGCCACAAAGAGAGTGAATTTTGCTATAACTCACCCCTACTAAACCTGACTTAAAAATAAAGCAATTATCTCTGAATGACAGAATTAAGAGATTTTCCTTTACACTTTCTTGAACTTAACAAATAGTCTAAAATGAACGCAATGTAACTGCAGTCAGGAAAGAAACGGAAAAAAAAAAAACAAAAAAAACCACAGAATAAGATTCCTGCTGTGGCCATCCTGTACCCCCTTCCATGCCCTTGGGGAGTGGAGGCAGGCAGAGGAAGGCCCAGGGTAAGGAGGTGGGCTCCTCACTGTGGGTTACTGGGCCCACTTATTGCCACCTCATCCCATGAAATCTAAACTAATATGACAAAAATACCCCACTGATAATAACACAATAAGAAAAAGAATAAAGCCCATTTTCATCAAAATTTAGATGTGAAGGTTGTTACTTAGCCTGTGGGAGGCAAGAGGTTTAAAGGGTCTATTTCCTTTCAAGGTACCTGTGCCTGAGATTAGGTTTATATACCCTGAAGGTCATTTCTCTTGCTAAGGCATGCACCCTGTGAACTGCTTGGTACCCACTGGTACCTGACCTCTAAAAGGCTCAGAAGGCATGGAGGACCCCCAAATTGACTCATCCATCTATATACACTAAATATCATCCTTGAGCCAAACTGGAGTATCAGAAATAGCTTCCTGAAAATCACTTTCAGCTAAGGTGCTATTCCAGCCATTTACATTCTATTCAGTAATAGAAGAAAAAGCCAGATGAGCCTGATTTTGTAACTTAGACAAACTACTAGGGATGCTGTTTGCTTCATCATACAGTGGTCTCTCAAAGGTGACTCACAGGTGAAAACACTCCAGTCTCAGACCCAGAAACGGTGGATTCTCCTGAGCAACCTACTTTTTATCCTCTAGACACTTTGGATCACGTAATTCATTAGTGTTTCTCTCTTTAGCATGGCTACTAGGACACTTAGAACCAGAGTGGCTGGCTCCCTTTGTATTTACTTTAAGCAAATAGATGGAGTGTTAACAACATATGGTACATTTGATATACAATTTTAACCTTGGCTTCACCTTATTTTTATAATCTGTATCTTTTCTTTATTATAAATTTCCTCACTCCATTTTCAGTTTTCTTGTTTTAAAAGATGTTTCAAATACTTTTGGAATGAGATGAAATGTTAAATATGTAAATAACTACAATGTACTATGCATAAATCCAGAAAGTTTGTAACTTTTCAATGAACTGATTCTATAGCCTACTTTCAACAAGGTGAAATATCAAATACATAACTAACTACAGTATCCTCAAAACAAATACAGATTAGTATCTTATCTATTAACTGATCCAACAGCCAACTTTAAATGAGATGATATATTAAAAATACATAAAGATCTATACTGCACCCAGTATAAATGCAGAAAAGCTATAACTTCTTTATCAACTGTTTTCATAGCCTACCTTCAATGAGGTGAAATATTAAATACATAGGGAACTATTAAATGCATAGATAACTATAGTGTACTTGGTATAAAAGCAGAAAGTCTAACTTTTCTATTAACTAATCCCATAGCTTACCTGCGGCAGTTTTCACAGTTGCAGTGATAATTTTTGGTCTGATATATCATCTTTGGATACAGGCCCTATCAATTCCAGATTATGGATCATTACATATTGATACTGTTTGTGGTATAATGTTTTGTAAGAAATAAAACAAATATAAAATCATATCAGAAATGGGGTTTTTATTACCTTATTTAGAAATTAATACTTTCAAAGAGTCATTAATAGAAAACCAAGCAATCATTTTAATTAAGATTTTTTCAAGTTCTCAACAAGGCATGTTGCAAGTGTGAATGATAATTGTGCAGTTCATTTTTTAGGACACTTCCTAAATAATAACATGTGGAGGCCTAGTTTTTCTATGTAGACAATGGGAACATCTTATGGTTTGGGTTAAAAATTCATCTTTGGTAATGCAAATGTGAAAACAGGACTGCTCAGGTTTGGAGCTCCTCATGTGGCAGAGGGCTCCACAGTGCATTATTTACCGCAACATGAGAGGCATTTATTAAGTGGGACCTCATGTTACTGACCGCTTATTCGCAGGGTGAGCCAATCATGGCAAGCTCTGGACAACTCTGGATAACTACAAAAGTAAATGATAATATAACTTCATTTCCCTTTGAGTTATTAATGCCATTTTTGGTTTAGAAAAAGTAAGGAAGTCTTACTGATCATTTAGAAACTCTGACATAGGATCTAAATCAAACAAGATAAAATTTCAAATGTCCCATTTTGCTAACTAAACTCACCTCATATAAGAGTGAAGTAGGAAGCTACATGACCATAAGCATCAAGACCATTTTGAATTTCCTTTGAGTAAATCAGAAATGGCTAACAGGCAAGGAGGCTTCGATCTGAGAGCTGATTTCTGTTTTCCTGTATTTTTGGATTCTGGTTCTGAGAATGACAATTGGGGGGAACTGGAAGACACAAGGGAGATCTCTCAAGTCATAATAAAAACCTATACTACTGTCACTAACACTGCTTTCTAATGGATTCCTTGCCAGTGTGAAACCTGGTGTTCACACAGCAGAGTAACTGGGTCAGTTGTCACCTTGAGGTCCCTTGAAAAGCACACAGACAGGTATGAAGAAGGCAGAGGTGAGAATGAGTAGACAGAAACCCAAAGATGCCAGGTAGCTAACCTAATGACAAAGCACCCTAACCTGAACGCAGAACACCCTGGGCTTCATTAAGTGTCACTGTCCCTTCAATGAACGTTTGGCAGGGTGGCTGGCTGCTGAGCACCATGCACTGTGCCAGGGCTGTGGGGTTGGCCTTACCACCTCACAGGAAAGCTAATACAGGCACAGAGGAGTAGTTAAAGACTTTAGATGAAGAGAGATGACTTTTCTTGAAGGAACTTGGGAAAGGCTATAGGGAAGATTTAGCACTTAATTGGAAGCATTGAGAATACACAGGAATCCACTTGTGATGGGAGGAGGGCAATCCAAAAGTAGATCAATTATCATTCATTGAAAGAAGAAACCCACCTTACTCATAACCCTTAAGATTCCATTACAGGTTCCCCTCTGTTGCTTGGCCTCTCTTCATTCTGACCTATTTACTACACCTTGGGGTGACTGCCACCAACCACAACCACAACAGCAATGGCAACTTCCCATATGTCTCCTTTGTAAGCGTAAGGTGAAGCTTACCATTGCTGGTTCCCAGTTCCCCACAGCCAAATGCCAGCTTTACCTTTCCAACTTTGCAAACCACTAGGTCCTTTAAGGACATAATCTAGACACCACTGAGCCACTTTACTCTTTAATACAATATTAATGTGAGGTCATATACACCTTTATACATGCTTTTTGCGTTTCTCTGGTCAGCTCAGCTTTCATTTTTGGAAGACCTGTTCACTCAGCCAACATTTACTAACTGAGCCCCAATGACAGGCCAGGCACCATTCAGACACAAAGCACCAAACTCACTGAGAGTTAAGTATTACCCACGTTACTGACAAAATTTTAGCAAACCTATGGACTTAGTAATTCAACTACATAATCTTAAAATTACTTAATATTTTAAAACTTAAAGGAAAGTGCAGTAAATAATCTAATAGCCATGCACATATCAATCACCCCCTCACTTAACAGATGCTATTCTTATTTTGTCATGTTTGCTCCAAATAGCAATTTTAATAAATCCTAATTCCTGACAGCTTCCCCCCTTACTCCCTAGAAGTACCACTATCTGAAATTAGTGTCATTCCAAAACAATTTTTCTTTTACTACTCATGCATACATTCATAAACAATAGCAAACATTGTTTAAATACTACATAGTATTATTATATGTATTTAAAGAATGTTCATAATGATAACCTTCTATTCCTATTTTGCAACTTGTGGTTTTCACCCAGAAGTCTGTCTTGCAAGATGTCCATATTGATACATGTAGACCTAGTTATCTCATTTTAACTGCTCTAGAGCTGACTTATCCAGTTTATTTCCCATTTCCATTCTGATGGACAATTATGTCCTAAGATTTTTACCTTTGCAAATAATGCTATAATGAGCATTCTCATATGTCTTCCTATGTGTAGCACAGGAGCTCCAAACCCAAAATGGGAAGCTGCCTAAGTGTTCATGATATTCCAAAAAAACCCACCCAGTGGACTAGCTGATGTAGGCATGTGGTGTATTATACCCACCACAGGGGAGAGCATCAATGGCAACAGGTCTGTATATTTCCTCCAGTCTGAGGCTCGTTATAAAGGGACCCAGACAAAGGCAGCATGGGCGCAGGTTGCACAAACCTACATGTGGCCTGGAGCTACATTACCTCAGTGTGTATGTGCAATAAGAAGTCACAGGACACAAAGCTGCTCCCAAAAGGAGATAAGGAAGGAGTTACAATCCATTCCCCAAATAATAAACATTCCTCTTGGCCAGTGGCCCTCTGACCAGCCCTCAGTCACAGGAGGGGGAGGGGCCATGTCCACTGACCCCACACTTGTACACAGCTGTAAGACTTTTCCAGTGATACCAAATTCTTTAAGTTTTAAATCTTACTCTTTTGTCTGATTCCCACTCAACTGCTGAGATTTTCTTAACTTGAATTTTATAACATCTGATTGTGAACTCATTTTAGTGATGTTGGTTTCTCATCTGGGGATTCCTGAACAATCAGGAACAGAGTTACATTTGGGTCCCAAACCGACATGTGGTGCAGAGCCTGGGATTTGCGGGGAACCGCCCTTTGAGTGTCATGCAGCAATCTTAAGTTCAAATGTACCACCTGGAGAACACACAGAGCCCCATTCTTGGTCCCCTGCACAGGGATAAGCCCAAGACTCTCAAGTTTCGGGGGTCTGACTGCCCCAGGCCTCCTGCAGAGACAGCTCAAATGCTCTGGCTCTGGCCTCCATTCCTTTTCTAGTTCTTATGCCTGTCCATTTTCTTTTCTCTTTTGCCATTTCTAGGTACTGACTTGTATTCCTAGGACTTTATCAGTAGAATTTCTACATTAGTTTAGTTAGCTAAATTGCCAGAATTAAAGTCCTAACTGAATTTTGTAAACGTTCAACTAATTTTTCTATAGTGTAAAATTATATATTTTTAAAATGTTGATCCACACTTTTTAGAAATATGCAACACAATATTATTGAATTTATAAATTGTTCTTTTTGATGCTACGCATATAGCTAACTTTAAAAAATACTGAATATAATTAAAATTTCTGACAATTTTAACCTCTTTGGCAAATTATTTCACTATCGCAGAATGAGAAATTTTTTATTTACAATTTTATAAATGTCTTATAACTTTTCCTGTAAATAACAGGTTGTATATTTAAAAATAATCACACAATTTGAAATTTGTGTTTTTAAAGTTCAATTGATCTTATTTGCATATTTTAAGCCTTACTAAAAATAACAAATGCACAACTGATGAGGTTCAGAGATAAAAAATTTCATGAGAACACAACTTATAAGCCTATTACTTTTAAATTCACAGCAATAATTAGGTAGAAAAGATAAACTACAGACAGCACTCTCTCCACTAAGCATTATTCCAGCTATGAGTAACAGGAGACACTGAGATGCAGAGTAATTACGCTGCTGGAAATAACTGAACAAGTGACTGTGGGGACACGCCCACTTCGGAGTCAACAAACCAAGCTTTAAAATGCACACGACAGGAGTGTTTTATAGTAGGCTTTAGTGGAATATATAATTACTAAGAAAGAAATCCAAAGATAGGATAAGCAGGGATATCACCATTTGAAACTCGTGGCAGTAATTTTTATAGCAATGATGTTTTAAAATGGCATAAAAGTCTATTTAAATATGACTAAATGTGTTTTTTCAGTAATATAGTGGTTTTGAATTTACTATATTTGAATATAATAAATTATTTCATACAGTAATTATTTCATAGGGTAGTTTTTAAAAAGTTAAAGGTAAATTGAAGGCATTTTCAAAAACTAACTGTTATGATTTAGAAATATTTCCTAGTTAAAAAAATCAATACCAAGTTTTCAAGCTAGTTAGCTTTATCAAATAATTAGAAATTGTGTAAAACATCCATTAACTGTATTCACACATGAGAAATCAAATTTCTAAATGTAGCATACTAGCTTTTGCTACAGAAGCTTACTAAAACATATCAAGCACAGGATTGAAGTATAATCAATACTGCAAGAGGCTTCTCAAAATTAGAATAAATTGACATTTTTGGTGTCAAATTCAGGAAGGCAAGTTAATAGTGACAACACTAACAGAATCATCTGTTGCATCCAGAACAACTTAATAAGGCATGCAACTTGAAGGTGTGTAAAAAGCAAGAGCCATTGGCCCTGTACCTGGTGCTGGCGATGCTTGGTGATTCTGCTCCAAGCCTACATCTTTCTAGCTGACTGGCAACAATCTGCCTTTCCACTTCCAGTTCTCGGGTGAGTCGTTGAAACTGAAGCTCCTGTGATTCAAGGAAATAAAAGGCATATAAGGTGTCAAGTTGTGCTGCTCAGGCAGACATATGAATTAAAGTATGTCACAGGAAACATAGGAACATACCGTAACAACACTATTGTATGACTTTGTAAAATTAGCATTTTTGATGGAATCATAAGCCTAATAACCTACTAATTTATAGGTTTTCCAAACATAAAGGCACTAGAACATGAGCCTTTGTTTGGAATTGAAAACATGTAGATATTTGTTTCTCTTTTACTTTTTTGGGTGCTGAGCTCTTCCAACAGCACTTCTGCTACAGTGCTGTATGGTACCCTGGGGTTGCAGCCCTTACTTGATGTGTCTACAGTACAGGCACAGCAACCAGGACAAGCTACGTATACACAATAGCTAATTTTTATATCCTTCATACTGTATATGTTAGCACAGAATTAAAAAACAAAAATTCCCATGATGAGAATCACTTTAGCATGCTTGATAAAAGCCTTTTTAATTGCTAAGGGAAAAAAAATCACTCCAGTCCCACAGAAAAAATGTTGCAAGATAAGCAACAAACTTTTTCTATTGCCACAAATATATTCATGTGTCACTGTATGAAGGGGAGGAAAAACGGTCTGAGCAACAGGAGCAAATTTAAAATTGTATTCAAAAGCTGAAAACATTGTCTGAAAAAGTTGTATTCTTCATTCTATGCTGCATCATGAGGGCAAGGAAGTTCTATTATAGGAGAAAATATTATAATTTTTTGGTACTTATCTCACTGTTACCTTGACAGTATTTTAATCAATAGAAAGTATGCGATGCCATAAAACATATACTTCAAGTCAAGTATACAGCAAAGGCTTTAAAGCCAAAAACAACATCTCCAGTAACAACTCAAGCTCCCCTGTGCTACATTATCTCCTTACAAGTCTACTCAAAGCAAATGCTGAACTTACAAGGTTTTTAATTGGACAATGACTTTGAGTTCAAAATACCAGGCACATAAAACACAAACCTAGAAATGAATCAGAAATAAAATCACCTGAAATATTTTCCCTTAAAATTTTTTCTATTTTTAAAATATACTTTATTGATTATGTTATTACAGTTGTACCATTCCTACCCTCCTTTATTCCCCTCCACCCTGCACCCCATCCCACCCACATTCCCTGCCCCTTTAGTTCATAACCATGAGTCATTCACGTAAGTTCTTTGGCTTCTACATTTCCTATATTATTCTTAACCTCCCCCTGTCTGTTTTGTACCTAACATTTATGTTTCTTATTCCCTATACCTTTTCCTCCATTTTCCCGACCTCACTTAAAACCCCCCATGTAATCTCCATTTCTATGATTCTGTTCCTGTTCCAGTGGTTTGCTTGGTTTGCTTTTGTTCTTTTAGGTTTGAGTTTATTGTCACTTTACTGTTCACATTTTTTATCATCTTTTTTTCTTAGATAAGTCCCTTTAACATTTCATATAATAAGGGCTTGGTGATGATGAACTCCTTGAATTTGATCTTATCTGAGAAGCACTTTATCTGTCCTTCCATTCTAAATGACAGCTTTGCTGGACAGAGCAATCTTGGATGCAGGTCTTTGCATTTCATGATTTGGAATACTTCTTTCCAGCCCCTTCTTGCCTGTAAGGTCTCTTTTGAGAAATCAGCTGACAGTCTTATGGGAACTCCTTTGTGGGTAACTGTTTCCTTTTCTTTTGTTGCTTTAAGATTCTCTCCTACCCTGGCTGGTGTAGCTCAGTGGATAGAGCGCAGGTCTGTGAACCAGAGGATCGTGGTTCAATTCCCAGTCAGGGCACATGCCTGGGTTGCTGGCCAGTTCCCTTCAGGCCAGTTCCCAGCAGGGGATGCACTAGAGGCAACCATACATTGATGTTTCTCTCCCTCTCTCCTTCCCCTCTAAAGATAAATAAATAAAATCTTTAAAAAAAAAATATTCTCTCCTTATCTTCAATCTTGGGTAATGTAATTATGATGTGCTTTGGTGTGTGCTTCCTGGGAGTCCAACTTCTTTGGGACTCTCTGAGATAACTTGACTTCCTGGAAGTGTATTTCCTTTACCAGATTAAGAAACTTCTCTATTATGTTTTCAAATAAGTTGTCAATTTCTTGCTCTTCTTCCTCTCCTTCTGGCACCCCTATGATTCAGATGTTGCAATGATTAAAGTTGTTCTGAAGGTCTCAAGTGTCTCCTTACTTTTTTAAATTCTTGTTTCTTCATTCTGTTCTGGTTGAAAGTTTATTCCTTCCTTCTACTCCAAATTGTTGATTTGAATGTTTCCTTCCTGTCACTGTTGATTTCCTGTACATTTTCCTTTATTTCACTTTTCATAGCCTTCACACTTTCCTCTACTTTGTGACCATACTCAACCATTTCTGTGAGCATCCTGATTACCAGTTTTGAACTCTGCATCTGATAGGTTGCCTATCTCTTCATCACTTAGTTGTATTTTTTTCTGGACCTTTTCATTTGGGCCATTCTTTTTTGGCACACCTCTTACATAGTAAGGGACAGAGCCTTAGGTATTTGCTAGGGCAGAGCAACCACATGGCTGTGTTGTGGCACTGTATGTGGGGGAGGGGTCTGAGAGAGAACGATGCTGCTTGGTCAGCTCTCTGCTAGCTTTCACTCACTTCTCCTGCTACCCATAAGCAAATTGGGCCCTTCTGGTGCTGATTCCCACATGGGTGGATTTGTGTACATTCTTGGACCCTTTGGGTCTCTCCACCGAACTCGCCTGTGAGGCTGGGAGTTTGTCCCACAGCCTCAACCCCCATAGGATTTTTCAGTTAGAGGTTTTGAGGTTTTATTTCCCCATGCTGGAACCCTGGGTTGCTCTGTCTCTCTCACTCCCCAGTTGTTCCTCCTGGTTTAGCTGCATGCAAATGTGGGTCCTGATCCACCAGCTGCTGCCTCCGGCCACTGTTTTGCCACAAGTCCTCTGCACCCACCTACCAGTCTCTGCTCCTCGTACAGGTCAGGATGAATGTTTCTTCTTTAACTCCTCGGTTGTCAGATTTCCATATACTCTGATTTTCTGGCATTTCTGGTTATTTTTTGCTTTTAAATTTGTTATTGCCCTTCTTTTGGTTGTATGAGGAAGCACAGTGTATCTTACCTACACCTCCATCTTGGTCAGAACTGTGATTATTTCTACCAGAAATATTATTTATGACAATATAGTATTTGCCATGTAAAAATAAAAATTTATTGAGAAGCATATTAACTCCCTCTGGAATTAGGCAAACATGCAATTACTTGACAGCCCTGGCTTTGCAAATTCTACAAACTGTTCTCAGAATTATTATTAAGAAAAAGTTCCTGAACTCTTTAATTGCTTTCTGATGAGAATCCATTTCTAATAAGCCCATTGGTGTGGGCACATAGGGCAGGACCTGAATGAATAATAGTTGGCTCCATAATGCTGTACAGCATGATCATACTAGGTAAGCAGGACATTGCCTATCTCTGCCTAGCAATCTCTAGACCAGTGGTTCTTAATAAATATAATAAAATCTATAGAAGACAAGATAGATAATAATTGTATAATATCAGTATCTGGCTAAGATGATAGATTATAAGGACACACTTACTTCATACTTACTCTTTCTTTGCCCTCAAACAGTATCATTGTGTGCGTGTGTGTGTTAAGCTGCTATTCTTTCAATTATTATACTCCACTGTTTATTATACACTTTTCTCAGAATATTGTGTGCTTGTGTCAAGCTAGTTTAGGAAAGGATGATCTGTGAATCCTGAAACATTCCTTGAGATATCCCATTACCTTTTTGTTCTGAGTTCATTACCTTTTTGTTCTAGAGATTAAGGGGTGGAATGCTTTCTATTTTGGGGCTGGTCAAAAATTAGTAGGGTAGGATTAAGGTATATTCTGCCAACTCAGGGCATAAAACAAAACCACTTTAGTAGATTTTTTTACCATGTTTGTGGCTACCTAAGTATCCTTGAGTATCTTTTCATGAAAATAGTTAAAAAATTTCCTGCTTTAAAAAGAAAAAAGTTGAGATATACTCTCCACATAATTCCATCCTTCAGAAGTAAAGACAGTGACTTTGGCTATGCCAAGATGCCAGACTGTGACTCAGGTGCTGAACCCAAGACTCTGACATCAGAAAACACACAAAGCTCATTTTCTTTCTCTTCCATTTCCTTCCTGCACTCCCTGAAACAGGTCTCAAAGTCACAGTCCTAAAAAGTAAGTCACCTCTACTCAAACTCTGTTTATGCTTGGTGGCAGTTTTAGTGGTTTCTTCATCTGACCAATTCTGTGGCACAGATTTGGACACTGCTCCCGGAAGCTTAGTATCAAGGTTGTTTTCTGGTCCTTGCAACAAATTCAGGAATTCACTAATACGTACTTAATAAATACCTTTTTCCGTACAGTTAGCCATGCCAGTCTCTGTTTCTCTTGCAATGAGAATCTGCAGATTCTCTTGCAACGAGAATCCTTGGCTGATACCACTTATAGTTACTGAGTTATTAGGAGAGCCTATGTATCTATAATGCAGCTAAAAACTTTAATTTAAAAGCTGGGTAATTTCTTTAAATACTCATATGGATTGAGTAAAGTCCACAGTATATTCCTATGGGCCACGGAGCACGTAATATTGAATACCAGCGTGGCCACTTTTATCAGAACCATTTTACCCTTTGTTTCTTCCCACTTTTCACAAGTAGGATGTCATTTAAAGTCCCAAAAGCAGAATATCTGAAACCTATGAAGCATGGAATTTGTTAAGGTCACCTAATACCTGGAATACTTATATATAACTAAAATACATAAATGCTTTATTGCAAAATTATTAATATTACCCTTACAGAATACAAACTGGGACCCCTATGTGACTGGGACCAAGATGGGTAAGTATTTGATAATTCTGTCTCTACTGGGTTCACAGACTAATGAGGAAGAGATTATTGATTTCCAAGCTAACAGTCAGTAAGATGTTTATGCAGATACCATCAGTAAACCTATAATGTTTTTATATGTTATCTTCTAAACTTATATTATGAAGACTGATCCCTAAATTAGTACCCCAAACTGGGCATCTGAATTATAAAGTGATCTTGTAGCAAAGAAAATAATTTAAAAAGCATTTACCATCAACAAGTTAGAATATGACAATTTCCTCTTAAATTCTGGCACTCAAGACCATAAATAAACTTTGAAAAAGTCAAGGCTACTAATATGCTATAAAAATGGAATCAGTCTACATTTGTTTGAAAGCTTTTCTTTCTTTTTACTTCATTTCTTTCATGTAAATATATTGTTATCCCTGACTGGTGGGGTTCAGTTGGTTGGGCGTCATACCACAAAGTGAAAGGTTGCTAGTTTGGTTCCTGGATCGCGGATTCAGTCCCTGGTTGGGCATGTATGAGAGGCAACTGATGGATGTTTCTCTCTCACATAGATGTTTCTGTCCCTCTCTCCCTCCCTTCTCCTCTCTCTAAAAATAAATTAATAAAATATTAAAATATATTATTAAGTATTCTCTGAGAGTCACAATAGAAGAAAACAAAGTTTCACTTTCATGACCTTTGTATGGCTATGGCCTTGAATGGTGAACAGAGAGCTGCGCTGCCCAAGAAAGCCCAAGGAAGGATGTGTTGCCCCAGCTCTCAGTTACTCTAGAAACGCCTCAGCTGCAGAGGTACACCCTTGACCCAGGGTATACTTTTCAGGTAGGCTGCAGCCAGCCGCTGACTGAAGTGGGGATATAAAGGCTGGGCACAGACTTGCTGGAGAGCTTCCCTTGGGCTTGGCTGCCTGTGCAGTCCCAGGACTTCTTCCCTGCCCGATCCTGCTTTTTGTTCCCCTCTCCATCTGGATGAGAACCCAACCTGAGATAGCACTTTTTTACTTCCTTTTATAGAACGATAGAAATTTTCTCTCACTCCTAGTTTTTAAAAAAAATATTGTGAGATACTTCAATGTACAGAAAAATACAGACAGTAACACAATAAGCTTTGGAGAACCTGATCCAGCTACCGCAAATCTTAATACTTTGTTACATTTGCTTCACGTGTTTTAAGAAATAAAATAGTAGAGATACAATGAAATCATTTGGTTTCTCTCTCTAATCCTATTCCTTTCTTTTCCTTCCTTTCCAGAAGAAACCATATTATTGCTACTCTACATTAACAGATCCATAAATGATACATAAAATTGCTTTGCATGTTCATATAGTTTATATATAGTCTTTGTAGGCTGCTTTCATTCTAATGTGCTTTTGAGATTTATCAAAATCAGTGCACATAGATCTGGTTCACTTATTTTCATTACTCGACAGTATTCTGTTGTACAACTGTAGCACACTGTATTTACATGTTTTCATCATGATTTGGTTATTTCCAATTTTGTGCAAATAATAGGCATCCTTGTGTAAACCATCTTGTGCACAAATGCCAGACTACTCCAGAGTACAGATCCAAAAGTTGAAATGCTAGTTTGAAGACTATGCACACCTGCCACTTTACTTGATAATGACTACTTTCCAAAGTAGTTGTACCAATTCATATGCCAGTCAGAAGTGTCTGATGTTTCTCATTTCTCCACATTCTCACTGACATTGATTTGCATTCTGGGGCTAAAATTCCTTTCTTCCTTTTTTTTTGGGGGGGGGGGGTGGGGGTTAAATCTGATAGGCATTGGATGCTATCTTGCATTCATTTTATTTTGTACTTCCCTGATAACTAACATCTTTTCATATGTTTATTGTCCATTTAGGTTTCTGAATCTCATAGATGTGAACTCTCAGGAAAAGACTTTCCATACTGCCAGCCCCCAGGCTTGCCCTCTCCTGTAAAACCGGTTTCTCATCACTCTTGTGCTACCGTTGCAGCTTTCCAAGGTTTTAGCTTTGGGCAAAGGGTCTTCCAGGAGACTCCCCACCTGGGGCAGCCATCCTCAATGGGCAAATGGCAGGCTCAGGATCATCTAGGTGTGGCAGATACCTTCAGGGTGAAAGCCAGGTGTACTGCTTACTTAGCTTAGGATTCTTTCATTTCAATTTTGGTTTCTTTACATTCCTTTCTTTATTTCCACCTTAGCCTTGCTTTTAAAAATACAATTTAAATTTTTTATTCAGCATATTTTATTTTTTTCAGGGGAAAGATTGGTTAGGATAATGCATAGACTCCCATTTCTGGTAGATGCCATCCAACTACAACTGTCCAGCACTCCTGTTTAATTACTTCACATTATTCCAATTCACTAATTTGGGAGTAGCTACAATAGTTACTACCACTGTGATGACAAAAATTAAGAAATAGCAGTAGGCACTCCTATCAGGCCCTTAGGAGTAACACCTTCAATTTCCTGTCTCCACATTGATGCTAACCCTTCCTTCCCTTCAACCCTTGCTTCTCTTCCGGGCTTAGTTCAGGGGAGCATGGTCCCCTTGCCTAAGGCTAGCTTGTCCACGCCCCCAGGGTCTAGCTTCTTCTTCTTGAATCTTCAATATTTCCTCTCAGTTTCATGAGTCTCAAATTCTTCTCATCAGAAAACACATCTATATATCAGGACTCTTCAATCTCTGTTTCTTTCCTCTTTGACCTATGCTACCTTTTACTAAATATTTGTCTTTGACTCCTTTTTAAGACATAGCATGATTTCAGGCATGAAAATGATTAAAATCATGATTTCTAACGCCTTATATAATCTTCCCAATACAAATTAAAATACACAGGAATATTTTAAAATTGTTCATCTGTGCACAAAAAAATCATCTGACATCAACATGCCTTTCCATGACTATGTATCTCAGCAGGAAAGTACTGACTATGGGTTATACTGAATGAAGGAAACTGACATTGTCATTACGTGATGGATGTTTTCAGTAGTTAAATAAGAAAGTATTTTTATTTGAATCACTGTTGCTTAAAAATCCCCCCACCCCATTCTCACTTTTCTGTCTTAGTACATAGAAAGAGTTTTACATCACTAAAAGATAAACCATAATGATGTTAGATTTTTAAGGTACACAGCATTGCACAGTGTATGTCCTAGTTTCGGGATATACTATAGCGCTGCCCCCACCCCGCTTCCTACATCCAAAAGATGAATAAATTATGGTCGTAATCATAGCTTCGAGGCTCTTAAACCAGGTATAGGAAACAATTAAAAAATGAATATTCGAGAGCTAGTAAGAACTTCCTCCAAACACCCCCTAAATACCATTCTCTAATCTAGGCTAGCACTAAAATTGAAGTAGCCACATTTTCAAAGCTCACTTGAACTCTCAGCCTTAAGATAACCAGTCAGTGATGTAAAGGTAGGAGATCGAATGTCCTGGCTTTCTATCAAAGTTTACGTAATAATTGACAAATTGTTATTAGTCTACTTGGTAGTCTCTAAATCATTCATAATTAATTTTAAAAATGCTAGACATATGACGTATATCCTTTTTACTGGCTAGTTCCCTTTGTTAAAAGGAAATTCAAAGTAAAAAAGACTTGAAAAACTAACACTGCCTTTCTCAAAGTGTTTTTTCAGAACACTGGTGTCCCATGGGTATTCACTAAACAGAAGTAGTTTTGGGTAAAGTAGGTCTAGGAGATGCTGCCCAGATGATTCCAAATTATGAACCTCCACTCCGATATTTAAAAGTTATAATGTCTACCAGTAGGATATTAACGTACCATCCTTTAATCTAGCAACTCTTTTACTTATTTAAATTAAGCATGCCTTTTCTTTTTCAAGAAACAATACTGTCTTACAGGACACCACTTAGGCAATACTGGAAAATAAAGCTCATTTAATATATTTATGGATGGTTAAGCGAAGGGATACTATAATGTACTTTACATTTGACATATTTTTAAGTCATTGAAAAACAAAATTTTAATCACTCTGTCCAGACTGAATATTTACAAAGGGCAAGGGACCACAAAGGGTTAAACTTCAAGTGGAAGTTTAACTGCTGACCTCACAGCACCCCCAGGACATCCAGGGTGCACATTATTAAGACAATTCTGCTGCATTAGTTGCCCTACACTATGCCCATTGCTTCTTACATTTAGATTTTGTCTAAGATAAAAGAAAATACAAGATCCAACTATCAGTCTAAATTTTTTGTTACTCTAGCTAACATTCTAATAGAAGGTGAATAATTTTAAGAGCTTTACTGTTTTATACAACTGCTAAACTACACAGAATTATACCTGGGGTTCTAGCTTTATCTATCCTTCAGTTTTAATGAAGCAGAAAAACAGAACAAACCTTGCCAGATGCTCTAAATTTGTATTTTAAAGCTCAGGCTCTTAACTGCAACTGTGTCACCAAAGCTCTTTTATTAGAAATCAAAATAAAGGACGAGAGGTTTACATTAAAATATAAAAGGAAAGTTTTTGCTTATAGCCAAGTGCAGAACATCAAGGTAAACAGGTAAAAGCCCGAGCTTTTCCTACAGCACTATGGATGGCTTTTGAAAATACTGTCTACTCAACAGTAACTCAGTGCCATTAGCTCTTCAGTGTCTCACCAGTCAACCTCTGACCATCACCTTTCATGTACACTGGTGATGTCCAAACTCACTATTTCTAATCAGACCCAACCCCATGTTTTCAATGGCTGTCTCCTAAATAACTCTACTGAGCCACACCCTCCTACGTATTCTGTTTCTCCTCTGCAGTGGTTCTAAAGCGGGGCATCATCTGGGAACTTCCTTGAATCGGCCACCTGCATTTGCACAAGTCCTCCAGAAGGTTCTCATTCACACAACACTCCCAGAATCCCAGTCCTAACAGAACCACCACTCCTCTTTAAACTCCCATTGCAAGTGTTTCCACCCTGTCATTTCCTTTCTTTCTCTTATTCCCCATTCCTCACAATTAAAGGTTTCCCAAATTCTGTTACTCTGCCTTGCTAACACTGGTTTAATCAATTCATTCCTATCCTTGCACTGCTATCCTAATTCAGACTCAGTTCAGACTACTGCAAAACCCTTCCTAAGTCTTCTCCCCACAATGGTGGGAGGGGCATCGCCTCTGCTTTTCACATTTCTTCCAGATGAATCTGTTGAAGGCACAATACTACTCACCAACAATCTCTATTTTTGCTGAGGTTTACTGGGCTCCAGGGTCTTTGTGAAGTACTTCATATGTGTTACTTCACTAACTCTGTAGTCGGCTTGCAAAATGGTTAAAGGTTATACTTCTTCCAGATGGCTGACTTTTCTAAAGTCACTCAAAACTGGGATTTGAAATCTCATCAGTCTGACTCCTAACCCCATGGTGCTAACCAGGCTCTTCCCACTCCGTAATAGAACTTACTCAGTTGTACTTGGCAGCCTGATTCATGGCAGTCTGGCCCCCAGATATCTTTTCTTTGGTCTCCTGTAGCCCCTCTTCATGCACCTAAACTATCCACGATCCTGCAGACACACCACTCAAAGCTTTTTCTCATGTTGTTCTATCAGCCTGAAATATCACCTTCTGAGTGCCTACAGTCTTTTATCCAGCCCTTGGGAAGAGTGTTCAATCCCTTACATGTACTAGATTTACTAAATTGGATTCTTAAAAAAGAATGAAATCTAGATTTCATTAATCTTACTATCCTTTTAACTCCCTGAAAAACCAAAATAAGAAAACACTGCTAATTCAGCCCTGGTTGCTAGCTCAGTTGGTTAGAAAATTAATCAACTGAGACACCAAGGTTGTGGGTTAGGTCCCCAGCCATGCATATACAAAAATCAACCAATGAATGCATAAGTGAATGGAAATAACAAACCCATGTTTCTCTTTCTCCCTGCCCCGTCTCTCTGTCTCTAAAAATCAATTTTTTAAATGCTAATTCATTCAAGGTAAATTTATACAGTGCATTTTATTTTTCAGATTATAGTTGATTGCATTGATTTTTAAATGTACTGATTCCTGAGTATTTTTATACAAAAACAAGTATATATTATGGTCTGTCCTTTATGAGGCTCTTAAAATCATTTAAAAATCATATCCTTACAATGTAGGTAAGAAAAATTAGAAAAGCCAGTGGCAAAGAAAATTCTACTTTATTTAAAGTCACAGAGAGATGTGGAGGCAAAGCTAGGCCTACACTCTGAGTTTCCTGAAATTTTGTTGACTGCTCTTTTAACAAGTTTGCTCTATTAGAAATTTCATATTCATGGCAACATGGGCAAACAAGGTTTTTTAAAAAATAATAATGTGTGAATAATTTCAGTGGTATGTGGCTCATTGCTGCTAATATGACTTACCCCATGACACTGCTCCATGTCCCCTGTTCCCGCCTGTGGAATTCCCTTATCTCCCAAGTGTCACATCCCACCTATCAGAAACTCAGCAGTTTCCCAGCCTTGGAATGCCATTTTTGAAAACCATTCTACCAGTCCAATGACACTTTACATTGTTGATGTAAATGCCTTCTCTCACTTTCATTTAACTTCTCTTTTACAAAGTAGAATGTATGTGTGTGTATATTCATACACGTGTACTGTATATGTGTATGAATGTATGTATATGAATAGAAATAATCCCAGTTAAGTGTTCTATTAATTGAAGTTTTACTAATTTATATTTGTTTAAAGAAGTCCTAACAGTCAACTCCATAGTGAGAAACGGAGGCCTGACTGAAGACAGTGTCGGCCGCAGGAGTCAGTGACCGTGCTGTCATTCTCCATCCAGCAGGGTGGTTACAAGGAGAACTCACGTTAAAAATACATGGAGATTTTCTTTCAAATATAGTATCTTGAATATTTGATTAGCCATCATTTTAAAATTCATTAAGAAATTATAAAAAATGATGACTTAATATTAACAATTTATCTGGTTTTCTAGTACGTAAATATTTTAAAATTAGTAAGACCAGTGATGCATATCACCTATTGTTAGATGCTTATTTGGGAGTTAATTGACTGCACAGTAGATAACATTAATGCAAATAAGTCATTATTTCCCCAAATGGAAAACTGAGAAGAATAAATGACCATTCTAACCCTTATTCTATGTGGACTAGTTCTTGTGAACACAGAGAAAATTATAAAAATAATAAGAGAAGCAAAAACAATGCTGAATTTAATCTTTTTCTTCAGCATGTCTAATAAATAGCACTAGGGAATAACAGGCTAATTTTAAAAACGATTAAGGTTTGGTTAGTACTCAGTGAAATATCAGTATAACGGGGAAAGAAAATAAATACCATCTAAAGAAATACCATCTTTTTTAATGATTATACTTTTTAAAGAACAGTTATTCCTTCTGCTTTGTAGAAATTTTATGGCTAAAGTGCATGGAGGCGAAAGGGTGGTATTACTGGAATTAGAATGTACACCTGTAAGTTGTGCCTTAGCCAATTAAATGATTCCTTGTGAAGGCTTGTTACCTGGCTCAGAGGTTTTCAATACAGTCTTCTTAATTTTTAAAGTTTGTATTTTACCTCTAAGGCTTCACTAACATCATTCCTCTCTAAATGAACATCTAAAAACTGCCCTAGGAATCTTGAGAAATAAGACAAGGAAAAACCAATGTATTATCTATAAACATAAGGCATATCTAACTTATAAGGGAAATTAAGGCCTCAAGGACAGAACTGGGGCATGTCTAGCTACAGGCTGAGTCTCTACATGTCTGCATCCAGACGCATGCCCATCCAGTCTTCATGCCTACAAGTGTTTCTGTATTTTACATCCCTCTGCTTTACTTACTTTGAATCTGCTTTCTCCCCTAGCATCCAGCTGTTTTCGCTGGTTAGCTATATATAAAAGCAATTTTAATTTATTCTTTGTTACCCTTAGTAGCTTTTTCTTGCATATAATAAAAATTCATGAGGAAATATAGCTGCTTATGTTTGGAACAGGTATAAGTAGATATAAAATGTCTTAAGTTTTTATTTTGTGTTAACACTAAATCATAATATTTGGCACAAATGAATGAATGCTATGCACTCTACATATTTTTTTCTCTAATTTGGTAAAAGTACAGGCCACTCTTGATTTGGCCTATCACAGGGTGGAAGGGGTAAAAATAAATGACTTGCTCAAGGTCATACAATTAGCAAGTGAAGAGCAGGAAATAAAATTCTAAATTGTTGCTCTTTCCATTACAGGAAGCAAAAAAAAAAATTCAGGTCATCTCATTTTCTATTACTGAATGTTATATTTAGAACAGTAATAGACATTACTGCTTTAAAACTTTCTTCCCGAATCAACCAAAGCCCTGAAATGAAATAAGAATTAAAGAGCCAGATGCTGGTATACATGGGAACTTACTAATTATGACAAAGGTAAAATTTCATTCAATGGAAAAAAAAAACTATTGGCATAATTACAAAAAACAAAGCTAGATTACAACCACAAACCATGCACACACACATTCTATAATAAATGTAGCAAAAATTCTCAAATATATAGATAACCTAGGAGATTATTTTTATAACCTTAGGGTGATAGAGATCTTAAAGAATACAAGAAACATGAAAACTGTAAGGCATAAAAGAGAGACACGTCCAATTTTGTATGCCAAGATCATGCAAACAAAGTTAAATGAAAAAAAAGTTAAATATTTGTAAACACAGAACACATAACAGCCATTTAAAATCTCATGTAAACAAATTTTACAAAAATACAGTAAAACAGGGTGATGATCAAGCAAAATCATCTAAGATGGAATGTAAATACTAATTAAAATATCAGAACAAAACAGTCAATTTCACTCATAAGTAGAAAAAATAACAACAAGACATTATTTTCCATCACATGGGCAAACACTGTAAAAGTGGTCACGTTCAAGGCTGGGAGGAGGCAGAGAAAAGGGCACATGCTGTGCACATGAGTGGGATTTGCTGTAACCTTTGGGGAAACAATCTGGTAAATCTACTGAAATTAAAAATACAAATTCCCCATAACCTTGGAGTTCTTTTGGATATCTATACAAATAAAACAACCATATATGTGAAATATTAACAGCACCATTATTATAAACAGTTTGAATATCTACCTAACATAGCAGCATTTCAACAAACTATGGAATCTCCCTATTACAGGTACAGTTTAATAACTGTAGTTATTAAAAAGAATGACCTGGACCTTTATCTGGTGCCTCAGGAGGACCATTATATATAATTAAGTGAAAAAGCCAGTTGACGAGCTGAATAAAACACAACAAAATAATAAAATTAAAAAAGCCAAAAACATTTACATGGGATTGTTTGTGCATGGAGAAAATTCAGAGGGACACAGCAGAGCAGTAAGACTGGTTACTGTGGGAGGATAGGACCAAGAAAGGGACTGAGCTGGCATTTGCATTTTTATATTATCTCTTTATATTTCCACTTACTATAAGCATACGACTTTTAAAATAAAAACTAATTCATAAAATTAAGAAGAAATAAAAGAATAAAAGAGCTAAAGAAATAAAGTATTGTTTAAATAATACCAGGACAGACCCTTCTAAGGAAACAGTCCCATTCCAAAAATGATATTCTGATTGAGAGATGAGCTGATATTTTTGCTCTTGTGAAGCTATTAAAGTACGCTAGGGAGGGCCCTTCTAGTTACTAGATGTGGTGCTGCCTGTTTCATGAGTCACCTAACAGAGCCAATTAGATCATCTAAAAAGTAAATGAATAAATAAAGTACTCCAAGCGAGTTCAACGACAGCCTAATGTCCTAGAAGGGCCCATTCTAACAATGAGGAACAACATTCGGCAGATTTAAAGTATGCAGCATTCGTAAGGGTCTGGAGGAAAGGTGCTGTTGGACGTAACCTGGCATTAATTTGGGGAGAGCAATTTAACGATATCTGAAAACATTAAATATGTACCTCCCCATAAGCCTACCAGCTCTAATACCAAGACTTTGGATATACCTGGAAAAGTACGCAAAACCAACTGATCATATTCGACTGGAAACAACCCAACATCCATCAGTGAGGACTGGTTAAATACACACATTACATAAATCTATATAAAAGGACTCCAGAGAATTGCTAGAAATAATGGAAGTAAATCCACATGCACTGATGTGGAATAATCTCCAAGAAAGATTATTCAAGAAAAAAGAAAGCACGGTGTTATTTTTAAAAAGACATATGCTGGAGCATACAGAAAACTGTTTCCTTGATGTATACTCAAGAAAACCTGATTTCAGAGAGAGTCTTCATAGCTGGGAAAAAGGACTAGACATTTGTATAGGGTGGTTGACTTTACATTTTACACATTTTAGGTGAATATTCAATTTCTTTTACCTAGAGTAAGAATTCATGTTATTAATTTTTATAAATAAAGCAGCTGTTTATTCATGTATACCACATTAAGGCCCTATTTTTTACTAATAGTTAAATGCTTCAATTCTAACCTATTAAAGACAATGTTTTAAGAATTAGTTTCCATGAAGAGCACAAAATACCTGACAACAATAATAAACATCTTATTTGAAAATATATATCGTATAATGAACTGATTGATTTAATGGCTTCTATTGCACTGTATATATATTTTGAAACTTTGCAGGACTCTTTAACAAACAATTAGCATTTATAGAAATGTGCCTTGCAGGATGCTCTTGTAGTTTTAATTCATTTTCTTCCATAAACTGCTAATAAGGAAGGAAGAAAAGAGCAACTTATACTCAGTGTAACATAAAATCGAATCTATATAATTTCTTACAAATTCTATATATCAAAATAGTCTTTGGAAATAAAACATTGAAGAGGACCCTACTCTTAACTTTAAATTTTAAATCATATCAGAGGGGAATCACTTACATACTATGTATCAAATGGTAAATTTTTCATGGTTTGAAAAGGTAGTCATTTAGTGTATTATATAATTATGATCAGGTATTCAAAGTAGAAATGATTTTAAAGTAATAGCTGATTGTTTATATATTTACATATGTACTTTTGTAGCAAAATATATCTAATAAAATTTACTGTTTTAACAGTTTTTAAGTGTACACTTCAGTGGCATTAAGCATATTCACACTGTTCTGCAACCATCACTACCATCCATCTCGACCTTTTTTATCTTCTCAAATTAAAATGTCACAGACATTAAATAATAACTTTCAATTTCTTCCTCCACCCAGTGCCTAGCAACCACCATTTTATTTTCTGTCTCCATCAATTTGACTACTCTAGGTACCTCATGAGTGGAATCATACGATATTTGTCTTTTTGTGACTGGCTTTTCTTCATTTAGTATAACGTGTCTTCAAGGTCCATCTATATTGTAGCATGTGTTAGAATTTCCTTCCTTTTTAAGGCTGAATAATATTCCACTACAGGTATATATAAATATACCACAATTTGTTTATATATTAATCCACAGATGGATACTTGGGTTGCTTCATATATAAATATTTTTAAAAACACAAAATTCTGTAACAAATTTAAGCTAAATTCTCCAACAAAACATATCCTAAAATATACATTTCTATTTTCTTTTCTAGTAGATTCTTCTTCGGTTAAAAATACTACTACCTTTCACAAAATTCTGTAGTGAAAGGTCTTATCTATAAGAATGCAAATAGAATATGGCTTTCCCTTCAGCAATTTAAAGGACTGGCTTGATTACACATTTATTTGTTGTTTAAACTTTGAATGCTTACTCTTCGCCAGGCACTGTGGTAGGCAGAAAGGGAAGAAATAGAGAGAGAAGGGTGGGAGGAAAGGGATGGGGCTGGGTGGGGCGGGGCGGAGGGAGAGAAGGCACCCCACAGTCAGACTCAGGAGGTCTGTGTGGGGGCCAGAGGAGCAGAGTGGTCCAAATCTTACATGAAGCTTTTTGCTCAGGACAGTAGGGAATGGAATTAAAACATTCAAGCTGAAATATCAAAACAAATGCCCATTTAGAGATGCCAAATAAGATGAGGTGCCCGGTAAGTTTGGTAACATGAAGAACTGAGTGGTGCTGATGAGACCATGTGGCGTGGTGCCCATTCTTATTTACCTGAAACAACAAGGCAAACACTGGCTGGCTCATCAGCTGCTGGGTCTTCGGGGTGTGTGAGCTTTAATGAACTTTCAAGTTCCATAAAAACTCCTAATCACAGACATTTTGTTCTACTATCCTAGAGTGGGTATTGGCATACTTTTTCTACAAAGCGCTTGATGGTAAAAATATTGGGCTTTGTGGATAACATAGGTCTCTGTCATAACCACCTACAGGTGCCTTGGTAGTGTGAAAGCAGCCAGTCAGTCACATACCTGTAAATGAAAGTCTGTGGCTGTGTTCCAACCAGATTTTATCTATGAACAGTAAAGACTTGAATTTCATTTCATCTGATTTGCAGGTGTCATGAAATAGTCATCTTCTGATTATTTAAAACTGTAAGAATGGGTACACTTGATCTTAGCCAAAAGGCTGAGAAGGGACCTTCTGATTATTTTAATCTATTAAAGCATGTAAAAATATTCTTAGCTTGCTGGCTATAAAAAACAGATGAAGGGCCAGATTTGGTCTGTGGGCTAGAACTTGCTGACCCAGGTTCTAGAGTTTACAAACTTCTAAGCCTCTTTAAAGGCATATGATTTAAGGAACAAGAGAACAAAGATAAGCATTACAGGATTTGGGGTCCCAACCTGGATCTGAATCTAGGCTTTGTCACTTACTAGCAGCTGTATAATATAGGACAAGTCACTTTACATGTATAAACCACAACATACTCTGTAAAAGGGGGATAATATCTACAGCACAGGGGCTGGTTGGTGTGAGTACACTAACAAGATGCTAAATGTTGTGTACACTGTCAATCTGTTTTGATTTAGGCATTCATTATAAAGTTAAAGAAGATACATTAAAACAGGTACGAATTTATCTCCTATTAAGTTCCCTTGCCAAAAATGTGGGGATACATTCATTTTTAATTCCTAAGTACAGAGAAAAAAGTGCAGTAATTTGCACTACAGATAGATGTCCTGGATTCCACTTTTTACTGAGCGCTTAGCATTATATGATGTTGTTATGCCACCCAGTCAATAATTCACTTCTTTCACCTTCTGATCATATTCTGTTTGTAATAGCTCTGCTTTGTCATTTTTGTTCTCTCCCCTTAATCCTCATGTAAAGAGCAACCATTTTTTATGTATAAAATCACAAGAACAAAATAGTGGCTGAAGCACCACTCATGAGAAATGACAAAGAGTATTTGCTTCTTGTTACTATCATATGCTTATTTTCTATTTATTAAATTTCAAACTAAGTAATCTCAGCAAATTTAGAAACCCTTACAATATTAAAATGAATTGTTTTTATGCAGTCAGCTTCAAAATATTAAAATATAAATGCCAATGAATAGTAAAGGACTGTGGGCGAATATATTAAGTTATTCTTTAACATTCAGAAACTGACTAAAGACAACTCAGAATCTTTACTGAACATTTCTCATCATCTTACTCTATTAAGAAATTCATTAACTACTGTGGTGACCACTTTACAATATATATTATAATATATAGTAATATATTATTATATATAGTATATATTATATACAATTCAACTTACACTGAATCATTTTGTAGTACATCTGAAACTAATATAATGCTATATGTCAAGTATATCTCAATTCTTTAAAAAATTTTTTGCTTATGTCTGTTTTACAAAAATATTGAAAAACCACCAAGTTGATAGACGTGAACAGATCCAGCCAAGTTCTGGAATTGTATTATCTCCTAAAAGCAAGATGTTCATATGAGTATGTCATCTTGTGTACACACACTGTCAAGGTGAATGCGTGGGCAAATGGTCAGCAGAGCATCAGGTTGGGTCAGTGCTCCTGTCCAGACTGAGGCTCAGCTAGCAGAGGGCAATGTGCTAGCCTGTACTCTTCTCAGAGACACCCTGGCCTTAGTGTCTGCACCAAGTCCGCACGCATGGACGGGTGAGAAGACTGGGCTCCTTCCACAGGAGGCCTTCTGCATCCATCAGCAGAGTGAATAAATGTCAGGTTATGTCTACCTGTCACTATTCTGGAATCTGAACCTAAACTGTCACTTTAAATACATATCTATGACACTTATACTTTAAAATAATGTATCCATAATGAAAACATAGCATTTTAATAGCCAAGTAATAAATGTCAAGAATATCAAACGGTAGGTAAAAATAAGCAATTTGGCAAACCTTGGCATTTTCTCAGCAGCACACACTAAGGTGGTTTGATTAATATAGTGGTTTAGAACAGCACACACTTGTACTTGGCTGGACTTAAATGAAGAACAATGACATTTTCACTGCAAAGGCTTCTGGGCCAGTGACTCTGGATCCAGCAGTCTGGTACTCTAGCACACTATGTAGGATGGCTTGGATGTTTTCTGGCTCACAGTCCCATCTCATTCATATGACTAAATTTGACCACATCAAATTGTAACCGTTCCCTCATATTTCCTGCTGTTTTTAATAAGACTATATTCAGCCCAGATTCATTTAAGGCAATTATAATAATACTAGTATTATTAGCTATTATTTATTACCTGCTATAGGGAAAATGAAGTCAGTCTGCCTCCCTCACCCAGATATCCAGGGAGCTGGAACTTAGCAGTTCCTATAACTGTGTTTAAGGGCTCGCATGTGCAGAATCAAGGTTTGTTGTATAGCCAGGGGTAGTCTATGTTGGCACCCAGCCAGCTTTGCCTGCACTTCGTGTATAAGGGAGTTGGGACTTTCCATGGTGCAATGTGGCTTGCGGCACACGTGGACCACCCTACCCCGCAATAAAGGCACGTCAGACATCCTGAGGGCTCCATGCATTTTTCTTTCATCTGCCCAAATGTTGTGTGAACCTGCCCAGCCTTGAACGACTGCAGGACAGTGCTGACGATAAGCCAGATACTATACTAACACTTCCTATGTATCTCGTAAATAGTGAGTACAACTAATACCCAATGAATGACCTCTATGTGCTAATGACCGTTATTTAATTTCTTCAACCACCCACCCCATGAGGGATATACTATTCTTCTCATTTTTGAGATGTTGATCATGAGTGTCCAAGGTTACACACCAGGAAGATAGTGAACAGAGATATAAAGTTGAGAGGTGTGACTCCAGATTTGGTACTCCTTATCACTGTCTTTCAACCTCTCATACCATGACTTACAGAGTGTGGCAATAAAATTGATTTCAAGGTGACTAGAGGAAGATAATAAATAATCTCTTAAAAATATATAAGCCTAAGCAATCCATCAAAGGGTCGCATCACCTGGCCTGTTATTTTACTTGGATGTGATCATGTCCTTCAATTTAATAACTGACTCAGAAAGAAGCCCTTCTTTGACATCACCTAAATAAGACATCACTACTAAACAGTACCCTGACGGTCTCAAACAATGCACACAGTTTCTACAGTTCGAGAGTAGGAACTGTGGATGGAGAGAATCTAGTTTCTGGATTTTTTTTAGTGATTATCTTCTCCATAGTTTCCCACTTAATAAACGGTGTCTTTGATGACACTGAGCTCATTTTACAGTGAGACAGAAATTACTCCAGCGGATCTTAAGACTCTTAAGATAACAAAAAAGAACCCATAAGTGCAAGTACAAAAAAGAACAGAGAGCCACAGTACTTCATTTACCTATTTAGATTTCTTCATTCCAAATTTTCTATGAGGATTCCTGTTTTTAAACTAAGCATTGTCAATATATCTGATTGAGAAAGAAGCTAAACAAGTCCCAGGTGAGACTGCACCATAGCAACAGGCTTGCCATGAATTCTTTAGGGAACAGAATTTCACAGAAGTATTTGATTGCCTATTCACACTCTTGATTACAACACACCGAGCTGTTAAACTAAATTGCATGCCATTAGTGTTATCGAAGGAACTTTTTAAAAAAACTACCCTGTGAAGGTATTTTTCACACATATGTTCACACTGAGATGTTTTAATTGTATGTAGCCCATTTCCCTTTTATTTAGAAAACAAGAGATGCATCTTTAAACTATTTCAGACTTGCCAATGTCATTGTAGAAATGTAATGAATAAGGCATTGCCATTTATCACAGATGAACACTGATTCTTTATTCTGGTTCATAAATATTTGCTCAATTCTCCCTTGTGATTATGACAATATAAATGTACAGTTCTCAGAATTTGATCAGAAGCATTAAAGTACCTTGACTTAGGTACACAATGGCCAAACTAACTACAGAAAAACAACCTGAGGTTAAAATAATCTAAGTCTTAAAGCAGATCATACTTGGACTTGGCCTGTTGCTCAGTTGGGAAAACACATTGGTAACATAAATAGGCCACAAAGAAAAAAAGTAGTTTATGTCTACAGATTATCACAAAAAGTCAGTTATCTTACAAATTATCATGACCAAAAGACCAGGTGAGGATACAGATGGCAGGGGCAAAATCTATTAGAACTATCAGAAAATCAGCTTGAAGCAAATCCAGATGAATGTGAATTATTACCATCCATCTTCACGTCTAAATATAATATATTTAATCAACACATATTTAATCTTTCCCATATCTGGCTATAAATGGTGCTAGGGATAAAGAAGAACATTTAAAAAATACTCAAATAAAAGGACAGAAGAGCATTCACAAGAGGTTATTTTTTTCATAATAAGAGCCATTTTTAGTATTTCTGAGAAACCTCCATACTTTTCCTCATAGTGGCTGCACCAATCTGCATTCCCACAAACAGTGCATGAGAGCTCCCCTTTCCCCACATCCTCACCAGCACTTGTTGTTGATTTATTGGTGACAGCCATTCTGACAGGTGGTAGTGATATTCCAATGTGGTTTCAATTTGCATTTATCACAATAAGCTATTTTTATACAACCAATTCTGTTATTTATACTATTAGAGACACCCAATGATGTAGATCTAATCCACATTATTTACATCCGACTTTTAATGCATGATGTAGCAGATTTGCCTTTCTAATTATGTTTTGGTCTATTACTAAAATCAGTTTATATGTTCTTTACACTTTCTGTATGGAAAAAGTAGTGTCTCAGAAGTCTGCTGGGCAGGAGGACAGTTGGCTCACAATTACAAAGTCACTGGACATGTTCTGGAGAAGAAAAAGTGACCGAGCATTCTCAAACCTTAATTACTTTATAAGCACTTAAAGTTTATATAAGATTGGCAAAAATCATTTCTTTCCTTTCTCCCATTTTTGCTGATGTTGTATGTGGGGAAGCTCTTTGAACTACCCAGAGAAAAATTAGAAATTACCATTGCACTAAATAAGCATGTACTTATATTTAACTGATCAGATGTGGTTTTTAAGAGATGATTTCCTTAGAATCTATTCATACAATTAGAATATTTAAAACTATTTCAATCAAGCAAAGAAAAAATAATAATACAAGGAAACATCCAGGGATGCAAATATTATGTAGTGGACACCTGTTGCTTTTGCCTCCTCTCATGTTTTTACCTTTCTTCTAGATATGGCATTCAGATTGTTCTGTGGGAGAACTTCCTTCACTATTCTTGAACAATGTGCACTTGGTATATCGAGTTGTGTTGGTCAAGGTACAGATAGAGCTAGGTGGATACTGGAGTCATCTTAGAGACTGATTCATGGTGAAGGTGATTTAGAGAACTGACTATGAACTAGGAGTTGAAACTTCAGTGATAAGACGGAGTAACCAGAGGCCTGCTGAAAGAGAGCAATGAGGAAATGGCATGGAAATGAGAAATCAAGGCAGAAGGTATTGGAAAACCCTTACAGGTAGAGGAAAGGGCAGGTGCAAGGGCCACAAAATGTGCCTGGCAGGTTCGCTGAGGAGACCACTATAGCTGAAGGAGTGAATGGAAGAGAGGAGACAGACCAGGACAGAGAGAAACCATGGGTTTGATCACAGAGGTCTTTGGATGCCCCTACAAGAACATGGCCTTCGACTGTGAAAATGAGAAATCATGGGAAGATTTGGGCAGAAGAGTGCTGAAATTTGATTTCCTTTTTAACAGGGAAATCTTGAGACTAGTCTGTAAATGAGAAAGGGAAGATAGAAACAGGATGAACAGTTAGGAGGCTTCACTGAATAAGGGTAGATGAGGGTTGTATATGAACATGGTGTTAGAGAGCAGCTGGATTCTGGATGGTCTTTTTAGTTCAAAAAACTTTCCAACCTCAGCATAGAGGTAAAAGTAGGAAAAGAATATTCATTCTTCATGTTTTAGCTTCAATGTTATCGTATGTCATTGAGGGACGTCTTTTTCAAAGGCATCCCTTGATCTTTTCCTATAGTATCCATTCTTTTCCTTTAATGCACTTCTCAAAATCAATTCATATATATATATATAATACACTTTAAAAATGCACTTGTTTAATGTGTGCCTCCCCCCATCAGATTATTAGTGCAATATGGTAAAAAAATATGAAAAGAGATAAAAGAACCATCATTAAATCAACTAGTGAGCTAAATTCCAATGATTATAATTGCTAAGTGTGAGCTGCAAACACTTGTAAGTTCTAAATGGGTAAGGACCATGTATTTTTAATTTTACTTCATCACTGTGTTCTCTCCAGTATTTTACTATGCAAATGTTGAAAAAATGAATATAATTATTTATCAACATATTTTGACATGAAACCACTGCCTAATAATGTCATTTAACCATAATTCATTTTTAAACTTTATAAATAACGAACAATTTTACAGATGCGAACACTGGAATCAGAGAGCTGAAATTACATTCCAGCTTCAATTTTTGCTTGCTATGCAACCTCTAAGTTCTCAGACCCTCAAGTTCATCAAATATAAAATAGGACTAATACCACCTTCAATGTGATGTCATTATAAAATTACAGTTAAAATGCTTAATTTGAGCCATAAAAAGCTCTGTACTTTTATCATCATCACTATCATCATTATGATTATTGTCAAGTTTTTACTCTTCAAATATTACTTCTTAAAATAGGAAAGAAATATGAAATGGAAAGGAAGAGACTGAGAAATATGTCAGCCTATCAAAATGCTGGTGGAACAACTTGAACTGAATAGAGGTAATACACTCACTAGTTCAGATCATGTATATATGAGGGCAGGTGCATTGGGATAGTTTTTAGAGATGATGGTTTTAAGGCGTAGCCTGGGAAATCTACTACATCAGAGTTACCTAAATTGCTGCTTTAACAAAATGACAGAATCACAGGAACTTGCACATAAGATATAAACATGGTCACATAGCATTGGCAGAGTCTGGACTTAAACCCAGATCTGCCAATTCTGGGTAAAGGTTTCCCAGGTGATCTTTATACTTATAATTCAGAGTATCATATTACATCTTAAGTAAAGTCCTTATCTGACTGAAGCAGCTAAGATAATTTCCATGTCTTTTAAAGCTCTTTTGTAATATATATCTAAAGTCCTCATAGGGTAAATATAAATCAAGGTAATGTTAACAGTTATTTCTACCTAAGGTAGAATGGGCAGTGAATTCCTTGAAAAATGAATAAACACTGTCAGATAAGGCAACATATGCAATATATGTATCAAAACCAGGTATCATATTTTAAAAATCAATAAAGCAGAGAAATTACTAAGTTTTTGACAAAAGGGAAAAATATCTAGAAGTAGAATCAAGTATTTCTTCAAAATGTTTAGTGACTCCTGGCAATTACCTGGGATAAGTCAAACTGATAATGGAAAATAAAGCAAACATTTGATAATGGCTAAATGTAAAAGCATCACTGTATTAATTTCTTATGTCTGTTGTGAAAAATTACCATAAAGCTAAAACAACAAACCTTTATTACCTCACAGTTCTAAAGACAAGAATTTTTAAATAAATTTCACTGGGCCAACATCAATGTGTCCACAGGACCTCACTCCCTCTGCAGAATCCATTTTTTGCCTCTTCCGGTTTCCAATTGCTGCCAGAAGCAGCCGTTGGTTTGGGGCCGCATCACTCCAGTCTCTGCTTCCACCTTTGTATTTATTGCCTTCCCTCAGCCCATGTCAAATCCTACTCTGTCTCTCTCATGTAAGTACACTTATGATGGCATTTAGCCTTCACCTGGATAATCCAGGATAACAGACCCATCTCAAGATCCTTAATCACATCAGTAAAGACCCTTTTCCAAATAAAGTAACAATTACTGATGTCTTAGGGGTGGGCAGGGTGGCTGAGGCAGACACCATTATTATGCCTATCATAGCTCATCCTTTGGCTTCCAAAGAGTCACATCTGTCCCATGTGGAAAATACATGAAGAACTAAATCTCATGTAAATCTCGTCAGCTCAGAAGTCCAAAATCTCATCATCTAAACACCTGAATCAGGTATGGGTGAGACTTTGGGTGTGAGTCATCTTGAGGCAAAATTCCTGTCCATCTGTCGATCTGTGAAACTAGAAGTCAAGTTATCTGCTTCCAAAGAATGATGGTGAGGCATGCATAGAATAGCAATTATGAAAGCCCCATTCCAAAAGGGAAAAAAGAGAAGACAAAGAAGTTGCCCAGCCCAAGTAATTTCAAGATGTAGTAGGGCAAGGTTTCAGGGCCTGAGAATAATACTCTCTGGATGAGGCTCTAACTCTGAGTTATTTTTCCTTTTTCTCAAGGGGTAGCATATATTTTTACGTGAGTAGTTTTGTGAACCCGTTTTCCGCCTAGAATTTTGAAATTCCAACTAACTTCTTACATTCCATCCTGTCTCTGTCCCTTTCAGTCAAGTTGTTTCTGCTGATATGTTTTCAAAAATCTTGGGGGTCTCCTGTGTATTCATGCCACTACACAAGAGAGTCCTCCACAGATCTTCCCTGGATAATCCCATCTCCATTTCAGCAACTGCAGAGATGGATGAGTGAATCCATGAGTCACATACCTGATCTCTCCAGCACTAAAGATTGCCCAGTTACACTTTGGGGCTTTTCTCCTCCAGGACACACTTCACTAAGAATAAAGTTTCTGATTTTTTATTGTCTATGGCACAGGTGGCAAACACAAGGCCCTCCTCCTCGTTTTATCCAGCCCAGAACCGTGTTTCTACCAGGCAGCAGCACCAAGCTCCTTTCCCCTAGTTAAGGAGTAGTTACATTTATAGAGTCCTAAATACATTCAGCCCTTTGAAGATAACAGCAAAACTGATGTGGACCCCTGTGAAAATGAATTTGACGCCCCTGGTCTATGGTAATCTGGGTTGGCTGAGAATTTTCCATATTATCTAGCTGTGATTCATTTTGGCTTGAAGAGTCTGCCCTTAATGTATGTGTTTCATCCTATGTTTTACTGCAAGTTGCAAGACAAAAACAGGCTGCTCTTTCAGCACTTTGGAAATTTCTTCAGCTAAATATCCAAGGTCATACTTTCCACACAACTATGGGAGACACTTAGACTAAGTTTCCTCCCACTGCATAACAAAGATCACGGTCCCTCTAATTTCCAACTGCATATCCCTTTTTTTTCTCAGCTCTCATCTGAGGCAGCTTTAATGTCCCAATTTCTGCCAACAGTCTGTTTAAGATAATTTTCTTTTTTTTCTACCCTATGCCCCCAAATTCTTCTACCATTATCTAATTCCAAAGCCACTTTCACATTTTTGGTATTTATTATATCCTACCTCCTGCTATCAAAAACTGTATTAGTGTCCTATGCCTGCTATGACAAATCACCACAAACCTTGTGGATCAGAACAACAAAATTTATACTCTCACAGTTTCAGAGACCAGAAATTTGAAATTAGTTTCACTTGCTGAAGTCAAGGGTGTAATCTGGGATATATTCATTCTGGAGGTTGAAGGGAAGAATCTATTTCTTTGTCTCTTACATACAGCTTCTCATGGTTACTGGCATGCCTTAGCTTGTAGCCATATCACTGCAATTTCTGTCTCCATCTTCACATTGCCATCTCTTCTGTACATGTGTCAACTCCCCCACTGCCTATCTCTTGTATGGACATTTGTGAAGGCATTTAGGGCTGACCACAGTAATCTTCCCATCTCAAGGACCTAAATTTAATTACATCCATAAAGACCTCTTTTCTAAATAAAGTAACACTTGAAGGCTTCAGGTATTAGGACCTCAAATCCTTAAAGAAAATAACATTAGTTTGCCCACCACAATTACAGTGTACAAGTGCAGCATATTAATTTACTACAAGTCTACCATGTCTGTAAAAATGTGTTGAAACTTGGCTCTTTCAAAGTGATCATTTGTTACCTACTATTGCAATAAAAAGGGCGAAATTATTTTTCTAAAGCTATTATGTTAATGTAAAATGCTTTTTCTGCTTTCTACATTTACAGATAAATGCAATTAGATTTGTAAACATAATTTTTAAATGAGGTTAATAGAGTAAGCATTGGTAAATTAGCAAATAATGTATAAATAGTTGCAACATTTTTTTAAATAAAATTTCTGAAGAAAGTCAAAAAGACTTTAGAAACAGATATGCCTTTATTTTAGAAAACTACTCTTTAGGAAAATATTTCCCCCCTTAGGAACTAGGCCTAGTTATACTCAGTAGACACTTTCACTCTCTGGAATAAAGAAGAGCCCAAGGTGATCAGATACCAGATGGCAGAATACTGGCCAGGATGGTTTTAGTACAGCAGCAGGCAGCTAAGTCCCTGCCAGTTTGATCAATTACCATGGGATTGGCTTCACAGCTGAGAAATTGCCTCCCCACTTGCCTTTGCTGCTGCCGGAAAGAAGGGAGCACTTAGAAAAGCACTGGTAGTGCTAAACAAGTCACTGCCTTTTCTCTTAACTTACAGGCAAACAGTTTGGGGATTTCTGTCTACGGCTGTAATGGCCAAATAAAAACTGTGTCCTTGTTAATAGCTTTAATTACTTTGGAAAGGTATCCCAAAAACCACAGGCTTGGTGAGAATTTTAACACTAAGAAAGGAAATTGTTCTTTTGCATTTAAGCCTAGCATGCAAACCTGAACTACATTAGAGGAGGATCATAAATACTTAATAGTGAAAAAAATGATAATGATCAAGGAATTATCTTTGTAAAATGTTATTCCAAAAAACAGTGATTCATGCAAGTCACTTTGAATACACAGCTGTATTTTTATATATAAAAAAGCATAAATAAGCAGCAAAGTAACCTAATCGGTTTTCTGTTATATCTTTAAAAGGCTGGGTTGCCTACACTATGAATTCCCCAGTAAGGCGCCCTACTGGTTTCTTAGAAGTATTGGCTTTCTCTTAAAGTACTAATTTTGGAAACCTGAATTAATCAATTAGCCAATAAATGTTGAATACTTAAAATATAAGTGGCCAGTGCTGCATAAAGTTTAGAATCTACAGTTAGAGAACTTTGGTGTGAAGAGCAGTTTTGAATACCGTGTTTCACTGGAACACAGAGCGCCAGGAATCCTCCACTGGGTCAGAGAAGCAAACAGAGTCCATGAGTCTGTCAAACTGAACAGATATCCCAAGCTGCCGCCCTTGTTGACGGAGAAGCCAAGGGGAGGACTTGAGCTTAGCCCATCAGGGACTCACAGCCGTGGTGGCAAAGTGCTTCTTGTGTTTCACATTTTGTCCAAAAACTCAAAACCACCTTTTGAAAAATCTCTTACAGAACATTTCTGGGGTAATGAACATGTTTTATAGCCTGAGTGTGGTTACATGACTGTATTCATTTGCAAAAATTCATAGTACTTACAAAAAGGATACATTTTATTGTATATAAATTATACATCAATAAATCTCCTTAAAAATATTAACACATATTTCCATATTTTCTTGAGTTGTGACATTTTATCCTACAGGTACCTTTCTTATAATTCTGGCAACACTGTGAAAGATCCACTCACTAATCCATCTTGATGCACATTATAAACAGAAGTCTACATTTCAGACAACATTTCTCCACATTAATAGATTGTCCAATTTAACTTCTCCTTGGAAGTAGAATTTTTTTTCCCCTGTAAGACCTGGAGAAGGGGCCTCAGGAGAGTGAGGTTTTGATCCTCCATGTGTGCCAGACACTTCCAGTATTTTCTCTTCTAAGGTGTTGGGACAATATTATCACCATTAGCTGCACTGCTCTGAGATGGAATGCCATTTACATGAGGTTGAGTCATTTAAAAGCTTTTAAAAAAACCACAACCATATATATTAGGCGTAATCGTAAACATTTTTCATAACTTAGATGTTTTGTTTCTATAAATTCATGTAATTTTAAAAAGCAATGATTGAACAATATTAGTTTTATCAGAGTAAGCTACTACAGCTTCAATAAAATTACTATAATTAAACCAAGAATACTTTTTAATTTAAAATTTTGTTAATAAATGCAAAATATGGGCACTAGAATATTAATGTACTTTCTAAACTAATCAACACAAAAGATTAATTACTGGGCTATGTAGTTAAATCAATCTCTACCTTCTCCCTCTGCTTATTAATACATTACAAATGAGAAAAAGGTGCCTGTTTTCAATTTAAAGGTTGTCTATTTCAAATGAATGTTCTGAAGATAAAATATGTTTTCTAGGCACAGATATGTAAAAGGTCACTGGATTAACCTGTGAGATTCTGTCAACACTGTACGTTCAGGGCCACCCACGGAGGGGAGAAGCCTGGCCCTCACTTCCCTAGGAACAGGGAGGTAGCAAACAGTGACTGCGGCACTTCACACTGGGGCACCAGACCACTGAAAGCAGTAGCGTTTCCAGAACAAGTTCATCAAAGAAATGGATCAAGTATTGGTGATCAACATATCCCAGGAGGCATGAAGTCTTGTAGCAATAAATGGATAGTTGCCAGTTAGCCATAACAAATCCTCTGTAGGTTTGTATGGACATATTAGAAGTGTCTGTGCTCTTTCCAAGAGCCTCATCTGGAAGTCATACTGTTCAAAAACTCCAGTATGACTTGGAGCAGTATGACTGCTCCAAGGCAGTTTATGACTAAAAAAGTCATACTGTTCAAAACTTTAAAGCAGATATTTGCACAGAGAGGCTAACAGTTAGGTAAATCTAATCTTAGATAAGATTAAAGGTGTGTTGTCAAGGTACAGAAATACAACAGTTCAAAGTGTTAACAAATAACAGAGTACAGTGTAGTCAAAACAGTAACCAAAACTTTTTGCTCCGCCCTGGAAATCATAGCCCAGAGATACTAGTTAGGAAATTTTATGCACAGACAGGGCAAGAGGGAAGAAAAGTATACTTAAATCCTAGCTTATTCAAATTCATCTATGTATGTGAAAGTGAGGGAGAGAAGACACTGGGAGAAGACACACAACATTGATTTGTCCCACTGCGGTTAGTTTTAACTTAGATCATTTATTTTATGTGATCTGTGCCAGGTTTGTCCACCACCAAACTACTTTCTTCCCCTTTGTAATTAATAGCATCTGTGAGGAGATACTCTGAGACTATGTAAATATACTATGCAAATATCCTGCTTCTTATCATACTGTGCACTAGTTTTAATAGCCATTTGTGATTACTGCTGAAACAATTTTTACTTTGGTGATTGCCAAATGTGGGTCTGTCCCAATTCCATGATTTTTGGATTAATTTTCCCAAGAAGACATATTAGATGATTCTGAGGAGGACAATCTATCAATCATATTTCATGGACTCCTGATCTTGTTTTTACTAACTGAGAGTACGGCTACCAGACAAAGCCTGGGCCAATCTCATTAAGAAACAAGCAAGTCCTCTCTCTCAAATACCAGGTCTAGTATGTATCAATTAAGCAGCAACTAACTGCCAATATTTCATAGGAAAATTAGAGATGAATGAATGGGGTGGGGTGGGGGTTAACTTTCTTCTCTTTTCATGGAAATATCTATGTCCAGTTACAAGGGGTGTTGTAAGTAAAGAATACAAAGATGTAAAAGCCCAGGACTAATCACATCTGTTGATTCAAAAAAGCCCACATCATCAAATGTGTGTACTCTTCACAATATGGCAAAGATGAGTCAATGAGTTATTAGAGTTTACAAAAAGATGAACTGTGGATGACTTCAGAGAAGTGACTGCACTACCTGCAGTCACAGCAGTCCCCAGAGTGCTGAACTGCAAAGGGTGAGCAAAGAATCTAAATCTGATTTGGGGGGAAGCATGGGGATTCAACTGAAGTACTCATTTCTTACAGGGAAATCGACGTAGGGTCACTGTGAATTTCCCCCAAAACAATGAAAAATAAGGCAATGAAACTTTAAAGGGTTAAAAAGTAGAATATACTGAGTCGTTTATTTTTTAGATGTGAAATAAAACACGGTCCTCCCATGTAAAAGTGTGCTTCTGGTATTACTGGAAACTTAACATTTATGGAGTTGTATTACCTAAAGCAATTTCTTCAGCATTACCACAGAGAAGCCAAATACAAATATTAAATTTTCCCATAGGGTTGAAGTTTTTACTTATCCATCAGGTCTGTTTCTTCATAAGTAAATATGAATATAACTGTTTCAATCTTAAAACACTCTTGCAGTATAAGATTTTATTTCCATAACCTGGTCCTCAACTAGATGAGTAAGGCTTGATTTTATTAAAACTATCAACACAGGCTTCCTAAGGTTATTTCAATAAAATTGCTTCCTTTATAAGGTAATCATCTGGATCCCTGTCTGCCACCCTGAAAGACTTTATCTGCAATTCCAGCTGTGGAGCATTACATTACACATATTCCTCTCCAATAAAAAAAAATTTAAAAGTCAGGATGAAAAATAATCAAACTGAAAACTTTATATCCAACTGCTTTACCCAGCCTCAGTTGGACTTGAACTCTTGCCGGTGAGCCTGGCTCACTGAACTCCCAGGAGCTTCTTTCTACTCTAGCCTACTTTGTCACCTGTGTCTATTGTTTACTTACACATTTGCTCAAAACTATTTCTTGGGTGCCTGGTACCAAGCCAAATGCTAGAAGTAAAATAAATGTCTACCGAAGAATCTGTGCTTTCCTAAAGCTTTCAGTCTAGTTTAAGCTAAGTCATCTTGGGATTAAAATTAATATATTAATCCATTTTACTTTTTAACTTGGTTGATAAATAACTTCCGTGCAATAAAACAGACCCATTTTAAACATGAACCCACAACTTCAAAAATTACCTTATCTCCTTTGCAGTACTAACCCTCCCATTTTCCTTGGCAACCATGGATTTGCTTTCTGTTGCCACAGATGAATTTTTAATGTTCTAAAATTTTATATAAATGGAATAATGCAGTATGTACTCATGTCTGACTTATTTAATTCAGCAAATTTGAGACCCATCCAAGAGTGATTTCTTTTCTCGTGTTGAGCAGCATGAACATAATAAAATATTTTTACTCATTCACTTACTGATAGACAATTAGGTTGTATTTAATTTGGATGTACTGTAAATAACGGTATTATGAACATTCATATGTAAGTTTTTGTGTGAACATTCGTATTTCATTCACTCCTGGGTTACACCTAGGAGAACTGCTAGGTCATATGACAAATGTATGCTTAACTTTATACAAATCTACCAAGTTGTTTTTTTCCAACATGTCTGTGTCCATCATATACTTTATAGGCAAGAAAAAAAGGAAAGTACAAAAACCACCTTAGCACAGGTCAGGCAAAAACAGGAACAGGACCAAATTTGGCTGTACTTTGCCAGCTCCTGCTCTACAATCTCGTACATATAAAATCATGTCTTCTGTGAAAATATAGTTTTAATTTCCTTTCCAATCACTGTGTCCTTTATTTTTCTTCCCTTATTGCACTGGCAAAAATCTTAGAGAGAAAGTATCTAGTCTTTCCCCATTAGAGTTTATAGTATTTTAATTTAATATTTCACCATTATATTATATTTAGTTAGCATTAGGTTTTCCATTGATATTCCTTATAGTTTATTGAGAGAGTTCATGAATGGGTAGTTAATATTATCAAATGCTTTCGTTACCTATTGGGAAGATAACATGGATTTTCTCTTCAGTAATAGGGTGAAATATATATTGCTTAATTTTCTTTTTTTTAAAAAGACATATAGAAATTTTATTTTATTACATTTTATTGGTTATACTATTAGAGTAGTCCTGATTTTACCCCTATTGCCCTCTCCACTCAGAGCCACCCACTCCCTCAGGCAATCCCCCCCACCATTGTTTCACGTCCATGGGCCACGCATGTAAGTTCCTTGGCTACTCAATTTCCTATACTATACTTTGCATACCCATGGCTATTTAGTAACTACCTATCTGTACTTTTAATACCCTCATCTCTTCACCCACTTGCCCACGACACCCTCCTATCTGGCAACCATGAAAATGCTATGTCCATGATTCTGTCATTGTTCTTGTTTGCTTAGTTTGATTTTTAGATTTAATTGTTGATAGATATGTTTTATTGCCATTTTATTGTTCATAGTTTTGATCTTCTTTTTCTTAAATAAGTCCCTTTAACATTTCATATAATAATGGTTTCATGAAGATCAACTCCATCAATTTTTTCTTGTCTGGGAAGCTCTTTATCTGCCATTCCATTCTAAATGATAGCTTTGCTGGGTAGAGCAATCATGGCTTTAGGTCCCCACTTTTTGGATATTTCTCACCAATCCTTCCTAGTCTGCAAAGTTTCTTTTGTGAAATCAGCTGACAGTGTTATGGAAACTCACCTGTAGGTATCTTACTGCTTTTCTCTTGCTGCATGTAAGATTTTCTGTTTATTTTTAACCTTTGGCATTTTAATTATGATGTGTCTTGAGTGGGCCTCTTTGCATCCATTTTGGTTGGGACTCTCCATGTTTATTGGACTTGCCTGTCTATTTCCTTCATGAGATTAGGGAAGCTTTCTTTCATTATTTTTTCAAATAGATTTCCAATTTCTTGCTCTTTGTCTTCTCCTTCTGACACCCCTATGAGGTGAATGTTCAAATGCTTCAAGTTTTCTCAGGGGCTGCTTATACTACCCTCATTTGTTTTGGATTCTTTTTAATTCTTGTTGTTCTGATTAGTTGTTTTCTGCTTCCTTATGTTCCAAATCACTGATTTGATTTTCTGCTTTATCCACTGTACTGTTGTTTCTCAGTACATTGTTCTTTCTTTCAATTAGCGTGCCCTTCATTTCTGAATGGATCTTTTTTATGCTGTTGAGGCCCTCACTAACATCCTTGAGCAGCCTAAGTTCTTGAGCAACCAGTGTTTTGAACTCTGCATTTGACAGATTGCTTATCTCCATTTTGTTTATTTTTTTAGAGTTTTGATCTACTCATTCATTTGGACCATGTTTCTTTGCCTCCTCATTTTGGCAGCCTCCCTGTTTTTGTTTCTATGTATTATGTACAGGTGCTCTGACTCTGTTTTGGTAGCATGGCCTAATATAGTAGGTGTCCTGCAGGGTGCAGAAGCACAGCCTCCTTATCACCAACCTTCGATACCCAAGATATGCCCTTTATGTAGGCTGAGAATACCTTCTTCTTGTGGTTGAGCCTTGATCACTGTTGGCAGGTCAATGGGAGGGATTTACCAAGGCCAGTCAGCTGCAAGGACTGGCTGTGATCATTGACTATCACACTGCCCTCCATGGAGGATGAGCTGTGCCAGGGCAGAGTGGTGGTGCTCTCACATAGTCTGGAGGTATCACTGGGTGCTCAGGCTGAGGTTGCCCAGGTGGTGCAGAATAAAGGCAGCCCCCACCTGTGTTTACCCAGGGGCTACCCTGCATGATCTATAAAGCAATCCATATGACTGCTACTTGTACTGCATTTGGAGATTCCCAGGCAAGCCAAGTAATGGATGTAGGTTAGCTGCTGTTAGTGCTGGGCCTGGGGCTCACTGAGGCTAACTGTTGTTTGTTTGGGAGGGTTTAGGAAGTTACAAAGCATGAGCCAAGACCAGCCATTCATACGGAAAAGCAGCTTGGGTGGACCATTAAGTTGGGTGGGACAGAGTCTCAGGGGATCTCCAAGGCAGGGCAAACAGTCTTAACCAGACTGTAGCAACAGCTTGTCAGCTCTGGGGGTGGAGGGTTCAAAAAAAGGGACAGTGGCCTCTGATGGCCTCTGCTCACCTTAATGCCAGACATTTCAGTTTCTCCCTGTATGCTACTGGTGGCTTTCAAGCTACCTGGTGTTCCTGCAGTTTCTCCAACTGACTCAATCCCAAGTGGTTTTTGCAGCCAGAATTTGTGGGGACTTATCTTCCTGGCACTGGAACCTTGGGCCCCTAGGACTCCTCACTCCTGAAATATTCCTCCTGAATTTTTATTAATTACATATGGATTTGGGACCAGCCTGTTCCATGCCTATGACCCTCCCACCAGTCTGGGTGGAGGTACATTAATTTTATAGTTGTCAAACTTCCATTTAACTTGATTTCTGATGGTTCTGAATGATGGTTGTTCTGTATCTTGGTTGCAATTTTGACATGGCTGTGGGAGGAAGCATGGCATGTCTGTGTACACTGTTATCTTGAACATATTGCTTGATTTTCAAAACCTAAGTCAACCTTGCATTCTTAGCATAAATGACATGTATTCATGGGGAATTAATTTTTTACATGTTGTTGGATTAGATGTGGCAATATTCAATAAAATTTTCTACATTTATATTTATGCGACATATTGATTTGTAGTTTCTTGAAATATCTCTGCTGCTTTTGATATAAGAGTAGTATTACATGCACTATTTAAAGTTAAAAAATATTTCAGGTGCTTCTTTCCTCTGCATTAGTCTGCTTTTTTCCTATGAAATATGCAAAGAATTTCCTTCTTTGAAATACAGAAAGAATTACAAATTTGCATTTCACAAGTACTTCTCTAGATAAAATTCTAAAACCCCATTTGCTATATATAACTTACTACCCTGATTTAATAGTTGCCATTAAAAACGTGTTCAAAGTTCAAGACATATTGATAGATTCCAAACTCTGAATGGTATATACCATATAGCCCCTGCCCAACCTGTCAGCAGGGAAGTTGGAATGCCCAATCAGAAAGTGCCTCCTCATAAATGACTCAGTGTCTAGTGAAAGAATTAAGATTGGGGAAAAAACAGCATTTGACTTACTTGAGCCTTTTGCTTTGGAATTCCAACTCATCTCGTACATTTCACACCTAAACTTTTATATTTCAGCCATTTCTACATATATTCCAGGCCTATTTTTGTACTGTTTCTTTATCTGCCTTTTATTCATACTCTATGCTCACCTCAATTCTCCACATAGTTTCTCTATGCCTATCTTCTATCCATCGAGCTATGGTGCCTGAAAGGAAACCTACTTTTCAAAAAGTAAAATTAGGTTTATTTTGACACTTCACTTGGGCTGCCTGCTATAGCATTTTTTGGCTCATGCCCTAATGCTGATACTTGTCCCATCAAAACTTTTATTTCCCCCTATATACTGACATCAGCTGAACTTCCAAATACTGTATGACTACTTACTAAGGGAAGATTCCAAAGGCATCGGGTTCAAATATACAGTGCCTACAGGTTTTGCCATTTAACCACCTCTACCTAAGCTTTTCCTCTTCACAGGTTTCTCTGAATGCAGGAATAAAAAAAAAAAAAGGCAGGTTTTTACAATATATCAAGGAGAGTAAAGTAAAAATCTGAAGAAAAAAATGCTGTTTGAATTTTAAAAAAACTATGAAAAATAAATGGGGAAAAGAACTTTATATGGTGAAGGAACCTAATAAGATTAATATAATATTTGAGATCACTTTCTTATTTATTTTATTTAACACCATTTAGAATGTATCATATACAATTCTCAACTTCTACAAAATTCAGTTCAAATAAAATCTCAGATTAATGGCACAAATTCAGTATACATTTTAAAAATAATCTGACAATCAAATGCACAGAGTTGGATGGGTAGTAACCTTTAATGTCACTTGTATTCCAAGAATAAATGACTAAAGAGACATCAATTTGAATACACAGTTCATTTTTTAAAAGACTAAAACCAGTAAGAATAAGTCATTATCTACTTCAACCAAAAATGTGCTTCTCACTTTGAACTATTTTCAAAGGTACTGCATATAAACCCTTCTTGATTGATCATGAGAGAAACTATTAATATATGCAGGAGAAAAATGAGTCCAGGGAATTACATGAAAAAAGCAATCATAATTCTTGGCATTTATGTAGATATTTTTCCTTCAAATAATTTCAGTAAACATTAAACTAATCATTCAATGCATTTGTGAAACTTCACTAAAGTACAAGGTTTGAATCAAGCATGTCACTGGGTGGTAAATATGCAGATACATATTAATGGACAACTACAATTGTTCATGGGTGTGATAAAAACTATTGGAAGCAGATTTAAATAAGAATGAATATTATGAACTAAATGCAGGCATTATTAGGAAAATCCTAACTTTTGCATCTGATGAGATGCCCTAATAGTTATACTCCTTTACTAGAAAAAGTATTAAGCTCATAGGATTTTATTAATGCTCTGTGCAATGGATAATAAAGGCATTTCACCTTTAGTAGTTTACCACTTGAAGGAACAGAGTCATATTTTAATTTTTAACTCTTTTCTACCTTGGTTTCTTTTTATACAAACAATACAAGGCATTGATGCTGGTGGGGGGGGGAGTAGGAAGAAGAAAAAGCATTAAGATGTAGAAGCAGAAAAAGGAACTAGCTGTTAAAATAAGGAAACAGAGAAGAGAGGCCCAGGCTCCTGGTTAGGAGGCCACACCCTAAAAGGGAGAGGCAAGGAAAGGTTTCCTCTTGAGGGAGCAAAGCTGATCAGAATTAATTCTCAACAGTTTTGTGCCCAGTGGCTCTCAAGTAAATGTAAAAGCTGTCCAGCTCTCTTTTATGCTTTGCACTCAAGTTCTGGATCTCTAGGATCCCAATGGCACTGAGCACTTCTGTGCAGAGAACAGAATGAATGGTCTTGGAGGGAGAGAAAGGTCTGGGTGGGACAGTGAAGTTTCATTAAGATACAGCTTATTTAACACTTCATTGTTATCCCTCCCTGTTTCCACCTGCAAGTAAATAGAGGGCTCTCTTGACATGGTTTCTACTTTCCAGAAGTCCCAACAGATGATGAATGTGAACTTGTTCAAAAGTCAGTTATATATGGATAGCAGATGTGTATACACTAAGTTGGATGAATGATTATATGAGAATACAGGACCTTCTAGCTTCTGGTGGCATTCAGGCCATTCATTAACAATACAAAAGGAACCACCAAACAAAATAAATTCCTATTACTGTCACTGTTTCCTTTATGTAGCTTATATATCAATGGAAAAAAAAGAAACAATACATACAATCAGGACTTTTTCTACTGTGCTAGAGGTGGGAAAGTGAAAATGAGAATGGATTAAGAGAAAAATTTGGGTAGGGAGGACCAAATTTAAATTTAAATTTGTAACTTGAAAATATTTGAGGCCTAAATTACACTAATTTTGTTAGTGCACAATGCTACATAATACTTTCTAAATAGAAATTTTATTCTTAGTTTGGTGACTATAAGGATATCATAACAATGCTTTAAAATAATTTTTATAATTTAGAGAGTTCCTAACTACTTTTGCTCTCATGAGTCTATCAATGCCTATATGCAACAGGCAGTCAATAAATCACTCTTATCCCTATCATCCAACAGACAGACTGAAGCTTGGAAACACTATGTGGCTGGTCTAGAGTCACACAGCTAGGAAGTGGTTCTGCTTCATCTCAGCATGGGCCTCCTGAACACTGGCCAAGAGGAGAAGCTCTTCAACTGGTAGAAGAATGGGGGGGGTCCAAGACCAGCAATTTAATCCATTACACCTCAGTTCCCTAATATTTAAAATGAGATAATCTCCATAACTCCTGTAATTGAGTGATAGGGAATTAAATGAGCTATACACACTGCCATGGCTTAGTGCTTGGCTTATAGTAAGTGTTTGTATACACTAATTTCTTAATAGTGTTCTACCTTGCCTCTCTGCTAAGGATAACTAGATTTGTAGAACTAGTCCAGTCTCTTGGTGATGTTCTCCCTAGTTATGGTCTTTTACTGCATTCCTTTGAAAAATTGGCTACATGGACCCTCTGTACTATTTAATAGTATTTCATTCTCCATTACCTTAGAATAAAGAGCTGTTCCACAGGATTAAAATTTTTGAATATCCAAAAGCTTATTCTTCAAATGTCAATTTATTTTCTAATTTCAAAAACTCCTACCTTTTCCTGACTTGTTAAGCAGAATATACAGAACACACACACTTTTCTTGGTGATTGACAGCATCACTATGAACATTCACAACCATATTGGAGACATCATTAATCCCTGGCCCTGGCTTTCGGTTATTCTTTCTCCTTCAATGGGTGCTATCATGGTTCTTCTTCTAATATTGATCTCCATCATTTCTTTCCTGACCTATGTGCTCTCTGCTCAACTTGCCCACATCCCCATATGCCTTACCCAAATTCACACATTTAAACACATTGTATGAAAATACAAAATTAAATATGTTAAACTAGGGTGAAAATGTTGACTGGCTAAAGATCAAATATAGGATCTTACTAGTTATTCAGAGGTATTTTCACTATAATTTTTTTGTACATTTCAAAAAGTTGAAGGTGTCAGCAGCTTGAGCTGCAGACAAATGTAGACCTGTGCATGTCTGTGCATGCATCTTTCTGTACACATAACTGTGAAGGTATTGGGTATTTATGGAGTAACATCTGTAGTCGAAGTATTTTATTTTAAAGTTTTAACATACTAAAAATAAATATTTTTTACATTTAAAAAGTTAAATATGATTTAGTCAACAAATATCCAAGTATACATACCACCTGCCAGACACTATTCTAGGTACTCAGGACAGAAAGCTAAGTAAAATAGATAACTTTGCTACTCTTATAGATCAAAAGGTTTGAATTAGTAAACTTCTGTTTTCCTAAAGGAGGAATGTTTCCATTGAAATAACACTTTGAAATTTATTCATTTTCAACTGTAAAGGAAAAAGTTTTCAGGTGGTGGCCATGGGGAAATCTGTGTTCAACCTGCTTACACATGTAACTTGAGATCCTGAATTTTCTGGAGAGAAACCTAATAACATTATAAGAAATGCATTTAAATTTGAAAACCTGGGGAAGTATAATTTTTTCAAATGCAGAAACCAAGAAGTAAAGAAATAGAAACAAAACATTTAGGACTTCAGCAACATTAATTAATCATACTGGGCATATTCAGTAATTTCCTTTATATTTTTCAACATGGCAAAAGCATAAAAAGTTCAATATGAGGATTTAAAAACAAACTGATTTCCATTATACTATTTTATGAAATGACAACAGCATGAAAAGTTGAATGAGGATTTTTTAAACATTTATATTTGTATTTCCGTCAAGATAGAGGCATAGGTGGAAACACTATACCTTCTTGCACAACCAGGTTTAAAGACAACAAAGTTTTAGTAACAAAAAATGCAGCCAAAACACAGAAAATTGAACTATACAGAAGTCCAACAACAATGAACCTTTCAACTAGACTGGTAAGAGGGGTGGAGCCAGCAGTGGAGCGGGGTGGGGCAGGAAAGATCTCCCCACCCAGGATCACAGGCAGCTGTAGGCGGATCCCAGGTGTGGAGTAGCAACAGTCAGACCCAGTGAGGGCACAAGGCAACAGGCTGACCGAGGTCGCACATTCGCGCACAGATGAAACAGCGAAGAAGCTAGCAGTGAGACAGACCTCGCAGGCCCCAGAGGCAGGAAGCAGCAAAGGGGACCACCATTGCCCCCCTCTCTGACCCCGCTCCCACATACAGCATCACAACCCAGTGACCTGGGTGGCCCCACCCTGGTGAACACTTAAGGCTCTGCTCCTCATACCTAACAGGCACGAACAGATCACAACATGGCTCAAGAAGAACTCAAAGCTCCAGAGCCAATAACTCTAAGCAACCAAGAAATTGCCAACCTATCAGATGCACAGTTCAAAACACTGGTGATCAGAATGCTCACAGAACTGGTTGATTTTAGTCACAAATTAGAGGAACAAATGAAGGCTACACTAAGTGAAATGAAGGGAAATGCACAGAAAAACAATAGTGATGGAAAGGAGACTGGGACGCAAATCAAAGGAGTGGACCAGAAGGAAGAAAAAAATGACCAAACAGAAAAACATGAAGAAACAAGAATTCCAAAAAATGAGGAGAGGCTTAGGAAATCTCCAACATATCTTTAAACGCTCCAACATCCGAATTATAGGGGTACCAGAAGGGGAAGAGGAACAGCCATGAGTGGAATACTTATTTGAACAAATAATGAAGGAGAATTTCCCCAATCTAGCAAAGGCAACAGACTTCCAGGAAAGCCAGGAAGCTCAGAGAGTCCCAAAGAAGGTGGACCCAAGAAGAAACACACCAAGGCACATCATCATTACATTAGCCAAGATTCAAATGAAGGAGAGAATCCTACAAACAGCAAGACATAAAGGGACAGTCACCTACAAAGGAGTTCCCATCAGACTGTCAGCTGATTTCTCAAAAGAGACCTTACAGGCAAGAAGGGGCTAGAAAGAAGTATTCCAAGTCATGAAATCCAAAGACCTACAACCAAGATTGCTCTATCCGGCAAAGCTTTCATTTAGAATGGGAGGGCAGATAAAGTGCTTCTCAGATAAGATCAAATTCAAAGAGTTCATCATCACCAAGCCCATATTATATGAAATGTTAAAGGGACTTACCTAAGAAAAAGAAGATAAAAAGATGAACAGTGAAAGGACAGCAAATTCAGTTATTAACAACCACACCTAAAACAAAAACAAACTAAGAGGACAGCTAGATCAGGAGCAGAACCACAGAAATGAAAATCACATGGAGGGTTAGCAACAGGGGAGTGGGAGGAAGAGAAGGGGGGAGAAGGTACAGAAAATAAGTAGCATAGATGGTAAGTAGAAAATAGATAGGGGGGAGGGCAAGAATAGTAGGGGAAAGAATCTTTAGATTCTATCTTTAGATAGAAGAGCATTATGCTAAGTAAAATAAGCCAACTGGTAAAAAAGAAATACCATATACTAATCTCAAGTGTGAGTGGAATCTAATCAACACAACAAACATGTGAGCAAAATATAACCAGACACATGAAAATAAAGAATAATCTCACAATGACCAGACAACAGCGGGGAGGGAGATAATGGGGAAATAAGGGGTAAAGTTAAGTCAAGGACTATGTATAAAGGACCCATGGACAAGGGCAACAGCGGGTGGGCGGGGAGAACTAAATGTGGAGGGGACAGGGCAGGAGAGAGCAATGGGGGAAAATGGGGACAACTATAACTGAATGACAATAAAATTTTTTTTAAATAAAAATAAAGTGAAACTTAAGTGGAAAAATTGTATTTGTAGAATTTTTTAAAATTGGCATATTAAGGCTTAAAAGGGAGAAGGGATTAAAGCATTTCAAAATAGAAGCTTTCTGATAACCCAATGAAATAAAATTTTAGTTTACTCTCCATAGCACTTCTTCATTACAAATGTTAAACAGAGAAACAAAACTATCTCCCACAAAATTTAAAAACCAGTACAATGATTCTGATTCTGGTCATTTCTGGACCAAGGAACATCAAGTACAGCTCAGCTTAGCCTAACAGTAACCAAAAGCAGGGCGCAATAAGGCATACAGAGAAGAGAGGAGGCACACCAAGGCCTGGGTACCAGGGCACTCACACTCCTTCCAAGTAGACTACTGCAGAAACTGCTCTCAAGGCTGCTCAGCTGGAGGCTGTATTCCCAGCTTCTGTAGCCTATGTGACCAAGTTTCACACCTATGAGGAACAAGTCTCTTCCAGACCATTGTGTGGCTCCCCTGGTTCTCTACCCCAACCTGTCGGTCTAGACCTAATGAGAACTGATAGCAACCTCAGACTCAGATGGCTATCACATACCAAAGCTTCTATGTCTAGCTGGACCACTACTCTCTGGAATGTTCTGTGAGAGAGAAATATATTACCTTTTAATTTAAGACATTATACGCTGATGTTTCATTTTTACACCAATTAAAACCTGAAGCCCAATTAACAAATATTTATACAGAACTATTTTAGTACCTAGCGGCCTTAGCTCTTATTCTGAAGCTTAGCAAATATGTTCTGAACACCTTTACTGATATAAAACCATCTTCACTAAAGTATGTAAATGGAGGGCAGGGATCATGTCCTCTAGTTCTCTGAAACTGTATAATACAGAGCTGATCAAGAAAGGGCTGGTTAAAGAAAATGAAGTAATTTCAGATTTTAGGCTTTAGTGTCAGAAAGCCCCCCCCCCCAGAATTGAATCCTTTGTTAATCCTTAGATTTCCAACAAGACATGAAAACTTGAGTAAGTTCAGTTATCTAACAAGTAACAACTGAGTGCCCATTATGGAGCATGCCGCATTCTAGGCATCAGTATGAATGACAGTACTTACATTCTGGTAGACTTAAGTCCCACAAGCTCTCTAAGCTTCAGCTTCCTAATCTGTAAAATGGGGGTAACAACAGCTACAGACTTATAAGACTGTTGTGAAGATTACATGAGGTGATATAGACAAAGTGTCATGTATGGGGTTGGCCAAAGGATTCATTTGGTTTTAAAGTATGCCAATAAAAATGAAAGACACATTTTTCACTTCTGCCAATAAATTTACTGAACAATATATACACCGTTTTGTTCCACTACCATGTGCCATCGTTCAGGCAACTTCATAATTCCATCTTCCCAAAACTTTTTATCTTTTTGAGCAAAGACCTGTTCTAGGTGCCTTTCCCAGTCTTCCAGGAAATTGAAATTTTTTCCATTAAGAGAATTTTGTGAAGGTTGAAATAAATGGAAATCTGAAGGTATAATTTCTGGTGAATGTGGAGAATGAATCAGAACTTCTCAACCAACCTGTAATAGTTTTTGCCTGATCATCAAAGAAGCACAAAGTCTTGTGTTATCTGGATAGAGGATCATGGATTTTCTGTCGACTAATTCCCGTTTCTTTGTGTAGAGTGCTGCTTTCAGTTGGTCTAATTGGGAGCAGACCTTGTTTGAATTAATCATTTGGTTTTTGGAAAGGAGCTTATAATAGAGGATTCCCTTCCAATCCCACCATATATACAAGATGACCTTTGGATGAAGACCGGCCTTTGGTTTGGTTGGTGGTGGATCACTTCATTAGCCCCACAATCTATTCCGTTCCATGTTATCGTAAAATATCCACTTTTAATCACCCGTCACAATTTCTTTTAAAAAACAATGTTTTTGTTATGTTTAAGTAGAGAATTGCCTGCATAAATACAGTCAAGAAGGTTTTTCTCACTTACCTTATACGGAACCCAAGCCATCAAAGCGATTAACATAACCAAGCTGGTGCAAATGCTTTTCAATGCTTGATTTGGATATTCTGAGTATAAATCCCATGTGGTATAATGATGATTATTACCAATTAATCTCGATTTGATAGCTATCAACTTCAACTGCTCTACCCGACTATAGAGCATTGTCTAGTGGCATATCTCCAGCATGAGATTCCTCAAACCACTTCTCAAACCACATTCAGAAAGTCACAAGCATGTTCTCCACAAACTGCACAAATCTTTTTTCTTTACATTTCAGTTTGTGTTTTTACCTTTCTTTAAATAATAAATCATATGCTAGAAATGTTGCTTATTTTCTTCTATCTTCAATATTAAAATGGCGACATAAAATTTCACCAATTTGGTAAGTTTTTTTAAATGCATGCTGATGACAGCTGTTACAATAAATGCTAACAAAATTGTTTAGAATGAAGATAGAGACAACTAAGTGCTACTGGAGCCAACTTACAGAAAAATCTGAACAACCGTTTTGGCCAACCCAATACATTAGGTTCAATAATTATTAACAATAATTAAGAAATGTCAATAATTTGTACTTAGCACATAGACAATCACTAAATGCCACTGTATCACAGCAGGATTCCTCAGCATCCAGTATAAAAAGCAAATCAGGAATTGCTATGTCCAATTGGAATTTATTATTCATTATTTGTAATGTCTTATCTTTCCTTATCTCTCCATTTGATAGGAATCCAAAAATGTCACAGACAAATAAGAAGGCTTATTGAACAATATATTACAGAGCACTTGGGTCCCAATATTAATATATTAAAGTTTCAAGAAAGAATTCATCTTTGTAAACTTATTTAAGTAAATGAATGGCTTCTTACCAGTATAATTTGATAATCTTTAAGATTGAAAACAGAGCATTACTCTCCATGATGGAATTAGTACCTGGAAGAAACTAGACTGCTTCGGCATATCACCCTGCACTGTGAATCAGAACATACCACTTCCACCCAACCACTGCTCATATTCTCAAAACAACTGCTGGCTTCTCAGATCCAGCAGAGAGCTCTTTCAGAATAATCATGGCACATTATTTTGGACTACAGAATGTTCAAATGGGTTTCAGAGTAGGAGGAGTCCTATGGCAGGTTCGAAAAGGAAAAAATGGGGGATTTTCTCAACTCACCAAACAAACAAAAGTAAAAGACTAGGAATTAAAGATTTCTGGTAGAGGAAGATGAAAAATAAATTTAATGCTTTCCAGAAAATAATCAGCAACAGAATAAATAATACTCCACACTAGGTATGTTTTCATCTTACTATAGCAAATTCAGGGGCAATGAGACTTGAATGCCAACTTTTTTCACTAAAAACCCCAAAGAAAGAAAACTTTACTACTTATGAAACATCTGAGAAAGCTTTGCTTCTACCAGAAACTTGACCATCTAGTAAGTATCAAGCAATTAATTAGCATTTTAAATATGTGACCTACAGCGACCTACAAACTGAGATTATTGTAATTTTACAGAGGAGGAAACAGGCTATGAGAAGTTAAGGGATCCTCCCAATACCATAAAGTTATTTGAAGGAGTCTGGATATAAACCAGGTTAGCTTGACATCAATGCCTGTATTCCTCCCACCAAACCAAGATAAATATAAAAACTAATGAATTCTTTAGAAGAATACAATGAAACTCTGTAAGAGTTCACAAGTATGTCTGGATTATCAGATTACTACTATAAATAATGACAAGGATAACATTTAAAAGTATTCACTAGTGTACAGTGATGTCCTCAGAACAAACTGAAGCCCCCAGGGCTCTATAGGTCTTTTCTAGAGGGTCCCAGGGGCTTTCTGGCTTTGCAAATGCTCTCAGATGGCCTTTTGATAAATATTTTTCTGAGTTGTCAAGGTGCTTGCCCTTCCAGTGCTAATCTGCTGCAGAAATGGAAACTTGGTCAACATGGTTTCTCGAGATGTTTAAAAACCTATTTAGAACAGTGAAACTGCTAGCTAAAACAGCCACAGAACAGCAAACTGGATCTTGTGCTTCACTGTAGTTTGTGGCCAATCTATTCTATTTTATTGTGCATTTCTAGTCTGCCTGGGATAAAGGACCTCAAAGCTGGGGCATTATTCTTCAAATACAAGAATTGTACTGGAAATGGCTACATATTTTTGCATATCTCTAGTCATAAAATATGACAGTTCTAATTACTAGATTTACCTTCTTCTGTGTAAGAATACATCATAAGGGAATATTTAGAAAGTATACTGATGTGAGCTCTGCCAGTTCAAATAAATCAGTCAGTGTGATTACAACTGGCTTTGGATTGCATCCACGTTATGGAAGGCAAGAATAGATTATGGGTATGTGCCACCGTAGCAGTGACAAATTCTCAACTTCTTCGTATTTCTTCAGGCTTAGACATGACTCACTAGGGCTACATTATAAATGAAGTATTGCTGGAAGCATTTAAAAGCTAAAAAATATAATCATGTCAGTACAAGCCCCACCCTGGCAAGAGAGATGTGTGATATCATTTCAAAATGCAGTCAGTATACTGGCACTAGGCTGTTGGGTTTGAAGGGCTGATGTCTGCACAGGCAGAGGAAGCCAAAGTATGGTATGGTCCTAGTCAGGATGCAAAGACCACCATTATACTTTAGAAGCAAACATCTATTTTTGAACAAATTTCTTTTGATGACTAATTTTGTTCAGAATTGATTTTTCTAATAGCCAGGAAGAAATGGCCAGATATTATAAACTGTTATATATATGTCATGAAGAAACTTAATATTTAAACCTTAGATAGCCCCTCCTACTTTGTTTTGGGCACAGGAGGTTTCTTCCCTTACCTCTCCTAGGTAATTAATGTCAGTCTGATGTGCACTGGAACACCTGTGTTTTGTTTCCTACTTATTTTCCAAGATAATGCAAACATTTTCAACAAATATGTATTCAACAAGTACTGAGAGTCACCAGTAAATGCCAGACACCATTCTCTGCTCTGGAATATAGTGGCAAGCATCCTTGGAGTTTATATTCTGCAGTGGGGCAGTCTACAAAAGGGGTCTTTTATAAATTCTGCATCTTCTTTCACTTAATAATACATTGTAAAATTCCTAATATATATCTGGGGAAGCTCTAAATGAGATTTCTAAATATACCCTGTAAATATATTTGCAAAAAGTCGGAATTTGCAGAATAACTTTAATATGACACAACCTCTATCTTTAGGTGCCCAAACAGAGATCGACCCCAACCATAACCTTCATCAGCATGACTGATTACAGGCTCTTAGGCATGTAAACTCTAGCTGGCACTTTGGCTGGCAACCCTTCCTTGGCTTTGGAGAATTCCTTTATCTTGATCCAGGATGCTCCCAAGTGGCTCTGGGGTAGAACATGCTGCTTTTAGAACCTTTCTAGATACCATCTCAAGGACAACTGTAATACATACGTCACGAGTACTTACTATTTCAGTAAGACTGGAACCAATATCCTCACTTTATAAATGAGGACAGGGAGCCTCCCTCCAAAGCAGACTGTTCAAGGCCACACAGAACACCTGGTGGTAGAAGTGGAAGCTTCTGCTCTTACCATTCTGCCATGACACCCTTCTGAATTTGAAGACGGCTACCATAGTCATGCTAAATTTTCTATTTCAACTATGATTAATCTAACAAGTTTTCCACATCTTGCATGGAAATATTATTTTTGTTAAGTCCCAACCCCCAGCAAATTATTTTGTGGCTTTAGACTTTTTATTAAGCACTTACAACTCTTTTCCAAGAGATTTGGAAAATATCAGGGGAAAACCATTCATAGGTACTTAATCAACATTTAGGAGTGTTTCCTGTTTAATTTATGAGTGCACATCTATGAGTACATATTTACATAAATATGTATTTCTATAGCAATTCAATGTATATGGGTTAGATGCCTTAAATTTTCATTTGTATTGTCAACTTTACTCAACACCATTAAAATGTCTTTAAAAATAATTTTCAATGGCTATGTAAAGCCCAAAATATGCATGTAACTATTTTGTAATCATTCCACTTTCACTGGACAATCAGATTGTTGCTAAGTTTTAGATATTATGAACACCATGAGGATTGATATATGTGTGTTAACATGTAATATTTCTTTAGAATGGATCCCTACATTAGAATTCTGAATCAAAGACATATCATTTTAAAGGCCTTTACTACAGATGAGTAAACTGATTTGCAAAATGATTAAGCCAATTTATTGTTACCAACACTATATGAAATTGCCAAAATCATTGCCCTCACACTGTTTTATCTTTAACTGTTGCCAATTTGATAGGTACACATATTCTCATTTTAATTTGTACTTCCATAATTATTAATGAAGAACCTCATTATTTCACATGCATGAGTCATTTATAGTCCTTTTGCCAACTGTCTATAAATGTCAAATACCTGCCTTTCAAAAGGTGGCTACTCTTTTTTCCTTAATTATTTGTAATTACTCTTCATAGACTGCATTTATTTTATTCATTAATTAGATGAGTATCTGCTAAAATATTGTTGCTTACCTTGTCCTGTGCTAAAAACATAATTCTCATCTTTCACAGTCCAGAACACCTTTGGGAATTTCCTTACAAGACTTTCTAAATGATCATGTATCTTAACAAAATTAATATCATATTATGGACACTCATATTTTAGGAAAAAATTAAAACAATATTCACAGGTCCAAAAAAGGAGTACAAGTATAAGAATTTGTTCCCAATTCAAACTGTGTATTTTTGTCTTTGCATTTTTAAAAAGCCAATAAACCATGACTCAAGCCATTAGAAATAAGTTTACAGGCTAGAAAACATCCTAACTATGGGGACAATAAAAAATGCCACTACATTACTAAATGTAATTCTGCATTGATTGTGCATTCCCCGTCTGGAGTATTTAAAAGGGTAAGAAGTTTAGCTACTATTATCAAGAGTAAATCAGAATAGTACCAATGGCCAATAATGAAAGTCATCAAATAGAGTAATATCCACCTGAACTACTTGAAGGAGTACATAGCTTACAGACCAAGACAAGCAGAACACAGGAGAAGAACTGCAAAATCTAACAGATAACATGTAGTAACCCTTGATTCCTGCTTTGGAAAACTGAGTAAGATAAAATGCATTAGTTGCTTTACAACATGAATTTCTCATTCTTGAATTTCAAATTAAACTTGATTATTCTCTGAAGAAAACATTATCTTCAATTATCAAAAACGATACTAGTGAACTAGGTGGGACATACTACTTCATGAGCCTCTGAATATCTAAGAATATCATTTTAATCTTTCACACACTAAAGACAATTTAGCTAAGTATAAAACTCTACGATTATAAACATTTTCCCTTCAACAATCTAAACATATAGCTTTATAATTTTCTGATATTTTTTGCTTGATCAAAGCTAGATGTCAGTCTGATTTTATCTTTTGCAGATAAACCATTTATTTTATCTAAATTCTTATAGAGTTTTTCCTCCTTTATCTTCATAAATTTAAAGATTTGTCAAGGTTATTCCAAGAAAAAGTTTTTTGTCTCTTTCAAAGTAGATGTCTGAAATGTTATGACCCTTTAAATCTCTATATTTAGGGATTTATTTTCTGCTTAGAAAAAATTTTTAACATTATACTTCAGTATTGTTTCTGTTCAAACTACTCTAAAATTTTTCTCAAGAATATCTACAAAATTCTTTACTTTTTCATTATACTTTTCTAATTGAAAAATTGAGACCCTGCTCTTAACAGGATACATTAAACAAAAATAATATTCACTTCCTTAAACAATGAGAGGAAACTTCCAGCCAAAAGGAGACATAGATACACTTTGCCTCCTGGCATAACCAAAAGAAGGACAACAACAAATTTAAAAATTAAAAATAACCAGAACTGCCAGAAAACGGAATTGTATGAAGTCTGACAACCCAGGAATCAAAGAAGAAATATTCATCCCGACTGGTAGGAGGGGCAGAAAGGGGCAGCCAGCGCGCAAGGGACTCACAGTAAGGCAATGGCTAGAGGACCAGGGCAGGCAAGGTGGCGGCTGGAGGACCGGGGCAAGGTGGTGGCTGGCAGAGTACCATATTCGCATGCAGATAAACCAGGAGGAACTAGGGAGCGAGATAGACTGCACAACCCAGGGTCCCAGCATGGGAAAATAAAGCCTCAAAACCTCTGAATGAAAAAGCCTGTGGGGGTTGAGGCTGCGGAAAACACTCCCAACCTCAAAGGAGAGTTTGATGTAGAAACCCACAGGGTCCTAGAACATACACAAACCCAGCAACCTGGGAGGGGCCCAATTTGCTTGTGGATAGTGGAAGAAGTAACTGACAGCCAGCCAAGAGCTGAGCAGGCAGCATTGTTCCCTTTTGGGCCCCTCCCCTACAAACAGCACCACAATGCAGATACTTGGGTTGCACTGCCCAGAATGCCTAAGGCTCGACCCCTTACCATTAAACATGCGCCCTGACACAAAGAAATATGGCCCAAATAAAAGAACAGATGAAACCTCCACAAAAAAATACAACTAAGCAATGAAGAGACACAATCAGTGAGATGCATAGTTCAAAACACTGGTAATCAGGATGCTCACAGAAATGGCTGAGTATGGTTGCAAAATAGAGGAAAAAGTGAAGCCTATGAAAAGTGAAACAAAGGAAAATGTACAGGGAACCAACAGTGAAGGGAAGGAAACTGGGACTCAAATTAATAGTTTGGAAAAGAAGGAAGAAACAAACATTCAACCACAGCAGAATGAAAAAGTAAGAATTAAAAAAAAAAATCAGGAAAGACTTGGGAACTGCTGGGACTACTTTCAACATTCCAACATCTGAATTATAGGGGTGCCAGAAGGAGCATAGGAAGAGCAAGAAATGGAAAACTTATTTGAAAACATAATGAGGTAGAACTTCCCTAATGTGGCAAAAGAAACAGACTTCCAGGAAGTCTAGGAAGCCCAGAGAGTCCCAAAGAAGTTGGACACAAGGAATCACACACCAAAGCACATCATAATTACATCACCCAAGATTAAAGATAAGGAGAGAATCTTAAAAACAGCAAGAGAAAAAAACAGTTACCTAAAAAGGAGTTCCCATAAGACTATCGGCTGACTTCTCAAAAGAGACCTTGCACGCAAGAAGGGGCTGGAAAGAAACATTCAAATCATGAGAGGCAAGGACCTAGATCCAAGATTACTCTATCCAGTAAAGTGATCATTTAGAATGGAAGGGCAGATAGAGTGCTTCTCAGATAAGGTCAAGTTCAAGGAGTTCATCACCACCAGGCCCTTATTACATGAAATGTTAAAGGGACTTATCTAAGTAAAAGAAGAACATCAAAAATAAGAACAGTAAAATGATAACAAACTCCAACTATTAATAACTAAACCTAAAAAAGAAAAACAAAAGCAAACTAGGCAAACAACTAGAACAGGAACAGAATCACAGAAAAGCGGATCACATGAAGCATTATCAGCATGGAGGAGGAGGGCAGAAAATGGAGGAAAAGGTATAGGGAATATGAAGCATAAATGGTAGGTACAAAGTAGACAGGGGGAGGTTCAGAATAGTACAGGAAATGGAGAAGCCTAAGAACTTATATGTATGACCCATGAACATGAAGTAAGGTGGGGGAAAGATGGTGGGAGTGGGAGGTACAGGGTGGAGAGGAATAAAGGGGAGGAAAAAATGGGACAACTGTAATAGCATAATCAATAAAATATATTTAAAAAATGAGAAAATGGTGCAATGAGAAAACTCCAGCAGACTCTCCCATTTCAAAAAATTATAGCTTTAAAGGAAGAAACATGAGGTCCCTAAGTTCATGGAAAAAAAATGGAGGTGCTAATTTAGTTTGCACTTTGGTAGCTTATTCTTTTTTTTTAAACAAAACATTTATAAAATATTTTGCAAAGGGGAGAAATAATAATTCACATCAATTTTATGACAAAAATAAGTTCCTAAAGGAGTAATAGAATAAATAAAAGTTAAATATGGAGCAAATAGTAAGAATTAGTTCCCTCACATGCAGTGGGGCTAGAGACCTTTATCCTTATTTAGACTTTAGGAATGATTTTTAAAAATTTTACAAATCAGATATATGCTTTTAGGGTAGGTGATACCACATGATCAATACATTTTTTAATGTCATGCTGCTTTATAGAAACTGTCACATGTAAAAGTCTACAAATTAAATAGTGTATATATTGAAATGCCTTGAATTCCAAATTTTAAAAGAAAATAAAATTTCTTATCAAAAGCCAAGAGATTTCAATTATAAGAAAACTACCTTCCAGTTTATGATAGCCGTTTTCATCTCTGATATATGATTAATATAGAAGTTAGTTACATAACATGCTTTTGTCTTCAAATTTCAATCATGTGCTCTTTCAATCAGCTTGCAGACTCTTTCTATTATTTGTAAACCCTGTACTATTACGGTTTGAATGCATAAAACCTCACAGTTCTTTCTGTAAGATAAAACATAGACAAAATATCTGTCTTTGAACTACTTGAAAAAAACTATACATTTTAAATGATATGTCTTAGGAATGTCTAAAACACACTAATCATAACCTAAAAACTTAAACAGGATGATACTGTTTTTGCTATAGCATGGAATAACTTCAAGATTTTACCTGAGGGAAAAAAATACATTTCTGAAATATTTGTCTCTGTAGAAGTAATTCTACAGAGAAAAATGATCATGCAGTGCAGAATGATGCTGTCATCCATTTAATCTCACCAACTCAGCAGTCACTCATTTCAAGTTTAATAGCATCAACTTTGCATGTACAGGGGAAAAATTATTCTATATAGTCATAATTTAACTCCAAATAGGAATTGTGAGTAGATAGGAAAATTTTTTTAAACATGCTAAGTCAGGGTTGGCTTTAAGTATTAAAAAAATATTCTATTATTTTCAAATGTATAAGAAATGTAATGCTAATTCACTGGTATATTAAAGTTAAAATTGCCTACGTTAACAAATTTACATAAAACTGATAATAAATATATTTCTATAGCCTGCTTAAATTAAAAAAGGGATAAACATATATGTTTTGGGGTTCTGTATTTCGGATTAATGAATATTCACAATGTGCAAATTACTGTACATCAAAGTATACAATATGGGTTGTGCTTCTGCATTCTTCTGAAGGTAGAAACTACACGAAGCACATCATGGAGCTTTGTATGTCTCCTTACCACTCCCTTCCCTACCCCTTTCTTGCACAGAAAGCTTTGATTATAAGAAGCTGTCAACCAACACAGTTTATTTAGCTAAAAGCAAGCATGAGTTAACTACAGAGGTACAGTGAGAACTTTTACATTTTAGTTCATTAACTCTAAATATTTGGGGGCACCTACTATGTATTCCACATCCTGCATAAGTGAGCTAGCTATGTGTGAAAAGCCAGATGGAATCTGCTCAAATTCCTGGAATTTGTCAATGCACCTAAAAAAATGTAATTGAACCGAACAGAATATTCAGTTATTCAGAATGTACTCCTAGGATATATAGGATTGGTAAATTTTTCTAACAGGTCTAAATGATCATTCATCAATTTCTCAGAAAACACGGGCACATTCTAAATATGTTAGCTACAATTGTCATTAGCTAACTTGGCAGTTCGATTTTTTATATTGCTGAGAGAATTTTTATTTTGAAGACTCAAAAATGGAATAAACCTATTTGCCACACTGTATTACATTTTTAATGTATCTTTTATTGTTTATGCTATTACAGTTGTCCTATTTTCCCCCTCCCCTTTATTCACCTCCATCACAGAGATACCTGAAGTGGGAGATACCTACATCATTAACACATGGAAGAGAAATATTACATTTGTTACTACAGCACATGCAACTTAAGAGAACTCATTTCCTGAGAACAAGTATCAGGGTTCAGAATTCTTGAATCCTGGCCAAACAGTGTCGTAATAACTCTACCACTTGTATTTGAGGATGCAGTTCAGGCACAGAAGAATTCACTATACATTAGACAATAATTACAATTACCAAGATAATTCAGTTACCAATAAAAAAATTACTAAGTTACTAATAAAAAAACACGAACTTTTAGGCATGGTACTTCCAGTACAGGGCTTTTAGCTAAGCTAAAGACTATACTTGTTTACAGCTGAAATAAAAAAAATTTTGTCTTCTTCATGCCATTGAGGTGTGTCAGTGAGAACTATTGTAAATAAACTTAGGGGCTGAATAAAAGGAAGTTGCAAAGGCAGGTGCACAACAGTTGAGTTGTTTCAGTTTCAGGGGAATAAAGTAAATAATTGTACTGGAATTGGTTCAGTTCTGGGCATGCTGCCATCCAGGAAGGGTGTGTAATTACTGAGGCTAATATATCCATGTAAAAATGAAGTAATATCAATATGGGCACAGTTGGGCTCCAATTTTCCTTATTTTATCTTCAAAAAGTAAGGATCTCTCATGACTCTCATTTCAGTCTTTGAAATTTAAATATCACAAGTTAATACTGAAGGTAGAATTGTAATTTCCACAAAAGTTGGAATATATTATCTTGAAAGGCAGTGTTCTCTTCGAGAGCCTCACAAGTGAAGAACGTTGCAATTTTCACTCAAAATAACAAAACAAGTACACATGGTATCTAATTTAAAACTTCACCAGAGTAAGAGTATATACAAATACAATTATTATGTTTTATGTCATCTATTCTTTGCTTACCATTTCATGCTATCTAAAATGGCCACAAACCTTAAATCTGGATTCCAAACTTCTAAAATCGTAAACCAAAAGTAAGAAATGCAGTTAGTGGGAGAACAGTGGAATGGAAATTAGAGTGGCTGAATATGGCCAAGTTCAAACAGAGATTTCAAATATTCAAGCAATATTATTACAAAAGATAAAAGAGTATCATAAGTAGTACATGTATGATTTTACAGAATGTAAATCAACTTACATATTATATAGAGCTAGGAAATATACTTGTTAACCTTATTCATGATTAGCCACATGGTCTTTTAACGAGTGTTTCTACAACCCAGGATCCTATCCTGTCAATGATAAAAGTAGAGTTTACTCTCCCAAGTGACAGTAATAGCCTGCACATGGACCTTGGTTTACTATTTCCTTTGTGCCTGTAAAGCGAATACGTAGAAGTGGGGGCAGAGTTCTGGATGAGCAGCCAGTGTCTTACCAAAATTCCAGCTCCTCTGCATCCAAAGACAACCTGTCCATTGCAAGAACGAATCTAGCATTTTAGCCTAGGTTTTCATAAGAGGAGAAAGGGAGCTTTGAAGGCATCATATTTGGCCACATTTCTTTATCTTGCTGTGTATAAATATATTAAGGTAGGAATTAGAATATTCTTAAATTTCCCAGATATCTGAAAATGATCAGAATATAAAAAAATTTCCTTGTTTCCAATATCTGTATTCATCTGGAATTCCTGGACTCTTTATTAGGAGCTGAACTAAACTGTAGAACCTGCCAAATGATGATCCTGATTATAGCCAACTGGTAGCTTAAAGTTCACTTGACATTTCCTGTAATTTCAGGTTTAAGTCCAAGGATCACATTTCTTTGTTATTCCCATGGGTTGACTTTTTATACTTCTCTCAAAAAATGATTCTTAACTCAGAGACATTTCGTTCATGGTTTTCTAAATATAGAAAACCTATATTCTTATCATCTTTATCACCTGGTAGAGATGATACTGGTAGATAATTCTTTGACATCACCAAGATAACCATATCCTTTTATTCCCTACACTTAATTTTCAGCTAAGTTAAGACAGATGGGACATGACTTTTCTAACCTTTTATCATTATTTGACCATCCATATAAAATGAAATTTAGTTTGCTTCATGTGGAGACTGCATTTAATTCCTAGATCAGTATGGATATATGCAAGTCAAATTGTCTTCAGGACAAGAATATACAGCTGGGTAATTAGTTTTACAGGTGCTCTCTGAGATTCTCTTGCTTAGTAACATTTCTATGAAGGTGGCCGTAGGTCTCACGATCTCCAAAAAATGACCAACTGGAGACAAATTATTCTGAAAGCCAGTATCATTCATCCATTCCCTTTTTGAATAATCAGGCAAGTGTAGGTCTAATATAATATATTAAAGGGACTAGGGGAGGAACAGGTGGTAACATGTGTGAAACAAATGTATAAAAAACATGGCTCTGTCCTTAGATAGCTGATTATATAATCCAAAGAAGCATGAGGTAAGTGTAAGAGCAGTCGTTTAAAGTGCTAAGGGAGGTCAGGAGATTTGATTTCAGGCTGGGTGACCATGGCTTCAGGAAAGATGTACCACTTGAACAGAAGTAGGTTCTTTCTTTCTACATTCACATGAGCAAGGACTTCAAAACAAAATAATTGCACAGGCATGCACCTATGTGACTGATGTAAATATGAAAAATTACCATGTTACAAAAGAGAGGGAATATGAATATCATCATTTTGTGAAAGAATAAGAATCAGCTTCTGGCTTCTAGATCCTAAAAAAGAGTGGTCCTGTAGAGGAAGCTTCAACTGCTTTTATGACACCCTAAAACCAATTTCAGATAGTAACAGACTACTGATTTGTTAACAAAATTGCTCTGGCTCCTGTCATTTCCTTCCCAACTTCTTTCCATAAATTGCCCAGGGGGAATATGTACCAATTACTTCAGAAGCTTGAATGTACTTTATTCAAGAATCTACACCTTCCCTCCCAAAAGTTAGATGTGTGCTGAAAGATATCACTTTCCACTTCTTTAACTAAGTGCCTTGATGTTATGTTTGGGGTTGCACAAAATCATCATGTTAAAAAAATTGTTTTCACACGCTGTATTTCTTATAATATACACCTAAAACTGTTCTGTGAGACCAACACGGTGAAGCTTTGAGTTTAATTCCACACAAAAGTAAAATACTGTCAGAGCATAAATATGGCTCAATATTAAGAATGTTGTCTTGCCTTCAGATCAATGCCTAACAAGGCTCACTGAATCCCTATAAATATTTAAAAATAGAACCACCAGTTCTCCCTAAGAGCTTTTTCTTCTTATGTAGAAGTGACAATGACAATAGTTAATATCAGTCCTTACTATGAGCACTGTTGTATTTTACGTGAGTTAATTTACTGCCCTCAATAACTATTATTATCTCCATTTCACAGAAGAGAAACTAAGGCACAGAGAAGTTAAGAAATCTTCCCAATACCACACAGTAAGTAGTGAAGCTAGAATTGGAACCGAGACCATCTACCCAGTTGCACTGATTCCCTTTGTAGTGTAATGAAACATCCTTCTTGAGATATAGCTGCCACCAAACAAGGTCTGTTCTTTGAGATCAGTGGAACTGATACCATCAATCCATGGCTATGAGCATGGGTCAGTAGCATAGCATATTTTTAAATAATTATGTATTCCATCCAAGAATATGACTCTGCTGACACAAAACATGATCAAGGACATAATAAAATATTAACTATTCCATTTCAGTCTAAAATGACTAAGAATGTCACATTCTAATATGTTAAAGTTGAATACATAAGATAAATTGTAACTGATTTTCTTATTCCTAACTTTCTAACTTTTCTGTGCTGTTTCATTGGGCAGATGATAGGGAGTGCCATTTTTAGGAAAGTCCTAAGAAATTTTCATGCCATCTACAGAGAAATTAGAGCATCTTACCTGGTGCCATAAAAATCCTATGCAAGCTAGAGTTAGCTATTTAAAGTCAAGTGAGTATCTTGGAATAACAGATAGGTATTTCTTAGGTTGAATGAATGAAACACTGACTGAGCACTGAACAAGCAACCGTAAAAGAAATTAAGAATGAAAACTATAAATGTATATTAATGTACTTAAATTCTCAGAATAGGAATAGAAGCAAAGAGTAGAATATATCCTCTTATTAAAAAAGTAATCTGGGAAGTATAATTTTTTTAATAAATGACAAATATCAGCGAGGTTTTTTGGCTATCCTGAGAAATTGGAACCCTTCTTGCCATCTCCCAGACAATATCTATTCAAAACACTATTTATTGACAAAAGATAACATTTTTAAGTCATCTGAAAACATCAAGGCATTCCAGCGGCAAAATCATGATAGGTTTCCAATTTTCTTCAACATGCAGGGTATCTGGTTTCAAGATACAAATACAAAAGTTCCTGTTGCTATGTTTATGAAAACAGTTTCTAGTTTTAAGTCAGTTCTGGGCCTTTTGATAAATTTACTGTCATGTTTCACAAAGATGCAGTATATACTTTATGAGTTCCCAATAAATTACAGCCTTTTCATTTTACAGCTCCTTGGGTCAAATCTTGACAACCAAGGAGTACTATAAATAAAAGAAGAGTCCCTTTTTCTTCCCTAAATGTGAGAGAAGCTTAGATAATCCATGGTTTGGTGAAAAATAAGAATAGTACTGACTATAATTTTCTTGTTGTCTTTTCAAATTCTTAAATTGTGGGATGTTTAAAACCTAATTTCAGAGAGGAATGGGAAATATTTTGACATCTTGATATTAGAATAAGTTGTGAAATCATTTTTCTTGAAAACACAGCTCTAATGTATGTCAGAAATACCATATTTTCGAGACCATAAGATGCATCTTAGGTTTTAAAGGAGGAAAATAGGGAAAAAAAATTTTGAACCCAAAAATGTGGTAAAATACTTAATAATGTAAATAACATAATATTTCACCAATGTGAATGTAAACAAAACTCAACAGCAGCATTAACAACCTTTATTCTCCCCAAATTGCGTGTGGGGGGGTGCGTCTTATACTCCGAAAAAATATGGTATGTCATAATTCTAATTCTTTTATACCACATACCTAGTTCTAAGGTACAGCAAGCAGTAAAATAATTAGGTATTAAATATTCCTTTACTCTTTGTCATCATTAGTCATTGAAATTACTAATAATTAATTTTTAAAACAATATTCCAGCAAATATACATCTAAATTTGTATCTCTTGCAAAAAAAGGACCTATGGTTTTAATAAAAATTTTTAAATTAATAATTAGATTATATCCAACCCAATAACCCTCACAAAGGGCAAACATTTGTATTTTGTTTTAGAAAGAAGGGCAGAAAAGAAATCTATCCCTGTAGCTTTAAATTTACATTCATTTTATTAAACTTTTAAATCTTAAGAAACTAAATTTAGGAATTCCAATTCTCTAAGCACAACAGGTAAGATCTAATTTGGAAGGCTACTTGGGTTTGAAGGATAAGTAGTATTAAGGGCTTTAAGAAAATCAACATAAACATGACACTGAAGCAAACCGGCACAGTTCGACAAGTATTAGAACACTACTTCACGAAACGAATATACTTTGATTCAGACAAACAACAAATATAGCCTTTAACCAAAAACCACAGAGACAACCCTACATAATACCTATGTTAAAATGTTCAACATATCTAAGGCTATTACAGACCTCCTGATAGAAAAGTCAGCAATGTGAACTATGCTTTACGAAGCTTTGCGTGCATGCACACACTCTGCAATGGGGGAGAGACAGAGACACCGATCACCATCAATATTGTCCTTACTTGCAGACGTACAAGTATCCTGCATGTTCCGATTCTGACTGGCACCTGGAGCGGCTCTACATGCCAGTCATCCCAATGTACTCAGGGATGTAAACACCTTATAATTAGAAAACGTGAAGGCGTCAAGGACTTTAAACAAATTTAAAACACATCCAAAGATTAATTTTTAAAGGCACTGAAGAAATAATTAATTGCAATTCCAATAAGAGGATGTACCTGCTCCTTCACAGAAGCTAGAATAGTGGTGGCTGTGGTCTCGGGTTCCATGCCTGGGCCAGTGGAGGCAGCTTCCTGGCGGATCTGTGGTTGCCCCTCCTCCACCAATGAGGCCTGCTCAGGAGCTGGCATTCCTCCTGCAATCAAGCAGGCAAAGGGTTAAAACTTTCTCAAGGGCTCCTCAGTAAAAACCGGTTGGAGCTGAGGATTTGAAGACAGTTCCTAGGAAGTACTACAGACTTCTACACACAATGATCCAAATTCCTGAGAGCTATTCAATTTTTAGAAGGCAACATCTAGAGTTAGAAGTATAGCAGGTAATACCAAATACTAAAAAATAAGACTAAAAGTAATGATAACATATTCTAAGAAAATATTTAAACGTCACAGTCAAAAATGACATGAAAAGTGTTCAGGAGAAGGGCTCTTAGAAGTTTACTAAGAAAAAAGCTTGTTAAATTGATGAATCTTATAATTTGAAACCAATAAGCAAATATGATTCTCTTATCACTGAAACAAAAAATAAACACTCTATAATGCTATAAGGGCCAGTTTTCAAAAAAGTATACACGAATGCTTTAACTATTACAGAAGAGGTTTATGCAGCAGAATATCACTTTAGTCTTGACATAGTAATAAGCAGAAACAGGAAATGGGTCTGATTACTTTCTGCATTTCCCCGTTCGTAAAGACTCCACAAACCTCCTCTAGGAGTTGAATTCTCCTACTCCTATTTCCATGGTACCCAAGGCTCAGGTAGGCACAAAGCTAAAAGGATGAGTTTCCTCAAGTGTGAGCAGAAGGAGAAGCTTCAGACTTGAAGCAGGACTAGGATCAAAACCTACGTGATCTTGGACAAGTTACGACCTCAATGAGCCCCACTTTCCTCACTTATTTAAAAAAACGCCCTTTAGAGGACTTCCACCAAGATGGAGTCGTAGGTGAAAACACTGTACCTTCTTGCACAACCAAATTTAAAGACAACAAAGTCTTAGTAACAAAAAATGCAGCCAAAACACAGAAAATTGAACTATACAGAAGTCTAGAAGTCCCACAACAACAAACCATTCAGCCAGAGGGGTAAGAGGGGCGGAGCCAGCAACTGGGGGAGCGGGTTTATGCAGGAAAACTCGACCAGACCAGACAGACCCAGGCTTGTGGGTGGCAGTTGGTGGATCCCAGGACTGGGGTTGTAAAGGGCATACCCAGTGAGGAAGGGCATACCCAGTGAGGGCACAAGGCAACAGGCTGACCGAGGTCGCACATTCGTGCGCAGATGAAACAGCAAAGGAGCAAGCAGTGAGACAGACCTCGCAGGCCCCAGTGGCGGGAAGCAGCAAAGGGGACCACCATTGCCCCTCTCTGACCCCGCTCCCACATACAGCATCACAACCCAGTGACCTGGGTGGCCCCACCCTGGTGAACACTTAAGGCTCTGCTCCTCATACCTAACAGGCACGAACAGATCACAACATGGCTCAAGAAGAACTCAAAGCTCCAGAGCTGATAACTCTAAGCAACCAAGAAATTGCCAACCTATCAGATGCACAGTTCAAAACACTGGTGATCAGCATGCTCACAGAACTGGTTGATTTTAGTCACAAATTAGAGGAACAAATGAAGGCTACACTAAGTGAAATGAAGGGAAATGCACAGAAAAACAATAGTGATGGAAAGGAAACTGGGATGCAAATCAAAGGAGTGGACCAGAAGGAAGAAAAAAATGACCAAACAGAAAAACATGAAGAAACAAGAATTCAAAAAAATGAGGAGAGGCTTAGGAACCTCCAACATATCTTTAAACGCTCCAACATCCGAATTATAGGGGTACCAGAAGGGGAAGAGGAACAGCCACGAGTGGAATACTTATTTGAACAAATAATAAAGGAGAACTTCCCCAATCTGGCAAAGGCAATAGACTTCCAGGAAAGCCAGGAAGCTCAGAGAGTCCCAAAGAAGGTGAACCCAAGAAGAAACACACCAAGGCACATCATCATTACATTAGCCAAGATTCAAATGAAGGACAGAATCCTAGAAGCAGCAAGACATAAAGGGACAGTCACCTACAAAGGAATTCCCATCAGACTGTCAGCTGATTTCTCAAAAGAGACCTTACAGGCAAGAGGGGCTGGAAAGAAGTATTCCAAGTCATGAAATTCAAAGACCTACAACCAAAATTGCCCTATCCAGCAAAGCTTTCATTTAGAATGGGAGGACAGATAAAGTGCTTCTCAGATAAGATCAAATTCAAGGAGTTCATCATCACCAAGCCCATATTATATGAAATGTTAAAGGGACTTATCTAAGAAAAAGAAGGTAAAAAAGATGAACAATGAAAGGACAGCAAACTCACAGTTATTAACCACCACACCTAAAACAAAAGCAAACTAAGAGGACAGCTAGATCAGGAGATCACATTGAGGGTTAGCAACAGGGGAGTGGGAGGAGGAGAAGGGGGGAGAAGGTACAGAGAATAAGTAGCATAGACCATAGATAGAAAATAGATAGGGGGGAGGGCAAGAATAGTAGGGGAAATATAGAATCTAAAGAACTTGAGACACGTGGTCATAAACTAAAGGGGGGGAAAGGTGGGGGAGGAGATGTTCAGGGTGGAGGGGAATGAAGGGGGGAAATAGAACAACTGTAATAGCATAATCAATAAAATAAAAAACAAAAACAAAAAAACCCCTCCCCCCAAAAATGCACTTTACTAATTCTTTATATAATACAATGGGGTGATTTTATGGCAAACTATTTTTTAGTATGTGTTGTATGCTTACTGAGATGCAAAAAAACCCTTAAAATATCATCAACTGGATAATATAACTAATTTTTGCATTTAACCAAGTGCTCATTAAAGACATGAAGTCTATGAAGAAAAAAGCCACACATGAAGATCCTAGATTAGCATATAAGACATTTAAACGTATGAAAGTATTCTATGGCATTGAAAAATTAGACACCTTAAAATAAGCAGATGGTTGAAAGGAACAAAAATGTTACTATGCAACAGTGGAAAAAAATAGTGCCAAAAACCAAAATTTTGAAAATGTCGAGTATAATACCATGAAATAACCAATATGTTAGAAAAAGAAACATAAATTCAGTGAACAAAGAGAACTTGAAAAAAGGATATAGAAACATCATTGGTAAAGTACTCATTAATTCTTTACCACAAGGAGAAGGAGCCTTACTGTTCAAAGAAAGATACAGAATTATATTATTTTAATTATATTCCATCACTCTGAATGTACCACACTTAATATCACAATATTTATCATGATGACTTTGCTCAGAATCAATGAAATTAGGTGAGTGTTTTCTCAGTAGCACTCTGTCCGTGTGTTTGGCAGGGTGATAAGGGAATACAGGCATGAGGAAGGGTCACTGACTATTAGAGTCATCATCTAGCTGAGGCATCAAAATATGAATCATGCTTCCGGATGCTGGGTGAGGAGCAATGCCCGAAGTGTTCACCAGGGCAGAGTCGCTCAGGTTGCTCGGTTGTGACGCTGTATGTACATGGTCATAAACTAAAGGGGGGGGGGAGGGAGGGGGGTGCAGGGTAGAGGGGAATGAAGGGGGGAATAGAACAACTGTAATCAATAAAATAAAAATAAAAAAATATGAATCAGATCAAGCTATAGTATAGCAACATGCAAGTGATGCAATATAACAACACTAAAGCTGATGAAAATAGGTTGGGAGGAATTTATACATTTGTAGAAGAAAATACTACTCAGCAGCAAAAGAAATTTTCACAGGCAGGGGTGATGTTTTCATTCTCTGCTTTCTCAAAGACTAGCAGACATTACAGGTAATCACTAACATTCATGCAATGAATGAGGGTGAGACAATTCCCTACCCTTCATCTTTGGAACAGTCCCAAATAGCACAACCAATGCTGGACAGAAAAGGGAGAGCACAATTAATGGCAAGTTATAAAACTATCAAGTTTGTCTATCTTCTTATAGTTCTCATGACAATTTAAAGGGCTACAGGACTCAAGCAAAGACTGGAGTCTCGGGATGATATTATGACTTGTTGCCAATAGCAAACAAAAAAAGCACTGAGTACTTATGTAGCAAAGAGACTGAAACATTAGGCCTTATGCTTCCCTCAATGACCCCAACTTGAGCATCACATTCTCAGGACCTATGAAAACTTGCAAATAGGTTGCTAGACCATATGGGGGCTCCCTGGAGAATCACAGAGAATGGAAGAGGTACCAAAGAACTGGAAGCAGGAAAATGCCATTTCTGTTTTTGGAAAGCAGCAAGTAGACTCTGTTCATGTTAGAAACTAAAGAGCTAGACATAGATCTTAGTGAGATTCTTAAAATGATTTTGTCCAAGAGACAATTTGTGAGAATTAAAAATGGGCACACCAAAGAAAAATTAGGTTACACTGGTATAATTTCTGTCTTTGGCAGTGTAACCATAGAAATGCAGAGTGTCTAGACTCTGGTGAGGCATGTATGATGTTAGAGCTCCCCCTGCCCAGACATTATAAGTATCATATAAATGAGGCTGGCAAAAGGGCAACTGCTGACTCTCACAATCTGTAAATAGCTGACTGAAACCTATCACCCTATAGAGATTTCTAATGTAATGCCAGGGAGGTCTAATAATCACCTGCTCCTAACCAAAAACTATAGCCACAATGTAAATAATAATATATAATGCATGCTCAAATTCTTCAATGACTAAGAATGCTGTATTTACCAGATGATAAAATTAAGAGAGGAATAACATTGCTAAACTGCAGTAATGAGCTGCTACCTCTATGAGATAAAACAATAAGAGTAAATGTCTGGCCTTGTATTTAGGCAATCTCAGCAGGACACAGAGGAACAGATTTAGGTACTTTAGCTTCAAGAGAGAATGAGTGTACCATGAATGAGGCAAAGCTGCCCTGAAGCTGAGGTACTCTTGCGCTATAAAGATATTAGTATTCAAGATAATAGGAAGAGGGGGACAAATGAGCATACACCTCTCCTTTAAGTTCCCCGGGACATACCCACTTTCACTTATCGGTGACATATTAACAGAAACGGACACAAGTATATCCATTGAAGAGACTGTGAGTAGGATAGTGAAAGAATTCGGTCATTATTTCCAGATACAGGAATTTTAGATGAAATGAATAACTGCTCAGGTTCCTTACGAGCTCAAGCGTTGGTAGGAGACACAAAGAGAACGGTTAATAGATCAAAGAGATATTTTAACCTAAAAAATAAAGGGACTATGCAGGCAAGAAGACAGCTACAACCTCTGAAGGACAGCCACAGACAAACAAGGTTAGACCTTTTAGGCTATGATCCTCAGGGCCAGACCAAAAACTAATGGTCTTGTAACACATTTGTTATTAGCCTATATTATTGCTATCTTTATATACTGGATCAAATCTGGCTAATGATTATATTTTTTATTGTTTATTCTATTACGGTTGTCCTAATTTTTTTCCTTTTTAGCCCTCCACCTAGCCCATACCTCTCTCCCGCAGTCCACCCCCTATACATTGTTCTTGTCCATGGGTCATTCATACATGTTCTTTGACTAATCACTTCCCCTTCATTCCACCATTTCCCCCACCCCACTCCTACAGCCATCAGTGTGTTCCATGTTTCCAGGTATCAGGTTCTATTTTTCTTATTAGATTTTGTTCTTTACATCCCAGTTATAAGTCAGGTCATATGGTATTTGTCTTTCTCCTACTGGCTTATTTCTTTTAGCATAATAGTCTTCAGTTCTATCCATGCTCTTGCAAAAGGTAGGGATTTCTTCTTTCTTTCTACTGTGTAGTATTCCATTATATAAATGTACCACAGTTTTTTAACCCACTCATCTACTGATGGGCACTTGGGCTGTTCCCAACATTTATGAATGGGATGTACCCATTTATACTTGGCTACCATAGCATGCCACTGCTATGAACATTGAGGTGCATAGGTTCTTTTGAATTGGTGTTTCAGGATCCTTAGGGTATATTCCCAGCAGTGGAATTGCTGGATTATAAGGCAGTTTTATTTTTATGTTTTTACGGAAATTCCTCACTGTTTTCCAGTGGCTGCACCAGTCTGCATTTCCAGCAACAGTGCGCTGGAGTTCCCTTTTCTTCACATCCTTTCCAGCACTTGCTGTTTGTTGATGGCCATTCTGACAGGTGTGAGGTAATCTCACTATGATTTTAATTTGTCTCTTTGATGGCCAGTGATGTTGAGCATTTTTTCATATGTCTATGGGCCATCTGTATTTCCTACTTAGAGAAGTATCCATTCAGCTCCTTTGCTCACTTTTTGAATTGGGTTGTTTTGTTTTCCTAGTGTTGAGTCAAATAAATGATATACAATGACGCCTGTCCAGAAAATGTCCAGCCATTTTAATATAATGAGAACAGTTTGCATGACATTGATGTAATTCGGCAGTCAAGGAGAGTGGACTGGAATGTGCTTGAGTGAATAATGATGACAGTACTGTACTAGTCAGTGGGGGTGGTAGACACCTTTGAGTTAGCATCTGTACTGTGTGGCCGTCACACTTGAAATGACTGAGTGGAGCAACAAATATGCATCAAATTTTGCATTAATCTTCAACATTCCTATGAGAAGACTATTCAGATGATTCAGAAGGCTGCAACTATGGGCAACTGGTGATTGGTGGTTTCATCACAACTGGCCCAGTTGTACATCATGTCTGGTGCAGATTTTTTTTTGGCAAAACATCAAATCACCCAGGTGGCTCAGCTCCACTATAGCCCAGATTTGGCACACTGCTACTTCTGGCTTTTCCCAAACTAAAATCACCTTTAAAAGGGAAGAGATTTCAGGCCATTGATGAAATTCAGGAAAATATGACAGGGCAGCTGATGGTGACCAGACAAACTGTATTAGGTCCCAAGGTGCCTACTTTGAAGGGGACAAATGAGTCCCTGTCCTATATATAATTTTTCTTGTATCTTCTTCAATAAGTACCTCTTTTTTCATATTATATGGCTGGATGCCTTCTGGACAGACCTCATACATTCAAGATTAAACCCTTGTCTGAGCATCATTGGCAAATAAGTTCCCCCATACAATCAGTTCCCTTTTCCTTTAGATGATGGCTGGTGTCTTTAGCTGAGCAGAAACTTTTAATTTGATGTAGTTCCATTTGTTTAATTTTTCCTTTATTTCCTTTAACCTAGGAGATATATTGACAAAAATATTGCTACATGGGGTATCTGAAATTTTAATGCCTATGTTTTCTGACTGAACTTTTATGGTATCATGACTTATAATTAAGGCTTCTATCCATGTTGAGTTTATTCTAGTGTGTGGTGTAAGTTGGTGGTCTAGTTTCTTTTTTTTTTTTTGCATGTACTGGTCCAGTTATCCCAACACCACTTATTGAAGACATTATCTTTACTATTAAACATAGTGTGCTCAAGTGCCCTCTTTGTCAAGTATTAATTGATCATAGAGACATGGGTTTATTTCTGAGCTCTCTATTCTGTTCCATTGGTCTATGTGTCTGTTTTTACACCAGTATCAGACTGTTTTGATTAAAGTGGCCTTATAGTATAGTTTAATATCACGTATTGTAATCCCTCCAAATTTTGTTCTTTCTCAAGGTTGCTGAGGCTATTTGGAGTCTGTTTTTATTCCATATAAATTATTAAAGTATTTGTTCTAGATCTGTGAAATATGCCATTGGCATTTTAATAGGAATTGTGTTGAATCTATAGATTCCTTTGGGTAGTATGGACATTTTAATAATGTTAATTCTTTCAACCCATGAACAGGGTATGTGCTTCCATTTATTAGTATTTTTCTTAATTTCTTTCTTCAGTGTTCTATAGTTTTCTGAGTACAGGTCTTTTACCTCCATGGTTAAATTTATTCCTAGGTACTTTATTTTTCTTGCTGCTATAGTAAATGGGATTTTTTTCTTAGTTCTATTTCTGATAGTTCACTGTTGGTGTACAGAAATGCCACTGATTTCTGAATATTGACTTTGTATCATGTACTTTGCCGATTCACTTACTAGGTTGAGTAGTTTTTTGGTAGAGCCTGTTGGGTTTTCTTTGTTCACTATCATGTCATCTGCAAATAATGACAGATTTATTTCCTCCTTTCCAATTTGGACACCTTCCATTTCTTGTTCTTGTCTGACTACTGTGGATAGGACCTCCAGCGCTATGTTGAATAAGAGGGGTGAAAATAGACACCCTTGTCTTGTTCCAGATCTGAAGGGAAACACAGTTTTTGCCCACTGAGTATGATGTTGGCAGTAGGTTTCTTGTATGTGGCCTTAATTATGTTGAGGTATGCTCCTTCTATTCCCACATTGCTGAGTTAGGTTTGTTTGTTTGTTTGTTTGACCATAAATAGGTGCTGGATTTCATCAAATGCTTTTTCAGCATCTACTGATATGATCATGTGATTTCTATCCTTCATTTTGTTTATGTGGTGGTTACTGATTTGGGAATAATGCACCATCCTTGTATCCCTGGGATAAATCCCACTTAATTGTGGTGTATGAACTATTTAAAGTATTGCTGAATCCAGATTGTTAATATTTTGTTGAGCATTTTAGTATCTATATTCATTAGAGATGTTGGCTTATAATTTTGTTTCTTTGTTGTGTCTTTATCTGGTTTTGGAATTGGGATTAATACAGGCCTCATAAAAAGAGTTTGGGAGTCTTACCTCTTCTTGAATTTTTTTTGAATAATTTGCAAATGGTAGGTGTTGGTTCTTCTTTGAATGTTTTGTAAAATTCACCCCTGAAGCCATCTGGTCTAGTGCTTTTGTGTGCTGGGAGTTTTTTTTTATTACTGCCTCAACTTTACTAGTAGTTATCTATCTGTTTCAGCTTTCTGCTTCTTCCTGATGCGGTTCTGGAATATTTTATGTTTCCAGTTTTGCCTAGGTTGTCCACGTTCTAGGCATATAGTTGCTCATAGTAATTTCTTGTAATCCTTTGTATTTCTGTGGTATCAGTTGTTACTATGCCTCTCTCATTTCTGATTTTATTTTATTTTTCTGATCCTCTATCTTTTATTTTCTTGATGAATATATTTAAAGGTGTTGTCAATTTTGTTTATCTTTTCAAAGAAACAGCTCTTTGATTCACTGATTCTTTGGGTTTTTTTTTTTAGTCTGTATGTCATTTAATTCTGCTCTAATCTTGATTACTTCTTTGCTTCCACTCACTATGATTTGTTTGTTGTTGTTTGTCTAGGTATTTTTAGATGTAAGGTTAGACTGTTTATTTGAGAGTTTTCTTTCTTCTTTAGGTGGGCCTATATTGCAATAAACGTCCCTCTTCAGGACTGCCTTTGCTGTGTCCATAGGTTTTGGGCTGTTGTGTGTTCATTTTCATTTGTTTCCAGATAGTTTTTGACTTTTTTTATTGCTCTTATTGTTAACCCATTCACTATTTAATAACATGTTACTTAGTCTCCATGTAGTTGAGTGTTGAGTTTTTTCTTTGAGATTGGTTTCTAGAAAATTTCAAGCCATTGTGATCCAGAAGATGCTTGATATGACCTCAATTTCTTCATTTTTTAAGGCATTTTTGTGCCCCATTATGTGGGCTACCTTTGAAAAGATCAATGTACATTTGAAAAGAATGTATATTTTGCTTTTCTGGGGTAAAATGTTCTGTTAATATCCATTACATCCACTTGACTTAGAATGTCATTCGATGCCTTAATATCCTTGTTTATTTTTTGTTTGATTATATTACTTTTAATCAAACTTAAATTCTAGAGTCATGAGAACAACTTTAGGAAGGTCTTTCCTTTTGGAGCAAACACTCAAATCTACAAAATTTCAAAAACTGATTGCCCTTTAAAGGTGGTATATTCCCCATCATGAGAGGCCTTTAATCACAGCTCTGAGGACCTAGTAGCAAGAATGCTACAGAAGGGATCCTGCAGTGGGTATGAAGGAATAGGAAACAGAGTTCTCTGACTCTTGAGACTAACACTAAGATAAGACAACTTTTATATTCTCAAGTCACATGAATGCTGCACAGGAGTTTTCAGAACAGATGCCTATCATATGACACCTCTCTGTAAAAAGGAAATTGAAGGCCAGGAAGCTGTGCTTTTCCTGAAGGCATAATGAATACTGGAAATCTTAATGCTGTGTGTCTCTCTCTGTTTGGCTGTAAAAAAGGAAGTTTAGAGCTGAGTTTCTCACCAACTCTTAACAAGTATGTTCTCATTTTATCCCAGTTATTAATTATTAAATTTATTCTTTGCTCAGGTCTAATTTTATCATTTCGTTGATTTGTATTCTTTTGAACCTTATAAAAACACTTTTTGAAAGAGTGTCTTCACATAGTTTTTATTGAAGACAAAAAAATTTTCATGTGTTTACTAACAGTAACTGTTAGTATAATTTTGTATGTATTTCAATCTTAGAGTAAAATATAATTAACAGAAAATTTTTCTTTTCACAACAGGCCATATAAATTCTAGTGCTATTACTGAAATCTCGAGGCTGTGAATATAATAATGGCTATTGATGTAATACGGTATATGAGCACAGCCTATGACTCAATATCTATATAATTCCTTCCTAATACAGATGATACTAATCCACAAAATCAGCTCTGGGCTAAATCTGGAATAGAAGATAAACTAGATACTGGATTTTCCTCTATTTACTCATTTTCCCTTTCCTTACTAGTAATTTTTGGTCAAAATATACTAAGTATACTTTGCTTCTTATTATCCAGCAAAGAAATTGGAATCTACACATTTATTCTCTCCTCTTTTTGCATTGGTAATCTGGTTTATAACACACATTTCATCATTTCATTCTGAACACTCCGAAAATGTTATAATGCTTATTGACTATTTCAAAATTGATAAAATAACGATGCCCAAGAACAACATAAGAAAAATGAGAGAAAATTAGCATGAATATTTCAATTTGAGTGAAAGTAAGATGTTGATAATATAGAATAGTAAGTCTGTTAAACACATGGAGCAAAAATGTACTGCTTTAAGAATGTGTCAATCTTCAGTGGCCATCAACTCAAAATACACTGGTATATACACAGATTGTTATATATGAAGATCAAGATGACCACAAACCAGAAGCCTGTAATAGATATACAAAATAATTTTAAAAGGGCTCCAAACACTAAATAAAGTCAATAAATCAGAAGGGAAAAGAGCAAGAAAAAAAGAACAAAAACCCCTATAAACATGGCTATTATCAATGGGATAAGAAATAACAAGTGTTGAAGAGGATGTGGAGACAGAGGATGTGGAAAAAGCTTCTGCACTCACTACTGGTGGGAATGCACCCTGGTATCGCCACTTTGGAGCACAGTATAGCAGTTCCTCAAAAAATTGAGAATAGTTACCGTATGACCAATCAATTTCCTCGTCTGAGTATTTACCTGAAAACTCAAAAACATTTATTCACAAAAATATATGTACCGTATGTTCATCCCAGCACTATTCATGGTGGACGAGACATGGAAACAACCAAAGTGTCTTTTGACAGATGACAGGATAAATAGGATGTGATGCATGTATACTGAGGAACACTACTCAGCCATAAGAAAAGATGAAATAATTGCCTTTGCAATAACATGGATGGATCTTCAGAATATGATGCTAAGCAGAATCAGTCAGGTAAAGCTAAGAACCATATGACATCACTCATATGTGGGCTATAAAACTGAAACTCATAGACATAGATAATAGTATGGTGGTTACCAGAGGGAAGGGGGTGGGATACTAAAGGGTAAAGGGGACCAAATATACGATGACAGAAGACGATTTGACTTTGGTTGGAGGGCACACAATGCAATATATAGATCATATATCATAGAAATGTACACTTGGAACCTATATGATCCTATTAAAAAATGTTGCCCTAATAAATTTAATTTAAAAAATGGGGGGAAAAAAGCAACAAAGTGGAGACAGGGAACATACCTCAACATAATAAAGGCTATATATGACAAACCCAATCATACTCAATAGTGAAAAGCTAAAAACTTTCCTCAAAGATTAGAAATAAGACAAGGATGGCCACTCTCACTTGTGTTCAACATACAACACACTATTAGAAGTCCTAGTCACATCAGTCAGACGAGAAAAAGAAATAAAAAGCATCTAAATTGGAAAAAAAGAAGTAAAACTGTCAGCATTTGCAGATGACATGACATTATACAATCATATCAAAGATTCCACCTCAGAGACTCTACCAAACAACAAAACTATTATAATAAATGAAGTTGTAGAATAAAAAATTAATACACAGAAATCTGTTGTGTTCTGTACAGCAATTAAGAAACCACCTTAAAAATAAAGTAAAATAACTACTCCATTTACAAATGCATGTAAAAGAATAAATTTAACCATACAGGTGAAAGACACATAAATGAAAAACTATAAGACACTGATATGAAACTGAAGATGATACAAATACATGTAATGATATATCATTTAATATCACTGATGGGAAGAATTAATATTGTTAAATACTAATATATCGATACTATGCAAAGCAATATACAGGTTCAATGCTATCTCTACCAAAATACCAATGGCATGTTTCACAGTACTAGATAGAAGCAATAACCCTGAAATTTGGATGGAACTACAAAAGACCCCGAATAGCCAATGCAACAATGAGAAAGGAGAACAAAGCTGCAGTTACCTTGCTCTCTAATTTCAAACTATACTAAAAAGACACAGTAATCAAAAAAGGATGGTACTATCATAACAACGGACACATAGATTAATGGAACAAAATAAAGAATTCAGAAGTAAACTCAAGCTTATATGGTCAATAAATCTTTGACAAAGGAGGCAAAAATATGCAGTGTGGCAAAGACAGTTTCTTCAGTAAATGGTGCTTGAAAAACTAGACAGCTACATGAAAAAAATAAAAATGGATCACTTTCTTATACCATATACAAAAATGAACTCAAATAAAGACTTAAATTTAAGACCCAAAACAATTAAAATCCTATGGTAGAAGAGAACATACACCGTAAACTCTTTGACAGTGTTCTTAGCAATATATTTTTTGATATTGTCTCTTTAGTCAAGGGCAACAAAAACAAAAATGAACACATGGGAGTATATTCAATTAAAAAACTTCTGCATAGCAAAGAAAACCATCAACAAAATGAACAGGCAACCTACTCAATGTGAATGATAATATTTGATAGGGGTTATATCCAAAATATATAAATAACTCATGTAACTCAACATAAAAAATTTGATTAATAAATAGATAAAGAACTGGAACAGACACTTCTCTATAGAGGACATACAGATGGCCAACAGACTATGAAAAGATGCTCGACATCACTAATTATCAGGTTAATGCAAATCAAACCCACAATGAGATGTTATCTCACATCTGTTGCAATGGCTATTATAAAAAAGAAAAAAGTAAGTGTTGACAAGAATACAGAGAAAAAGGACCCACCCAACACTGTTGCTAGGACTATAAATTGGCACAGTCCCTATGGAAAAGTGTACAAAGGTTCCTTAAATATTAACAGTAGAACTTCCATACAACCCAGCAATTCTGCTTATGAATATTTATCTAAAGAAAGTAGAAACACTAATTTGAAAAGATGCATGTACTCTTATGTTGATTTGTTCATTATAGCATTATTTACAATAGCTAAGATATGGAACCAACTTGTGTCTGTCGATCAATAAATAAGTGGTGTATGTATACAAATATAACGTTATATTTAATCAGTTGTAAAATTTTGCCATTTGTGACAATGTGGGTGAATCTAGAAAGTATTATACAAAGTGACCTAAGTCAGACAAAGAAAGACAATACCATAGTTTCACTTACATGCGGAATCTAAAAAAACAAAACAAACAGAAACAGACTCACAGACACAGAGGTCAAACTGATGGTCTGGGGTGGGGGGAGGGGTGGTGGGAGGATGGGTGAAAAGGTGAAAGGGACTAAGAGGTATAAACTTCCAGTTATGGAATAAATAAGTCACAGGGATATAAAGTACAGCATAGGGAGTATAGTCAATAATATTGAAGTAAGTTTGACTCATGGCAGACGGTTAGTAGAGTTATGGTGATCACTTGGTAAGGTATGCAAATGTTGAATCACTATGCTGTACACCTGAAACTAATATAATACTGTGTTACCTATATTTTAAAAAATGTTAAATAAGCATTAGATGAACAAAATATCACAACAGTAAGAGCAGAAAAAATTACTGAGTATCCTATGTAACCCTGACTCTTTCTCAATTCATAATGCCATGAAATAACAAAAAAAACATTTTCTTTCTTACGATAAGAAAGTTAGTGCAGAAACTTAAAAAATGCCCTCAGTCTACCAAAAAGTCAGAAAAATAATGGCTGCGGGCCTAGGACAAAATAACCAGAGGTCACCATAACACAAGGGAAAAGGGCCTGCTTTAGAGGTTGGAGCATTTGGCGGGAGAACTACTTAGGTCTAGGTGAAGATCAGATAACCAAGGGTAGAAAAACAGCACAGCCACCCCCTGTCCTGGACATGCTCAAACAGTTGCCATAGGCAAGTAAGGAGTGATCCATAGAGAACAGGGCCTTAGACAGCTACCAATGTCCAAGAGCTCAAATTTCTTAAACAGAACAAGTGTAACAGGAAGAATGATTGTAATATACTTTGTGTTTAAATTAAAAGCTGTATGCATAAAAGAGAAAAAGTCAGAGACCTTGGCAGGGGGTAAGTTATAGGATAAAAACAAAAAAGTCATACAATGGGATGAATAATTTTTTAATTTTATTTATTTCTTTTTAAGAAACAGAGGAATGGAGGGATGGAGAGAAACGTCAATCTGTTGTTCCACCCATTCATACATTCATTGGTTGATTCTTGTATGTACCCTGAGGATCAAACCAGCAACCCTGGAGCATCGGGACAATGCTCCAACCAGCTGAGCTACCTGGCCAGGGAAATGAATAATTTTTTTAAAGAGTCTTTCATAAGAGAGATCTAAATAATTGTCCCAAGGACTAAAAAGAAAGAGACTGATGAAAAAGATAAATAATTTGGAGACTACAGTATAATTTATTAAGAGTAGTACTAAGAAGAGAGAAAAAAGGAGAATACTAAAAAGTATGTGAAAATTTCTGACAGCTGAAAACTAATCATTTAAAATGGGCCAATAAGTGAAGAAAATAAATGAAAAAGATAAACAACATGCAGACCCAATCCAAAGAAATTTCTTGGTTCCGAGAATAAAGAAAATATTGTAATTGTTACCATGGAGGAAAAACAAACTACTTACAAAGTAATGAGAATCAGTTTGGCACCAGGCCTCTTATTAACTACAGCAGATAAAGCAAGAGCTTCTGGTACTGACCAAACAATATGACTCAAATATGAAATCAAAATAAAGGCATTTTAGAACATACCACGATTCAAAGTGTGGAGCTTCAATAATCTTTCAAAGGAAGTTCCGCAACCAAAAAGCAATTATGAGGGATTAGGGCACAAGGTACAGTGCTAAGTAATTAATCTAAGAAGTTGAAGGTTAAGTTTAAACTCTACACGATACCAACATAAGGGAAGTGAGGAACTGAAAAAAATAAAATTGTACTAATGCTCTTATTTAATTTAGTGGGAAGAAATACATACAGAGTAACTCCAGGTCACTGTGTTTTCTCTGTCCTCTAGGGAAAAGGCAGATCCCACTGTGCACCCCTAGAATGTGGAGCTGGCCTCTTCAGACTCAGAATGTGCAGATGTGATCTTAGAAGGTCTTGAGGCTTTGCCTTCTGGAACCTTGAGATCATTATGCTATGAAATATGAAAGAGCTTGAGATTAAAAGATGCCTACAGATCTTAGCCACTCCCAGCCAAGACCTCAGAACATGTAAGACAGGCCACCTTAGAAAGTGCTCTGACCAACTGCTGACTGCAGCCATCTGGACAGGCCCAAGTTAAGACGAGCAGATGAACCTCCTTGCATCCTAGAGTTGTGAGCAATTTAAAAATCACTGAGCCACTAAGATTTAGAATGACTTGTTACAAGAAGAATAAGTGATACTAACACAACCATGAAGACAGGAAATGAGGATGAAGAAAAATAACATTTTTAAGTATCATAAGATATAAAAAAATTAAATTTCACATGCTGAATTACCTTATAAAGATATAATTTAGTCAATGCATTATTGATTTTCCACTTCTGTACATTATAAAGTTTGTGTTATTGAAATGATAAAGATGAATAAGACCCTGACTTCTAATCCAATTTACAGTGTAAAAGGGAAGCCAAAAGAAATAAACAAACAACTACAATAAAATGCAACTTGAGATAAACAAGGCACTAAGAGCTCAAATACAGAAGGCAGGTAATCGAAGAAGGGTTTCAATAGGCATGAATAAAAAGGAACACTATTTCAGGTGCAGCAGAAGGACCCAGGTGGGAAAAAGCCCACCAATGATGCATTAATTAATTTAATTAAGATTTTATATCTTAGAATTTGCTTTAAGTTCAACAGATTTCTCAAAAACATCCCTACTGTTTTGTATCATTTGCAGTTAAGGACCTGGTAAGTCATATCAAATCTCAAGATGTTTAAATAAAAGATTTATTTTTATCTTAGTTTTTCAAATCAAATACTATGTTAACAAAGATTAAAGACTAATAAAATCACTAGCACCTCACATTTGGAGATTTAGAAATATGGTAATTTATAAGTGAATTACTAGGGGCAATAAAAATAAAGTAAAATTGTTTCATCAAGGCCATTGACATTCCAAGTATCAATAAGGGTGTTTTAAAAATAAAAGATATACAGTCTAGTAACAATCTGCTACCTTATGCAGTAGTTGTCCTTTTCATTCATGATACTGATTTTTCTTTTTATATGAAGTGGCTAAATGATTTTCATTGTCTTGGGATTTATACTAGGCTGTCTAGCACAAAATAACCTAGAAAGTTCTGTATTCCACTTTTTAGAATTCCTGTGTTAGACTTCTACTTAAGTTATAAATTTGCAATTTAAAGGGTACAATTTAAAATTTAGAGTTTTCAAAGTCATGCTCCATGGCTACTTCTAGTATGTCAAAAACAATGTTCCAATGTAAGTCTGGAAAATACTGCAGAGCATGCTTCCTCTTAAAAGTTTCCTAAATACCCTGCTAAAGTGTGATCTGTAAACCAGTCATACTGGCAGCAGTTTAGAGCTGGTAAAAAATGCAGAATTTCAGGCCTCACCCTGACCTACTAAATCAGAATCATCATGTAAATAAGACCCCCGGTAATTTTTTCCGTATCTTTTTATTGTTGTTCAAGTACAGTTGTCTCCAATTCCTCCCTACCACTCCCTGCGGCCCCAGCTATTCCTAACTTCCCACCCTTGATCCTACCCTGTTTTGGTTTTGTCCACGTGTCCTTTATACATGTTCCTGAAAACCCTTCCCCCTTTCTCCACAATTATCCCCTTCCACCTCCTCTCTGGTTACTATCAGTTTGTTCTTCATTTCAATGTCTCTGGTTACATTTTGCTTGCTTGTTGTGAACCTATGCACTCCAATATTCATAGCAGTACAATTTACAGTAGCCAAGTACTGGAAGCAACCAAGTGCCCATCAGTAAATGAGTGGATCAGAATCTATGGTACATTTACATGATGGAATGCTACACAGAAGAGAGAAACAAAGACCCCTAGTATCTTATACATACCTTCAAGTTTGAGAGGCAGTGGTGTAGAGCATTTTAAAGACTTTAAGAGATCTTAAAGTGAACTCGTTTAATTTTATTTAACTCAGTATCTCACTTGTTTGACCTTCACTCTTTTTGAGGACCACCCATTAAAATTCTGAGGAACATACTTTAGGTAACCCGCAATATAATAATCACTTATAAATGAGCAAAAGTAGCTAGAAAGAGGTATTGTTCTATCCTTCACAATTAAAACTGCCTCTCCCCAGGTTTTCCAATGTCAGCCTATTAAAAGAAAAACACTAAGTACTTTTAAGAATATGATTCATAAAATTATTTTTTTCAATAAAGATTCCTGCCAACAAAATTAAGTATGAAATCGTGCTTGGGCTATAAGTTGGATACCGATTGCATGGAAAATGTAGTTTCTAAATGAAAGAATGAATAAATTATTTTCCAGAAGAAAAAGCAAGCCTGCAACCAGGCCAGGTGCACATTTTAATTATATTTTTCATGCTTGTATCATGAACATTCATTAGAGACAGACTAAGAACATGGTACATACTAGTAATTTGGTTGTGGAAATCAACTCTCCATGTGGAACTTATGTAAGAATTTGCCTAAAACATGTCCAGTTCAAGAAGGATGTTAAGCTGTAAAAGGTGCTTTACTAAAAGCACAGGCAAAAGTTAAGTTCTGAATTGGAGTATCATCAAAACCACTGATTTTATATCTGTTTAAATCACTTATTTTAAAGCATATTTTATTGATTATGCTATTACAGTTGTCTCAATTTTTGTCCCCCCTCTGCCCTGCACCCTCCTCTCACCAGTATCCCTCCCCCCTTAGATCAGGTCCATGGGTCGTACATGTAAGATCTTTGGCTTCTCCATGTCCTATACTATTCTTAACCTCACCCTGTCTATTTTGTACCTACCATACCTACTTCTTATTCCCTGTACCTTTTCTGCCCTTCTCCCTTCACCCCTCCCTGTGGATAACCCTCCATGTGATTGATCTCCATTTTTGTGACTCTGTTCTAGTTGTTTGCTTAGTTTGCTTTTGTTTTCCTTTTTAGGTTCAATTGTTGATAGTTGGAATTTGTTGTCATTTTACTGTTCTTAGTTTTCATCTTCTTTTTCTTAGATAAGTCCCTTTAACATCTCATATACTAAGGGCTTAGTAATAATGAACTCCTTTAACTTGACCTTATCTGGGAAGCACTTTATCTGCCCTTCCATTCTAAATGATGGAATAGAGTAATTTGCTGGATAGAATGAGATGTAGCTCCTTACCTTTCATCACTTGGAATACTTCTTACCAGCCCCTTCTCGCCTACAAGGTTTATGTGAGAAATCAGCTGATAGGCTTATGGGAACTCTTTGGAAGGTAACTCCTTTTTTCTTGCTGCTTTTACGATTCTCTCATCTTTTATATTGGGTAACTTAATTATGATGTGTCTTTGTTTGTCCCTCCTTGGGTCCAATTCCTTTGGGACTCTCTGAGCTTTCTAAACTTCCTGGAAGTCTGTTTCCTTCCCCAGATTGGGAAAGTTTTCTTTCATTATTTGTTCAAAAGGTTTTTCCATTTTTTGCTCTTCCTCTTCTCCTTCTGGCATTCCTATGATTTGGATGCTGGAATATTTAAAGTTGTCCTGAAGGTTCCCAAGCCTCTCCTCAGTTTTTTGAATTCTTATTTCTTTATTCTGTTCTGGTTGAATATTTATTTCTTCCTTCTGGTCCAAACTGTTGATTTGAGTTCCAGTTTCCTTCTTGTCACTGTTGGTTCCCTGTGCATTTTCTTTTATTTCACTTTGCATAGCCCTCACTTCTTCCTCTCTTTTGCATCTTTACTCAATCATTTTTCTGAGCATCCTGATTACCAGTGTTTTGAACTCTGCATCTGAAAGGTTGGCTATTTCCACTTTGCTTTGCTCTTTTTCTGGCTTTTTTTATCTATTCTCTCATTTGGGCTGTATTTCTTTGTGTTGGTGTACCTGGTATGTTGTAAGGGGCAGAGCCTTAGGTATTTGCCAGGTAGGGGCAACCCACATTGCTGCATTGTGATGCTGTATTTGGGGGAGGGGTCCAAGAGGGAACAATGCTGCTTGCTCAGCTCTTGTCCCATTTTCAGTCACTTCCCCTGCTACCCACAAGCAAATTGGGCCCTTCTGGTGCTGATTCCCAGGTGGGTGGGTTTGTGTATTTTCTAGGTCCCTGTAGGTCCCCTCCAATAAACTCTTCTGTGAAGTGAGAACTTTCTCCCACTGCCACAACCCCCACACGTTTTTACAGCCAGAGGTTTTTGTGGGTTTCGTTTCCCACAATGGAACTGTGGGTTGCTTGGTTTGTCTCTTTCCCCAATTGTTCCTCCCCGCTTACCCACACACGAATGTGGAACCTCCAGGTCTACCATCCACTGCCTTGCCCACTGCCTTGCTGTCATCTCTGCCCTGGCTGCTCCGTTTCCACCCTTCCTACCAGTCTGGATGAATGCTTACTCTGTAACTCCTTGGTTGTCTGACTTCCATACAGTTAGACTTTCGGGAAGTTCTGATTCTTTTTTTTTAATTTGTTGTTGTCCTTCTTTTGGTTATGCGAGGAAGTAAAGCATTTCTACCTATGCCTCCATGTTGGCCAGAAATGTTCTGTTTAAGTCACTTTTAACAATGCTGATTTAAACAATGACACATCTAATCATTTCTAATGCCTTTAAGTAGCTCTTTATGAAGAAAAAAAATTCTAGATTTAAAAAGGCATTAAAAAATAAAGTAGATAGATTAACAAATGTAAAACAATCCTTTCTGTTCATATCTTTGGTAACCTAAAGTTAGAGAAATGATGTTTATCTTTCAGTTTCCTTTAATCAGTTTAGATTCTGTATGCCTGATACCATATTTTGTTTTCAAAAACATAAATACATTTTCACACTTAACATCTCCAAACAGCTTTGTAAAGGAAACACAAGAAAAAATATCAACCTTATAATGCCTCTAGAATTTTGTTGTTGACAGATAGAGCATGCAGTGAACTACACTGCAATTTCCCATTCTGTATATACTGAATATTGCCTATACTGTTCTGTATCCCCTGACCATATACTGCAGGTTCAGTAAGGGCAGGGCTGATTTTCATCAGGATCACCAGTATATTTTCAGAACCAATAAATGTGACTGAAATATGATAGGTGTTCATTAAGAGTTTGTTCAATGAAAGAATGAAATAAACTGAGGGAAGAATGACAACAAATCTGTGTTGCCACTGCAATAGCTTTTGTATGCCAGGTAGTGTGAGGATTCAGAACCATCAAGATGCTGAAGGAGCTCAAAGACTAGCAAGAAAAGAATAAAAACAGTGTGAAAACTGCACCAATAAAGACGTGTAAAACATACCACAGTAGCAGAGTCATCAGAGAAGATGAGAGTTACTACAAAGACTGAGAAGTATAAAATATCACAATGTGTTGCATTCAGAGAATACTAACAGTATAAACTTGGGGTTGGGAGGGGGAGGAGGAGAAAAAAAGGGGAAGAAAATTTTGGAGATGAGAAGGTGAAGGAACCATGAGGACAGGGAAAGAGATGGACTGCCTACTGTGATGGTGCAAGTTGAGGCAGCAAATTCAACTGAATCAGGCCACTGCCCCAGTGAAGGTGGTAACGTGGCCTGGAATTAGAGAACATCAGAGAAGACAACAGAAGTGGTAAACATATAAAAGAACTAAAAAGCAACTGTGGGGAGAAGAGCACCTTCATTTAAGAAGACTTCAAAACCTGTAATAGAAACAATTATTCCTCTATTATTTACATGCCAAGTCATGGTGACTACTGTAATCTTAGGAAACCTCATTCTTCATTTCCAGGTGGTCTGTTAAAGGAAAGTACAAAGAAGTCCTCTAGTATCACAACCCTCCTTGCTTTAATATTTTCACAGGGCATATCCAGATGCAGCAGGGAGCTGCTCCTGAAAATCCATAGTCAGAAAACTGGACTGCTCCCAGAAGAAATTTAGAAAAATCAGTAAAATAAGGATAATACTGAATATGGGTGGAAAAAAACTGAGTCACAGTAAATGCATTTGCCTAAAGAACTTCACAAAATTATCAAGGAAAAGGCTATAGCATCCAGAACAGAATCATGATCTATCATAACTGCCAGCTGAATTGGAGAAGGAACAGTCAGTATGAAGCACAGGGAAAGAAAATCTAGATTCTGGCCCCAAGGAAGTAAAAAAAAGTGAGACATTTTGCTGTAACGGACAGAGACAGTCTTGAAATGAAATCTCTTGTGACACTATTTCTTTACCTTTGACAGGACTCTAGGTTCAACAGTTATCTAGATGCCAGAAGGGAGCAGCCTATTTGGCAAACATGGACATCTTGGTTATTGTCAGTTAATAAATTAGCAGTTTGGTTTATATATTAGTTCCACTTTTTAAAACTGTAAAGCTGAGGACAAGGTCAAGGCTGCAGTGACTCTGAAGCTCTGTGATGTTATTTTGGGGAGGCCTTGTCTCCACCAATAGCTGTTCTCCCCAGACAACAATCCAGCTGAAAGGTAAGTCATTCCAATTCAGAAATTTAAGAACAAGTTAACACAAAACTCCCAATTGAAAAGGTTAGCCACTGTGAGTAACATACGTCTATTGGTCACTGTAGAACAGGATGAAAACAGTTCCCTAATTAGCTGCTTAGGAAGGTTTTATGTGGCAACCATTCCACAATTTCCACCACCGCTGTGCTTGCATTATGATTATATAATATGAATATTAATTAGACTCAATTCTTTCAATATTCACTAGTTTAAATCTACTTCTGTAAAACCATGCCTGATTCTGGGGTATCATTTATGTCTAATAATCTGCTTAAAATTTTTGCTTTCAGAAAACAGTGCATTTAATTATCTAAAGTGCAAACAATTTCAAAACCTCTTCAGGATAATACGGTTCAGTATTCCACACATGCTATCCAGAAAGCACCTAGACAATTATCCCTATTTTTAAATAAAGCCTGCCCTTATTAAAATTCAGTGCTTTGTGTATTTTTAGTCTCAGCACCCCAGGGTACAGATACACAAAAATCCATATACAGGAATGGGCACAGGTAGGTTTACAGTTGTTCATATGGAAAGCCATGCAGGTTATGATTATTACAATAGCTTTATTAACTCAAAAGACTATCACAATGCAACTGTAAACCTATTTTTGCCCAACGCTCTATAATAGTCTAGGATTGCCTTCAAATTTGTAACAAGCAACTAGAAAACTTCCTCCTGACTAGTGAATCATAACACTGTGTTTTAATCCCCACCTGGACAATTCCTGTTTAATCCCCAGTACAATTCTTCACTGCTTTTAGAAAGACAGGAAGGAGGAGAGAGAAACATCGATGTGAAAGGAAAACATCGACTGCTTGCTTTCTCATACACACCCCAACTAGGAACCGAACCCTCAAGCTAGGTATGTGCCCTGACCAGGAATCGAACCTGCAATCTTTCAGTACACAGGACGATGCTCTAACCAACTGAGCCAGAGAGGATCCTAACATTTTTTTTAAAAATTAAGATATCATTCACTGACTTCCGCCAAGATGGAGGTTTAGCTGGATGTGCCGTGCCTCCTCACACAACCAAGTTTAGGGACAACTAAATATTAGCATCAGAAAACACAACCAGAACACGGAAAACTGAACTTTTCGGAAGTCCGCTAACAACAAATTCTTCAGCCCGACCGGTAAGGGGCGAAACCGACGTCGGGTGAGGAGTTACAAAGGAGGGCTCGGTCGGACCCGGGCGCGGAATCCAGACGCGAGAATCCAGTCGCACGGGTTCCAAACCCAGGATTGGACCTAGTGAGCGACCGAGCAACCCACCGGGTGAGCGACTACAGAGGAGCCAGTGGGGAGGCGGTGGCAGCGAGTTGACTGTGGTTGCCTAATTGCGCGCGAGTGAGGGAGTGAGCGGTTGGACTGGCGGCGCGCCATTTCCCCGCTCTGACCACGCCTCCACATACAGCGTCACAACCCAGCGACCTGGGACTCCAAGGCTCCACTTCTCCCACTTAAAGGGCCAGAACAGACCAAAAATGTCGCAGGGAGAACTCAAAGCCCCAGAGATAAATCTAAATGACGAAGAAATAGCAAAACTCTCAGACGCACAGTTTAAAACACTGGTCATCAGCTTCCCTCACAGATCTGGTGGATTATAGCCACAAATTAGAGAAACATATGAAGGCTAAATTAAGGGAAATGAATGGAATTCCACAGGAAACCCATAGAGATGAAAAGGAAACTGGGACTCAAATCAATGGAGTGGACCAGAAGGAAGAAAAAAATGATCAAACAGAAAGGAATGAAGAAATAAGAATTCAGAAAAATGAGGAGAAGCTTAGGAACCTCCAGGACATCTTTAAACGCTCCAATATCCGAATTATAGGGGTACCAGAAGGGGGAAAGACACAACCACCAGTGGAAAAACTATTTGAACAAATAATAAAAGAAAATTTCCCCCAATCTGGCAAAGGAAATAGACTTCCAAGAAATCCAAGAAGCCCAGAGAGTACCAAAAAAGTTGGACTCAAGAAGAAACACACCAAGGCATATCATAATTACATTAGCCAAAATTAAAATGAAGGGAAGAATCCTGGAAGCAGCAAGAGGTAAGGGGACAATCACCTACAAAGGAGTCCCCATCAGGCTGTCAGCAGATTTCTCAAAAGAGACCTTACAGGCAAGAAGGGGCTGGAAAGAAATATTCCAAGTCATGAAATCTAAAGACCTACAACCAAGATTGCTCTACCCAGCAAAACTTTCATTTAGAACGGAAGGACAGATAAGGTGCTTCTCAGATAAGACCAAATTCAAGGAGTTCATCATCACCAAGCCCTTATTATATGAAATGTTAAAGGGACTTATCTAAGAAAAAGAAGTTAAAGAAACATGAACAGTGAAAGGACAACAAACTCACAGTTATTAACAACCACACCTAAAACGAAAGCAAACTAAAAGGACAGCTAGATCAGGAGTGGAAACATAGAAATGAAGATCTCAAGGAGGGTTAGCAACAGGGAAGTGGGAGGAGGAGATGGGGGGAGAAGGTACAGAAAACAAGTAGCATAGACAGTAGATAGAAAATAGATGGGGGGGGGGCAAGAATAGTATGGGAAATATAGAACCTAAAGGACTTGAGACACATGGACATAAACTAAAGGGGGGTAATGGTGGGGTTGGGGGGGCAGGGTGGAGGGGAATGAAGGGGGGAATAGAACAACTGTAACAGCATAATCAATTCAAAAAAATAAATAAATTTAAAAAAAAGATATCATTCATATCATACTATTTCTATTGGCTTGAATACAATCCAGTTTTATGATTAAAAATGCTTTACTCAGGATTTTTTAAAATACCAACGGAACTGATTCAGAGTGGGTATCTATTTTGATTAGCTTGCATTTATGTATGCTGTTTCACTTACAAAATTTAAGTGGCATGTCACATATAGTCAGATGAAAGGTAAATAAATGTTTTCTGTATGAAAGCTTGAACAAAAATAAAACTGCAAAACAAATGTTTCACTTTAAAAATGTCTTCATTACTGTTCTTGGGTGTCTCTGTCTCTCTGATATAAATACAATTAGTTATTTATTAACTAAGAAAGTGTTATTCATCAGACAAAGAGGACATTAAATTTTTCAAAGTTACAGCAGATTCTCATTTCTTCCAAAATTTACAGCAAATTTAATCATTTCTTCCAAAGGGTAGAACATGTGTTTGTTTTAGAGTACTGTTAAGTTTCAGCATTCAAATAAAATTGTGTATCTCAAATTAACCAAAAGGACACTTTTGATTACAACATGTATGGAGAATAAAGACCATCAACTTAAAGGTTCTGTGATGACTGGTTATGTAGTAGAGACTGTTAACATGGGTTTTACGAATGCTTGGACATCCTCTCCTACATTTCCTCTCAGAGCTCCTCCCTCAACTCACTCCATCTCACAGAGGTCTTCTCTGACTGGACTTTGAAGGATGAAATGGTAGGGGAACAATGATGGTAAATGAAGTAGTACAGATCACTAGAGAAATCAGAAGCAGAAGTTACGTGGAAGTTAGAGAGGTGCCCCTCTGAGTGTATCTGTCCCCAAACTGTGGCCATCCTTGTTAGCAGCAATGCCCTCTCAGCACAGCCCTCCATATGGTACTATGTCTTCAATCAGCTGTTTGAAGGCTGGGGAAGTGGAACTGGCCCCTCCACCCACTTCCTCCCACAGCTCCAGCCCTGCACTTCCTGATGCTTCCTGAGCACAGCTACTCTACCTCCTGTCCTATCCAACTCCACAAGCAAGCATAAAACCAAGTTCACTGCCTCCTGATTCACCGACCCATTGCTTCCTTCCACACACACATACTTTGAAAGTGCCTCATCCTTAGGAAGGCACTTTCTGTATTCTGCAGTTGTCCTTTTTGGGGGGCTGACTCACTCTTCTAGCCCCAAGTAATCTAGTTAAAGTCTTAATGCACCATGCTCATTTTCACCCACTTTCACCTGTTCCTTAAAATATCCCCTCATTTATTTACACTTAAATTACTTGCATCCAGAATCCTGTCTTCTCTGTCGGTATCTTCTTTGGTGTCGTCCAACACATGTGCTGGGGCATGTCACATAATTGCTGCTGACAGAACTGGTTCTACTAAGTGAGGAGGAGCTGAAAACAGAAACCGGCACTGCACTGCTATGTTACTGAAAAAACATTTAATGTGTTAGATGGCTCACATTCAAAGAACCACCGAACAAACTGTTTCCCTAAAGAAGTCTTTTGTTCAATAGTTGGCACTAAAAATGTCAGAAAGAACTTAGGAAAATAACCACAAGTCAAGGAAGCTACATTCCAACTGCAGTGGATAACACAACTTGTGTCACAGTGTAGTCACACTGGTATTTCTAAATTCTCAGCTGCAGATCTAGTGTATAACTGAAGTGTCTTTTTAATGAGACCCAATAAATCAGAACTATGATTACCATAATAATCCAGAAAGTTTTATCAGAGTTTTGATTTTGTCTTAATATATTGAAACATCACCTAGTCAGATTAAATGGGCAGAAAAATGAAAGGACTGGATTACTCCACATTTGAATAACATGTTTTTATTATTGCTAATAAAAATACAGGTATCTGTGCCCTGATTAATGAATAGATCAAAAGCAGTATTTAGTGATTCTAAAAGTGTGGTAAAATATCTCAAAGACTCTATTTACATTGTCTTACAATTTTGTTACTTTTTTATGTTTAACTTCATTTATTCAGAGTGCAAAGATAATTTGTCTATCAAACTGAATTGATTACAAATTCATAATCACAATGTAAATTAATGTGACATAATGAAATCTTAAAAATAAATACTGAATATAAAATATTGTTCCCAGATGCATTTTTATGTCATGTTAATTGGGAGGGGGAAGAGACTTGCCTTTATTAATCTGAAGATCATAAACTGTGATGTGAAGTTCACTGTTAGGGGTGATAGGGATATGCTAGTATTGCTCTTAGATGTTACAGAGAATTACCTAATGCCATCTGAAAGGTGGAACACTCACCAATAAAGTATGGCATTACAGATTATAAATAAGTAATGGTTAATAAATATTTAGAACCCTGGCAATGCAAAGAAAGAGAACACATGTTGGACAACTTTTCACAGCCACCCTAGAATCTCTCTACAATTAAAGTAATAGCGTGAATATAAAATTTTGATGCCCAAACAGCCCACTAGGATTATAAAGTCTGTGTCAAAACTACCATCTGTTCACATCAAAGTGTGGACCCTCACAAATCCTAAGAATTACAGTGGCATATATAATTTGAACATCAGAGGTACCATGATAAATAACACATTTAATTTAATTTAACGTTTGGTGAAGATGGTAGGAAAAAAGGCAATATGCTCATTTTTATACCCCAACAATTCTCTCCTTTTTCTGAGAGACTGCCACTATTCTGAGAGCAGCTAGGTCTCTCAGTATCCACCTACATATCAATTATCAACTACCACAAAACACAAGAATTGTCAGTGGGCATTAACAATTGCCTATGACATGCACTGGTTTCTAACTCTCCCCTACTGGCATCTTCATTTCTATTTTCAGTGTCTCATATGGAATATCTAAAGGATAAAATGTGCTTTGGGTGGGGGAAGCTGGGTGTGCCTGCTTAAGGAGAAAGCCAGTACGCACCCTGTGGTCTAGTACAATAATCAGAGGTGCAGAAAGTCTATTATTGAGAATGGGTCCAGGAAGTTTTCAAAAGGATGAAGCTCACCACGGAGAGATCTGGGCTCACATTACATAGCACATTCAACTGGCAACAATGATTTCGAGCGCCTGTCCTAGTAATTCACATTCAAGAATGTCTCTGAATCCCATAGCCCAAACATCACTTTCTTATCACTTGTTTAATAAAATATATTTCCTCTACTCTTTTGATATCTGTGAGAGAAACCAGAGAAGTTTGAGGGAGACATCAATGTTTTAAACTTCAATAATCTGATGGTCACCGAAAAACTGAAAAATACTAAACCAAAGAGCCAAAGACTGTTACTCTTGTCAAGACCTGCAATTCCTTGGGTCACAAGGAGAGTTTTTTCAAATGAAGCAATTGAAGCAAGGGATCAAACTGAGAGAGTGTCAGATGAAACACATCTAAGTTAGTTTCCATGATAGTGTCATGTTGCCATAACTGAGTCCCAGTTTCACAGTACTCTGTTGATCTTCACCATTGTGATACCTAAACCAGCTGGTTTTCAATTTACTTTCGACTCACAGCTGCCATGAGCATCTCCTGAAATTACATCACAACAAAGCCACTCCCATCAATAGCATAAACTCATTTCATACCTTCACAGTGGTCAGTCACACAGAAAGAAATACTGAGAAGCACAGGTCTCTCTACAGAGAGAGAATATTCATATATTCTGAATCAATATGACATATCGCCAAACATTTGTGGTACTTATTGGTATTTATGATTTATCAATCAATGTGCAGCACTGCAAAATATATGGATTGTGATAAATGCATAGAATATAAAAGTCCTGGACTTTTATCCAAGTCCTGGACATGTCACTTTGACCTTCAAAACAAAAATAATAATAAGAAAGAAAGAAAAGAGCAAAATAGCCTACGACCAGATGGAACAGGCTTTATGTAGTCCAGAGAAACCACTGGGCCCTTCTCCTCTCCTGACTTCTGTGATTCCACACTGCTACTTGTGAGAGAAGAAGTAGTGACAACACCTCACCAGACTGTCCTCTGAAGTGAGTTCAATCATGAAGACCAGGAACTAAATATGGTATTTTCAGCACCTGGCCATTCCTTTATTAAGCACTTTTGATTTCTCTTCCCAGGTCAAAAATAAAGTGTTTTAACCAGCAGTTGGATGGCCCACCCATTCTCAAAGTATACAAGGTGAAATTATAGCTACAGAAACTTCTTGGTAACATTTCATATTAGCACTTTGGTCAGAGGAAACAGGGAAAAGTTCCACTCTAGTTTTCTCTTCTAATTCTCTTCAGAGTTTTAGAATATTCCAACTCATAGTTTACGAAAAGGCTAAAAACAGACAAGTAACAACTTTGAAAAACTAATGTCAATTCTCGAGCAGATTTCAAAAATAATCACAAAACAAATAGTATTAAACATAGAAACTATCGCTAAGGAAGCCTTTATACCAAAGTCAAGAAGCACTTCTGTTACAAATGCAGAAGGTCACCAACACACATCTAAACATTTTTTTGGCTAAATTATGTGGTAGCAAGATACACTGGAGGAATAATAAAAATTGCATCACAGAATTCTAGAAATGGGAAGGACCTCAAAGCTCATTTAGTTAACTGCTTTTCCAAATTCCTTATTTTCTTAACCTGTTTTTCCTAAATAACCTAGAATAACATCAGTACATAAAAAAGGATAAAAGCAGGAGCTATAGGCCTCCTGGGCCTTCATCTCCTCAACCACAGTCAGTTGGGAAGCTCCCCTGAGGAAGACTATTTAATATTTCACATCAAGGATTGCACAATAGAGAGATGATGGCAGGCTCTGAGCCAGGACACAACTTGCCCAGTCTCGCTAATGGGTCTGCTGGTTTTCAGGGCAGGGTTCTTTCAGTTGCAGCATGCAACCAAAGCAAAAGAATCCTAAAAGAAAAATGAGTCACTTTCTTCATACTATGCAAGGTTTTAAAAACTCAAATTTCACAGTATAGCTTTGAGGACAATAGTTCAGACTTACTCTTTTCTAAATGTTTTAGCTAATGTTTCAGTATGAGGACTGTTCCAACTCACATTTGAAGGATGTGCCTCCTGAGTATTTCTGGTCTTCCCCACAGGAGTTAAGCGGGCACAGAGATGGGCCATAGCCACGTACCATGCCCCTGTCCCACACCTGTACTTTAGGTACAACAGCACTCCGACTTTCCCTCTAACTGACTCTGTACTTGCTGTGCCAGGCCCTGACATGTTCCATTTAATAAGACTAAGTCTTAGTCTCTTATCTCATACTGTTAAGTCACTTCATCTAACAGAACTCACTGACCTTGACCCTGACTATCCTCCTCCTTGGTCATTCCATGACCCTCACACCTTCCCCCCTTGCCCACCCTGCTTTCTTTTTCATCTGAACACTTATTACTACCTGATCTGTTTCTCTCATCCCCTCCTCATCTCAAATATAAGCTATGTAAGTACTATAGTAAAGACCTTGTTCACTAGTTATCAAAATCAATGGCCATCAGCAGGCAGCAGGGTGTAGAAGAACCTTGGTTTTGCTGAAGCCCTGGTCATATAATGTGGGTTCAATTCTCTGATTCTCAATACTTCCTGAGTCCTAGATGTTCCTAAGGGTTTGTCTTTGTTTTGTTTGGTTTGGTTTGGTAGATCTACTTTGGTGGCAGGGTTGGGGGTGGGGGAGGTGGTGGAATCTTAACGCTTTAATGATCAATTCTAGGCTAATCACTAGAAATATGATTCTGGAGACCTGAGCTCGGTTCCAACTTTCATGTTTTCTTGAAGAACATGGTGTCCTTCCAGACACTCACACTTAGTATGCCCACAGCCCATTTCTAAATGTGTGGCTTACTGCGTACCTTTCTTTTCATTATCTTAAACCATTCAACCTCATATTGTAGTTATCTAATTCACTCTTACAATATCCTCATGAAGTAAGCAGGAGCAGTACAGAAATGTTTTATAAGCTAAAATGCATGAAATCATGGTATCAGTGCAAGACAGAAATGGAACTCTCTTAATGCTACTTGAAAACGTTCTTAAGCTTTTCTGTCCTTTTCCTTCTGTGGAAAAAAGCATCTTTGGGAACACCAATATGATGAATAGGTTGTCTGGCAATCTATAGTCACTTTTAATCTGTTATAATAACTAGCAGAACCATCAAAAATGAATCTGAAACATCACTGAAATTGCACTGAAATAACTGGAAAATGTAACACTGCATAAATATTCCATGTATTCATTACTTTGGAGACTATCATAATAAATTTGGTTAGAATGCAATAATAAAGAATTGAAAATTTCTGTTTGTAAGAATATGCAAATAATATTTAACTTGCTATACACTTACATTCCAGATTAGCTAATAGTTTTTAAAATGTATATATATTTAGAAGATTGTAAAACCAGGTTAAATTGTGAACCCAAATAATCCCCAAGGAACTTTTTAAAGTTAATACTACTTATTCCTGTAAACAACTAAGTGTTACTAACATGTAAGAGAAAAGTCCCCCACTCGTATAGTAGAAGGACTAAATTATCAGTGGAATATCCATCCCCAGAAGATAATCATGAGAAACAAATAAATGGTAAAGGTGATTAACCAGGTAACTCTCAGATACTCAAGGTCAGCCAAGTTTTCAAGAAGTAAGTTGATTATGTTGTGGGGAAACGGGCTACTTGTATACTCCTTTGCTCACCCCGGCATTTATTGAGAGTCTACTAATTATCAGGGACTGGGCCATGTGCTTACCAGGAACCTATCTGTAGTAACAAGTTTCTAATACACCTGCAGTTAATAGTTTAATAGACATTGTATTGCTTCATTTACCACTTCTTGAATTATTAAACTAGTTAATGTGCATATGGTCATTTATCAAGTAATACCAGTCATACTGTTAGAACTATATACATTTAAATAAAAACAAGTAAACGGCAATATCCTGACAACAGCAAGAAAAGGAATGTGGCCAAAAGACAACTTAAATGTTGTGAATCATAAAAGCTACAGTAAGCCTTTCTTACCTTCTCTATGTTCTCTTGTACCTCAAATTCATTATATTTGAAAATCATGAGAGCACTATTTTCTAGCATTTTAACCAGTGGTCCTGAAAGTGTAGTCCGGAAGAATCAGCAACACCACACACCTATCAGGGATGCCAGGAGCAAGAACAGTGATCTGTATTTTCTGCGCTTGACAATCCCCGCTGATGAGTCCCATACTCAATAAAGGTTCGTAATCATTGTCTCAAAATAGCAAATTAGAGGTAGTAATAAAAAACCAAAGTGCTCCATAATTGTGTACATAAAAGTGAAAATGCAGTTTCAAAGGCAGGAGGTGCAAAGGGGAGGGAAGAAGGGGCCGGGCCTAGTTAAAAAGCAAGGTATAAATGGACATGGACGACAGGGTGGAGGCTGACTGTGGACGTGGGGGGAGGGAGATGAGGCGGGGGGAAGGGAGCACGAACGAGGGAAACTGGGACAACTGTAGTAGAACAACAATAAAAAAAGACAAAAATATTAAAGATCATAATTTCTTCTTAACTACATGAATAATGCTTCTAGACTGTCAGTAATGAACTAAAAATTGTCATTTATTGGGCTTGGAATTAAGAATAGTTCAAAGTAAATGAGTGGTATAAGATTTGCCCAACTGATATCCATTTAAAGAATAAGAGGTATTTAAATACTTGGAATGTCCAAAATTTGAATAAAACTTTAGTGAGAAATGTAAAATCTAAATTTAAAAAAACATGTTAAAAATTACAAGTATATTCCCATTACGTAAATATGATTTCATAAAATATTACTTTATATTTAAGAATATAATGTTATTTTAATAAATTTATAAAATAACTTGCAAGATTTAATTTCAGTAGCAGGTTCTTTGAATTGGCCATTATAATATTGGTTTATAGGTTATCACAATGTTTTTGAATCCTAGAAGGATGAAATTAGAGGTAAAAGGAGAATCAAGGGAATGTATAGTAGCTAAAGTGTTGGTTAGCTACCAATTAAATTAAATATGAAACAAAGTTAAAGACAAGCACTGAAGTTCCTTTCGTCATATCATCTACATGAGTTTATGTGCATCCATGAAATATCAGAAGCGTAGCAAGTACAGTTAACAACTTGGATATCTGACAAATGTTTCCAGGAGCTGTTCCAATTCCTTCACATGTGTTACGGCTCAAACTTTTAATTAGGCTGAAAAATTCCTAAGAGGGGAGGTCAAACTAGATTTTGCAAAACAGATGTGAATAGCAAAAACTAAGAGAGGTATAAGATAGACCTTGAGTCTTTAACACCTTATACCAAGAATTCATATGGCATTCTTAGACATATAATTAGAAGGCCACACAGAGCGGAAAGTCTCAAGGATTCATGCCAAAAGTTTATCTTAAGACAGGGATAGCTTACTATTCTTTGCTTTTATGAACATCTACTTTCATTCTTACCCAAACCATCTCTAACACACTGTAGAGGCTGTACCACATGTAAACAAACCTTCTGAATCACCGTCAGCACTATTAGCATGTGAAGTTAACACAGTTTTGTGAACCACCTTCTGTCTCCAACTGTACTGAGGGCCTCTGGGTATTTCTCCAAAGGGCAGCAGTTTTATGTTTGGGATGAGACTAGCTGGGCTAAGGGACTGGAAAGCAGTCTGCTGGTGGCAGAAGTTCAGCTAAATTGACTGCAGTGATCCACCTGGAGGTGAGTGTGGAGAATGAAGAATGCTGAAGGTGAGGGGTGATAAGAAGACACTTCAACTTCAGACAAGATGGGACATGGAGACTGGTAAGATGTCAGGGCAAGAGCAGAGGCAGTTAACTGAAGGTAAGACATTCTGTTACAGAATTTGAAAGTTCAAAGGGACTTCAGAGACAACTGCACTATGGTTTGGGAATGATAGTTCTAGTGTCTCTGCAAGCTCTTCGGGGAGCCTACACATTAGGATTGGGAAAATATATCAATCTCAGAAGAGACTAGAACCAGAGTTCTTATGAACCCTAAGCTACAAGGCAGCAAGCTGGGTTTTAATGGTCCTAGAGTCCAGACCCTTATATTCCCGGAAACCACCATCAGTACCAGATACAAGTTACCAGATATCTGGTAAGTTCCCATCATCAGGCAACCTAGATTATCCCAGTTCCTAAAATATGACTGCTCTTATGTTCTCCCTAGGACCTTGAGGTTTCACTCTTTTAGTCTTTTAAATCCACGTGGATGGTCAACTTTTCATCATGAGTGCAGTTAAGCAAAGTAAAATAAATGGTTTCCATTTTACTCTATTTTACTTTGCTAATTGCTCTCAGCCTTCAGAAAAACCTCAGCTAAACTGTAAGCATGATGAAATGTGCTTTACAAATATTGTCCAGAAGCAGCCCGATGCCAGCAACCATGCTCCTGAAGTACATATTTGGGGAAGCCCCTGCGTGACCATACAAATGATCCTGTAGTCTCAAAGATACTAAGGACTGAGAACTAAGTGGATGCCCTAGCTGGTGTGGCTTGCTGGCTGGAGCACTGTCCTGTGGACCAAGATGATGCAGCTTCGATTTCCAATCAGGACACATACTCAGGTTGTGGGTTTGATCCTCTGTTGGGCTGCATAAGAGAAAGGAACCATGTTTCTCTTTCTCTCCCCACTGCCTCAAAGCAATGGAAAAAGAAAAAAAAAAAAAAAGAAAGTGGAAAGATCAAAGTCACAACCTGTGTAAGGCAAGAAAACCTTACCTGTTCATGTGCTGAGGAGAGAGTATGAAAATGAATCAAAACCAACATAATTTGGATGGACTGAAATAATCATGCACCTTTTCACAAAGCTAATGAAACTTGGTTCTGCCTTCACTGAAATATTTAAGTCTGCTTCTTCAACAAAACACTCAACATCAGACAGCAAGACAGAAGTGGCAAAGTCCCGGAGCATAGCTAGTTCCCAACAAGGAAGGCACATTCACTCCAGTTTAGCTCAGTTGGCTGGACATGTGCTGCGGAGGGATGTCAGCAGGGTATGCAAGCAGCTGTTACAGGAGAATCTCCAGCAGGGAGACTTTGCAGAGCAGGCTTGGAGAAATCTGTGAAGATGCACTAAAGCACACCTTTGAGTAGTGTGGTATCTGTGGAATGCTGACAAACAGAAGCACATAAAGCAACTTGGCATGAAGTAATTAGAAATAAAACGGTTCATTTTAAGCAATGTAGTGGGTATCCAGAAAGACCAAAAAGGCAGGGGTGCATGGCAATGAAATGTTGGGGTTTTTGTTGTTTTGTTCTTTAAGTGAAAGGTTATATCATTGGTAATGTTGCCCTTTTTGGTTACACATCTCAGAAGTCAAATAGCCCACTTGAAGCCAGAACTCAGGAGGCCCTGGGGCCAGGTGCAGCCAAGTCAGGAATCCTGCCCCAGGGAGTACGGTGTTGGCAGAGTGCTGCTGAGTCAGGATCCTTCCTTGGAGAGTTTTGAGGATGCTTGTGGTCCCTTGCCAAGTACTATCTAAAATCCATCTCTGCCCAGCTACGGCAGCTTTGATAAACTTTCCTAGCTTCTGGGATCTCAAACAAAGCAAGGGCTCAACAAAATGGCTCCTAGTCAGAGGTAGCCTCTAGCAGCAGAGTAAAAGCAAGGAGGCTGGGCATTAAGATTTGGGGTGGCCCTAACTGGTGTGGCTCAGTTGATTGAGTGTTGTTCTGCAAAGTGCAAGGTCGCTGGTTTGACTCCTGGTCAGGAGACATGCCTGGGTTGTGGGCCTGGTCCACAACCCAGGCATGGGTTGTGGGTTGGAAGACATGTGAGAGGCAACTGAGCCATGTTTCTCTCTCACATCACTGATTCTCTCTCTCCTTCTCTTCCTCCCTCCCTCCCTCTCTCTCCACAAACAAATAGGTAAAATTAAAAAAAAAAAAAGATTTGGGGGTCAGTCATAACCCTCTGGTGTCCATTCTGTCTAAAACAGAGCTTCTGACAAAGAATGACTAAAGACACAATTGTCATAGTTGCTCAGAACATAAATAAGTACCTTTTCATTAGTCTATGCCCTCTTGCAAATACCTACATCCCTCTAAATTTCTTTCCCTCTCATACTGGAATCTAAAATGTTTTCTTAGAGAACCCTTTTCTAATTAACAGAAGAATGGAAATCAGTTCTCACAGTAGACAACCCTTAGAATTTCTTCACCAATACACAAACTTCCACGGCTTGTTAAAAATATTAAACATGTATTTAACACATGAGATTAATTTACAGATTTATACTGCAAAGTATGAAAAGATAGGAATGTCTCCATTCCACTTCTATTATAAGAAGTCTATTATAATAAGTCTAAACAGAACATAACTATTAACACAAAATCCTCATAAAATTGGTTAATCACAAAGGAATATTATCTTTAATTAAAGCTGGTCAAGGATTGTTTTTACCATTATTTCCTATACAATTTTTAAATATTACCAACTATCAAAGGCATTTTGTAGAGGAAAAACACAGATAAGTGGAAAGATTAAAAATCAAGATCTCTGAATACATTTAAAAATCATAGATCTCTAAATGATCTATGTGTGGGGCACCATGGAAAACAGAACAGTGAATCAGAGGCTAATGCTGACCTCAAAGAAATTAACTTCAGAAGTCAATAATAAGACATATGGCCATATATACACTGTTAAAAACATCTGAGGTAATTAAAAAGAGGTACAAATAAAGTAGGAAATGGTGTGTACATGTACATGTGTGCAGGAGGAAGGAGGGTACAGGAGATCAGGAACACCTTTGTGAAAGAAATACCTGAGCAGAGCCTTGAAGGGTACAAAGACCTTGGACAGTGAGTAAAGAAATGGGAAGAAGATTCAAGGCAGAGTGAAAAGCACAGTCAGAAACAATGGAGACCACATGCTGTACATGTGTGTAGGGCTGATGATCACTCCATGTCGACTGAATGACAAAATGCCTGAACAGGGATGATGTAAAATCCTGGGAAATGCAAGGATGGCTGTAGGCCAAGTCTGACCCTGCATGAGGGGCATTAGGGCTCCAATGGAAAAATCTAAATGGAAGAGTGATGTCATGACCTTTATGTTTCAGGAAGACCACTTTTGCTACATCATGTTAGTCTGACTGGAAGGAAGAGGGAATAGGAGGTTATCCCAGAAGTTCAGGCAGGAAGAAAAATGGAAGTGGGAATTGCCCTGAGAATGCAGGTTTCAGAAGTATTATGGAAATAAGTCAAACAAGTAAGTTAATAAGACAATAACTGACTGGACATGGGGACAAGGGAAGGAGAAAAATCAAAGATGAGTTATAGCTTTATGTCTGGTATCAAAATGAAACCAGGGAAAACAGGAGTAAGAACCAATGCTAGGAGCTCGGTTTGAATACATCAGGGTTACAGCAGGGTCTGGTAGTTCACTCTGATGGAGAAGGCCAGCAGAAAAGAGTAAGGACCTAGTCTGGAATCACAACTTCATCAGCTACAGGCTGCTTTTATTTGGCTCAGGCTCAGGCCCCAAAGTAGCAAGAGAAGTTGCAGTCCAGGGTGCCCCGGATGGCACCACAGGAGAGTTACCTCGCCTTCATGGATGCTGTCAAAAACTGCATGGCTGATGCCATAGACTTTGACTTGGAAGTACATCCATAAAAAAAAAAATGGAGGCTATTCCCATCTGCAAGATTATATTTTTCCATGGCATTGCTGCCAATAAGAACAGCATTTTCTGTTGCTCTGGGAAACAAAATATCTATAAATAGAAGATTTTTGTGCCTTTTTGCTATAGAACACAGGTTTTAGTGAGGATGGGTTATCTTTATTTTTTTTTTTTTGCTATTATGCATGTTTACCCAACAACAAAAACATATTTTAAGGCAAAAATGACCATTTATGAATGATTAGTAATAGAACTTCACTGGTATAATCAACAAGGTTATCATTACTGGCAGTTGGGATGATTGCTTTCTCTCCAGAAGCAACTGAGCTGACTGGGGCCTTCACACTTGCTACTGTGCTACAGGGGTGTGCACTGTACTGTAGGTTAGGGCCTTCCAGCTTACTGCAGAAGAGAAAAGATAGCAGAGCTAAAAATAGAGTACTTAGGAAACAAACATGCAAGATTACTCTGCCCCTGATTATTCATGAATATAAAATATATTAAATTACCTTATATACAGTACACAGAAATGCCAACTACTTATTATTGAGGATGACTTTCATGACTACGTTCTCTAGCATTAGTATAGTAATTAGAACTTTCTAACATTTCTAGCAGATTACAAACTTCTCTTTCTGGTAAATGTGATACTACTGTGCATAGTAATAGAATCAGAAATTGCAAATTCAAGTGTCAAGAGGTGATACTTCAATTCACGGATCCTACTTTCTAACTCTTATTCTCTGTTGTCTTTGTGCTTTAGTATCTTTCATTTTATTCATTAAGTCTGAGAAAAAAATCTATGGGGTAAGGGTAGTATATTACTTGGTCCAAGTATTACCATTTTTCCCCCAGAAATAATTGACCTTGTTTCTAACCAAGTGGATGAAGAATAAGTACTAAGACAATGGCATGATTTATAATACACTGTCAGGAAGTCAGGCTATGGAGCTTTCAAACTGTAGTAGAGGTCAGTGGTGCTCTGCTTTACCACTCACAATGAATACAAATTTTCCTTCGGTGCTGTGGACACATGCCCAACTATCCTTCAGGATTATCAGAACACTGACCTCTGCTATTCTAACTTAAATACAGACACATGTTAAATGTTATCTGGCCAAAACTCAGTGGAGTTACAGTTTCTTTAGAGCTAGAGATACAAGTGAGTCACAAGGAAATAACTTGTCTTAAGAATAAGCTAGGAAACTGAGCAAGGGGAGTCAGTGGCAGGCCTCATTGATAGAGGTACAGGATGGGACAGGTGGCTCAGCAGGAAGGCTGTCGGACCAGCTCGGGGTTTAACGTGGAGGCTTCACTGAAACACTCTCCCCTTGGGTTGGTGGTTGTGTGCCCTCATGCAATGAATGCATCTACAGTGCTAAAGAAAAGGGGCCTTTTAAACAACAACAACAACAACAACAAAAGTCCATTGCATCATTTAGTCTTATGTATTTAAAAGGAAGCTTCATAAGCCTTCCCCCATTAATTACCACAATAAATTGCTCAATAAATGTGAGGAATCTAAAGTAGTTGTAATTTCAGAACCCTACCGCAGCCTCTTTCATGCGGAGTACTTTACCATTCTTACTGTATATGCTTCCACACTTATGTTGGACTCAGGAGCACAGAACTGATGTATTAGCTCCATGGCCTCAATCTGTGGGTGATAAGGGGAGCTCTGCTCTCTTTTGTGTGATGTCCCCTTCGGCAGCTGTGCTACAGAAAGCTATGTCTGGTGAGGAGAGGCAGAGCAACTGCAACTCCTCCAATCTCCCACCCCCAGAGAAAAACACCACTCACCACCCTCCCACTGCAGTCACAGGCGTGACAACCCTACCCGAACAAGAGGAGCAGAAGTGTCTATAAGTCAAAGCAGACCACAGTAAGTTCTAGAATAGCCTAAGAGTGCCCTACCAACTTATTTTCCTGGTTTAATGCTGCAGGATTCCCAGACACTAGAGGAAGCATCCAGAAGAAATGACTACAACCACCATCAGCATAATAAATTGAATCCCCAATGATTACAACCACTAGAGGAATGCTGAAAGGGAAAATGAGGCCCAAGAAACAAAATTACTTTTCACAACACAGTTAACATTTTTGGAACACCATGTAAAACTAGTAACATGATAAATGTTAACACTTTTAAAGCATTTCATAACAAACATTCTGAAGCAAACTACCAAAATAACAGAGTTCATCATGAGAATGTAGTAAAGACTGTAAAAATGCTTTTTACCTCTGGATAGATTTTCTTTGCCCATTTCAAATCACCTTGAAACTTCTAATGTTATATTCACATTCATTTAAAAGCATACAGAAAGCTGTGCAATTCAGAATCCCCCCATGTGGCCCATCCTCACGTTGCCTCAAGGCAATCATCCATTCATAATACACTGGCTTTTTCTTTTCCTCATTCTCTTTCTGCCATACTCCATATATGTTTACAATACTCATAAAACATTAGATGAATCTTTGAGTTTTATCCCACGCGTAACATCTGTTGCTCTGTTTGGGGTGGGGAGGTTGGTGACCATACACTGAGAAAGCAATGCTTACTGAGATTTAAAGAACTGAAACAGTATTTGAAACATGATGTCTGGCCTGCATCTCATCTGTGAAGAGTTAATGCTGTAATAGCAACATCAGCAGCCATCCATTGAATATTTCCTATATGAGTCAGACAGTGCTGAGCACTTTACAAATATTATATCATTTAATCTTCAAGACAAAACTGAGTTACATTATCCCTGTTTTACTGTTGAGAATGCAGAAGCAAGGAAGTAAAATAACATGTCTCAAGGTCACACACCTAACAAATGACAGTTTGTATTCAAGCCCAAGCCTACCTGACTTTTAAGCTTTTAATCGCCACACTATAAATTTCCAGAAAAACTGGGAGACCATTTTCTAAAGCCACATTTTAAAGAATTTGTAAGACCTTTTTAAAAGAGGAGATAACTTCTTCTTTGTCAGTATTTTCTGCATGTGGTTTATATCTAGCACCAGGCAAACAAAACCAAGGAACTAAAAAGGAGTAGGAAAAGCAGACAAGGGAAAGGAACTTGGACCTACAAACTAGGCAAAGAGCCAAGAGAAACAAAGGGACTCAAAAATGTAGTCCAGCTCAGAGTGGCAAAAGTTACCCTATCACTGTAGTTATTTAAAAAATATGTTTAAAGTGATATCAATTTACCACATTGAAAGGTTAAACATTTATACATACACCTGTCCTTTTATTTTTAACATATGACTATCTTTAATGGCTACATAGAGGTTTACTGCATGGTATATTAACATATTTAGATTTATAGTTTTTAATACTCTAAACAACTCAGCTGAAAACAATTTCTGTCCATGTGAGTGATTACTGCCTTACAACACATTAGAACTCATAGAACAAATGTACTTTTTTTTTATTTTTTAAGGCTGCTGATGCCTACTGCCAACTTCCTCAACAGCAGAGTTCTGGCAATGTGAGTTCAACTATCTGACCTTCACCATTATGGGGGGCCGGGGGGGGGGTGCATCCTATCATTTTTAGACTTTCTCGGTCTTAGAAAAAAAGATACAATAGTGTTTTAATCATTTTATTTTATTACCCAAAATGTAGAAGTTTAAAAAACAGAGTAATCATTTATTTAACCTTGTTGTGCTAAACAGGAAATCCCCACAAAACCTGAAATTTAGGAATTATCCTCACTTCATTGGAAAAGAAACAGATTCAAAAGAGTTAAAATACTTCAAAGTTTACAGAAGCAAATAGCAACATTATAATTTCTAGCTGGTTTTTAATAACTATTTACTTACAAATTACCATATTTTGCCATGTATAATGTGCTCCCATGCTCTTGGCCCAAACTTTCAGGAAAAAACCTTTCGTTTTAATTTTTTAATTCAATGTTGTGGCATTATCTACCTTATCATGTGGATAAAAATCGGCATCATGTATCTTACTCTGTGGACAACAACACGCCACTCTTCATTTCATTTCATTGAATCGCTGGCTGAAATTGCTTTCGTTGCAATTTCATTGTAAGAACAACAAAACTAACTGGTTATTGTATTCCAGAGTATTATTTTGGATAAGATATCATTAATGTTTTCTGGATTTACACTTTTAACACATAGCATAAATAAAAGAACTAAGAACATTTACATAGATACAGAATTAGTACTACCCATGTATAATGTGCATGCACACTTACTTTTCCCCTCAAAAATTTGGGCAAAAAAGTACATATTATACATGGCAAAATATGGTAAAAGAAATGCAAGATGTACTTTATCTAAAATAAAAATACTTTGTACCTTGAAAAAGTCTTTGCAGTTAGTTTAAAAATTTTCTTTCTTCTTTTTTAAAAATCCTCACCTGAGGATATTTTTCCATCGCTTTTTAGAGAGGAAGGATGAGAGATAAACATTGATGGGAGAAAGACGCATTGTTTGATTGCCTTCTATAGGAGCATGGGGAGCAGAGATACATGGACCAGGGATCCCATATGCCCAAACTGTACTGAACCTGCAAACTAGGTATGTGCCCTGACTGGAAATCAAATTGCAACCTTTTGGTTATGAGATGAAGCTCCTACCAACTAAGCCACACCAGCCATGCAACTGGTTTAGAAAATTTCATATTAAAATTTCTAAATAAAAAAATTGAATAATGAAAGTAACCTACCATCATGTGTTAAACAATTTTTTCTGTGATTGTCTAGTTCAAATATTTTATTTCAAAACAAATCATCCTTACTGTTATTAATCACCACTTCAGACATATCAAGTTCATAATTTGCTCATCTACTTTCAAATAACTAAGGTATGTTTTAAAATTACTTATTCACACTATTGCAAATAGCTTTCTAGTTCACAGTACATTTATGACACAGATGATATTTCTACAGAATTTCAGGTAAGACTATAAAGGGTCACCTTTTTTTACTACTAAGAAGTATTTCTGGTTTAAACTGAGTTATTTTCCCCTTCCAGTTTACAAAAAAAAAAAAGACAATTTTAATACTAAGGTGAAATAACTTTAAGAATGCACATGATGAAATTATATGACTATCCTGGCTAGTGTGGGTCAGTGGATTGAGTGCTGTCCTGAGAACCAAAGGGTTGCTCATTTGATCCCCAGTCAGGGCACATGCCTGGGTTGCAGGCCACGTCCCCAATAGAGGGCATGTGAGAAGCAACCACACACTGATGTTTCCCTCCCTCCCTTTCCCTCTCTCTAAAAGTAAATAAAATCTTTTAAAAAACCCACCAAAATATAAAACCTATTGTCTTAAAGTAATGAAAACAGCAACATGCCTAAAGCAAGTAATAGATGAGCATCTGGAGTTGAAGTGTAATGAGAAGTAAGAGTACACAGCTTTTCCCTCTCCATCAGTGAATCACTTAAAGCAGCCGTCCCTAACCTTTCTGGCACCAGGGACTGGTTTCATGGAAGACAATTTTTCCATGGACCCAGGTGGGAGGTGGGTGGGTGGGGATAGTTTCAGGATGATTCAAGCCCATTACATTTACTGTGCACTTTATTTCTATTACTATTACATTATAATATACAATAGAATAATGACACAACTCACCATAATGCAGAAGCAGTGGGAGCCCTGAGCTTGTTTTCCTCCAAGTAGATGGGGTGATGGGAGACAGTGTGTCACTTATGTCCAGTCTACTCTGTAATCTCGGTGTGGTTGCTGTCACTATAGAAAATCCTGCTTCACAAAGCCAGGATGTTAGAAATAGAAGAAGACTTTTCAGTGCTTTTGTGGCAATCTCGGTATATTCCGCCTTAACTTTAATCCAGAACATATGGAGATTCAAAGTTGTCTCAAACATACTTCTGAGGCCACCGTCATCTGTGATCTCAAGCAGTGGATCCTCTTCTAGCGCAGACAAAGTCAGTTCACCTGCCTCATTCACAAATGGGTCATGAATCTATTCCTTCCCAGTTAGGGAGTCTTTTGTGGTTGGGAAGTAATGCTCGCTCTTTTGAAAACTGATAAATCATCACACACCAGCTGGGAGAAAGAAGGCCCTGGCTCAGTCTCTTTTAAAATCTTTGCTAATGTTTGAAACATGTCAAACATCCCAATGTTCACTTGTCGCCCCCATAATTCCAGTTTGGCTTTCAATGCAGCCACTTTATCTGCCAACTTGAACACACTGTCGTTTTCCCTTGAAGTGACAGATTGAGTTCGTTGAGCAGGCTGAATATGTCACACAAGTAAGCAAGTTTTGCGGACCATTCTGTGTCACTGAAATGTGCTGCCTGTGGTGACTTTTTCTAAAACAAATCTCTGCAGCAGTTCTCATAACTAAATAACTCTGGCCAGTGATCTTCCTTTAGAAAGCCATCTCACTTCTTTGTACAAGACAAGACGTGTATGCTCTGCATCCACCTCCTCACAGAGCTGTATGAACAGATGTGAGTTAAGGGCATATATTTTAATGTGGTTGATAATTTTAATCACATCCTGCAAAACGTTAGTTCAGTTGACATTTTTTGGCTAGCCAGCATTTCTCTATGGATGTCACAGTGTGCAGACTCACATTCAGAAGCGACCTCTTTGACCCGAGCAGTGAAACCAGAAAGCTGTCCAGTCACGGCAGCCACTCCATCCATGCATACACTGACACAAAATGACCAGTTCAGGTTCCTGATATGCAATCATTCAAAGACTGGAATAGCTCTCCTGCTGTGGTGTGGGTTAGCAATGAAAATGCACATAACATATCCTTACACACATCCTCCTGAAAAGTATATTGCAGAAAAACAAGCACTGTTGCCTTGTTGTCAACAATGGTAGACTTGTCAACCTGGATTATACACCACAGTGACTCATTAATCCTAACACGTGTGCCTCAATATCCTCTGCTGTTTCACCAATTTGTCTAGTTACGGTACAAGTCAAACGAAGAATACATGCCACCTTTTGAACTGCAGCCTTTCCTAAAAGTTCATGACAATGTCCTTAGCAGCAGGCAGGATCAACTCCTTACCAATGCTAAAGGGCTTCTCAGCTTTAGCAACGTGGTTAGCCACGAAGAATAATGATGCTCTTGGTGCAGACACTTTTGATGAAGTGGTGGCCTTCAATAATTGCTTCTTTTCACATTCATGTTTTTTTTCTTTTGAAAAACTCCAAAGGCTTGTCTTTTAATGCAGGGTGCTTGGTCACCATGTGACAAAGCAGTTTTGAAGGTTTCATGGTTTTGTTGGATAGCCAGCCACCACATTATACAAAATAAGTTTGGAGAATGGGAATCATCTGTTGCAATGAACCTGTAATTTAAGTAGGAATCTTGGTCTTTTAAATGCAGCTTTCTTTTTGTTGGCAGTCTTATAGTCTTCTGCTGTATCACCATTGGGTCTCTCCCCACTTTCAAAGAAGCTCTCCAGCGATGTTCGTTTCTTACTTATTTTAGCTAGGGTTAGCTTGTGGGCTTACTGAAACTGTTGACTGAGATAAGTGCACAGTGTAGAAAAGAAAAGGGTAAGTAAAGTAATGGGCAGGCTACACGTGGACTAAAATAAATATTGGATTCTGACTTTAAATCTGTTACCAGATGCAGCTGTACAATTGAAGCACATCAACTCACTTGCCACTCAGTGATTTTACTATAAGTCTGCAAGTAACTGATTTATTATGTTCTCTGTGCAGTCAAACTGCTGTGCTAATGATAATATGTGTTTGCAGCAGCTCCCCAGCACTACCATCACCGACTGCCTCAGCTCCACCTCAGATCATCAGGCATCAGATTCTCATAAGGAGCACACAACCTAGATCTCGCACATGTGCAGTTCACAGTAGGGTTTGTGCTCCTATGAGAATCTAATGACTCAGCTGATCTGACAGGTGGAGCTCTGGAGGTAATGTGAGCAATGGGGAGTGGCTGTAAATACAGATGAAGTTTCACTAGCTAGCTGGCCACTCACCTCCTGCTGTGTGGCACAGTTCCTAACAGGCCATAGACCAGTACCAGTCTGTAGCCTTGGGCTTGGTGACCCCTGCTTTAAAATTCCTATATTTTAAGAAAATGATCTAGGTTTTATAATGGCAAGAGTCTGCCTACTTCCTGAAGTCTGAAAATGTGAGCCTCATTTTAAATGAATTTTGCACCCTAGATTCTATTCCCTTCTTCCCAAAAGATGTCAACATGCAATCAATAATCACACAGAAGAATGAAAAGAAAATGAAGAAGGGATCTACTCCCCAGAAGGAGGCAGGGAGTATGGAAGGAGAAATGAGAAAAAAACCAATGACTAGACTAGCATTTCTAAAACATCAAGGAAAAGTATGCTAACAAATGAGCAGGCACACACAAATCAGAAGGGTAGGGTGAACCACACTCACAGCTAGCATCAGGATTAGAGGGCTTCTGAAATCCCCAAATTTGTAACATCATTACTGTATCATGGAATTTATCTCCTGACATGTGGGAATGTCGGGAATCCCTCCACTCCCTTGATGAGGGTTACTCAGGGCCAGTGACGTTGTGAAGGAGGCCCACAGAGCAACCATCCCCGGGTGGGGCAGAAAAACAGAGAGCTGGCCCCAAGCAGGTGGGTCAGAAAAGGATGATGGAACTCACTAGTATCTGCCAGACTGACCACCACACAGCAAATGGTACTAAGAGGCTGAAGGAGGGTATGAGAATAGCTGGCCACAGATCAAAACAAAATTAAGAAAATGGAAAAATTATGGATATATTTATGCTGGAGGGAAAAAAAACTTGTATAAAAACCAATGACTAGTTGGCTCATTGATAAGTAATACTTAATAATCAAAATAAGGCAAACAATGAATAGAGATTTAACTTTTTAATGTGATATATAAATACAAGAAAAATGAAAAGAGTGGAAAGGGGTATAAGACAGACATTTACACTTATATAATAATTAGATGATGTCTACTATCTGTGATTCATAGTATAAACATGTTATTTAAAAACAAATAGATGAGTATCAGAAAAAAACAACTAAAACAATTAAAAGTGTATGAGGCAAGGGGGATCAAAGGATTATTTGTTATACGCCTTTTGGTATTATTTGACTTTAACTACTTGTATACTAATTATAACAATTTTTAAAATTTGAAACAGTGACATTAAAAATTGTTTGGTAAATACATACTAAGTAAGGAGAAACTAAAATGCTATGTATTTATACTATTTATACAGCCTGATCCCATATCAGTAAAGAAAGAAGGCCAAAACATTGTTTCTAAGTACTGAAATTTTGGAGATTCTACCCTTTTTATTATTTCATATTTTCCATTGTAAATATAAATAATATTTTCATTAGGAGAGGAAAGGTAACTTAAGAGGATAAGCAGGAAAGTAGTCAGCTGAAAACAGAACTTAAGAAATGGGAGTCAGAAAGATAAAAGGAGATACAATTATATTCTAATAGCAAGGAAGAAATTTCACCAAGGAATGGGTAGGCAATGGGGTCAAGTGCTGCTTGGGAAAGATGATGTATGGAACACCTTCATCCGGGAATTGACTTTCTTCACAAGCAAAGCCTGAGGCAAAGCAGTGGAGGAAAACAGCAGGCTGTGGGAAGCTGAGCAGAGAACAGGGACCGAGGAAGAGGAGATGGTTTATTCCGACTTGGTATTTCCCATTTCCTGACTTCAACCACCTATGACAGGTAAGGCACTCTCACCATTTAAAGCCCAACAGTATTTTTATAAACAGCCATTAAAAAGTGAGCATCTGTGATCGGTTTCTTGAAAGTTTATGAAAAATATATCTAATTTACTTATGTAGGTTTTAACCCTCTCAAAAAATTCCAGTAAATGCTTGTCCTGGGAAATATCAGTTTTGTTTTCCCTGTGAAGAGTTTTTAAAATTTGATTCGCCAACTATGTCTGTTATCACAGAGGTACCAGAAGCCTAGCAGGGAAAAAAAGCCAGACAACTAATGCTCTAAATCCCCTTGCTGTCGACATGTTCGCAGTGGCACCAACCAATCTGCTGGCACAGTAATTGTTCATAAGCTAAATTCACACATATTGGCTACAGCTATACCAATTTCACCCTTCAAAAATCCTAGGTAGATGCCATCTGGTTTTAATTATTTGCACACTCTTAAACTGACTAAAAAACAGTTTACATAAATCCAATAGTTTGACCTACTATGTCTTGTATGCCTATTTAGAAATGAAATTAGAGGACAAGATTTCTCCTAATTGTTTCCTTAATAATCACCAACGGGTGAAAAAAATGGTTTACATTGTTGGTTATTTTTCCGAAGAAGTTTGATAACGGGTTGGGGTAAGGAGGGCTGTGGCCAGGGATTTAGAGCCCTAGAACAGGACCTGAGAAATCCCGACTTCCCTCACCCATCAGAATGTCTTCCTCCTAGATCTTGCTAATGTTTTGGTAGATGTTTTTATCATATATATTTTTGTTTTACTTGATAAATATAACTTTACAAATTATTTCCCCTGATTCCAAATGGCAAGAAAACTTTATAAGCCACATTTGGCTTTGTAAGCCACATGAATAACACAGGGCTTAAATGAAGTAGCAGAATTTAGTTTCTGATACTCTGACATTCAAAAAAAAAGGTTAATAAACTTTGAACCTGAGAAGGAAGGGACTCTTGGCAAAGAACCATCTGCCTTCATCCAGCCAAGAGCTAAGGCAAAAGGCCAAGGGTCAGGGGAACCAACATTTTGAGCCCCAGACACCAGAAACACTTTAGAGTGTAGAAGAAGGTTCCAGGCATGCCGGAGGAACTCCAAGTGGTGGTGGTGGTGGGGGTGTAGTGGGGGTATGGGATACAATACATGCAGTGTAGAGAAAGGGACACATATCATTTTCACCTAACAAGGAGTTTTTAGCTTCAGAAAACTCTTTGTCAGAGATACAAACTCAAAAAGATTAAGATAGTCTAATCACATTAAAACTGACTTCATGACTTTAAGAAGTATAAACTCTAGCAAGTTACTGTAAATAATAATTCAGAAACAGCTCAGATATGTGAATATCCAGTCGCAGAATACTAAAAGAATTAAGATGGTACATAAATTTCATATCTAAAATTATATGGTTTCTGAAGGAAACAAATTAACTTCCCTGTACCTGGATGGAACTTCTTGTTTTAAAAAAAATAATTAAGAAGCAAAATATTAGATTCCTGGATGTAGAGGAAGTAAACTGAAGAGGTTTATCAAGAGCAGTGCCTTGGAGAGCCTTCCTTTCACCAGGCTCCAGCTTGGGGCACTGTCCTTCCCATGGTGGGACACTGGCTTCTAACTTTGCCTTCTCACCCCCAATGGCAGTAGAGTGGAAGCAATGGGCCAGGAGGGCAGAAGCCAGAATGGGCTGACCCTGAGAGCTGGATGAGCTTCCAGAGCCCTCCTAACAGTGGGGAATCGGTCTGGGGCTTGGCCTAGGGTCCATGGTGTGGGGGGATTCTTCTGTGCCCCCCATATGAGTTCTGCAGTGAGATGGCCTCCTGTGGACCTCAGGTTAGAGAGAACACGTGTAAGCTGCAGCCCCTGCCATGGGTGGAAGGAAGCTGACAACAACCAGAATCTACAGGAGATATACAAAACAGAGACCTGTGTGTAGGCCTGAAAGAGAAAGCAAAGGGGTATCTAGAAATTAGTCAGGCACAACCTGGAGAATATGTTCCTGTAGTGCCCAAAGCCCACCCTATAGCAGATCAGCCACAAGGCCCCTAAGCTTGGGCTAGAGAAGGACCTAGTTGAGAGTGTGGGTCTGCAATAGTTGCCAGAGGGCAAACAATGGAGCAGTGACTAGTCTCAACAAGAGGATTCTGAGGCCTCCAGGTTTCTGTTCTCAGGGAGAACAGTATCTTTTCCTCAGCACCAGGGCCCCATTTTTGGTACCCCAGGTAATGGAGACTCACTTTATTTGGCTGTAGTTCTCAGTCCTTTTCCTTGAGGGAGAAACCTTTCCCTCTGTGTCTGTCACTACTCAGGGTAGAGCTAGAGAAAAGAACCTGAGAATTGTTCCAGATCTTTGGGGTTCAGTTCTTCCTTCACTAACGAACTGGGAACACAATCGGTGGAGGATGGGGAGTTTGGGATGCTCTTGATTTTAATCCCCACATCACTTACCACTTTGATCTTAAATAAAGAAGCCTGGGACACAGTAGGAAGATTTAAAAAAAGGAGAGAGATTCATCAAAATCCTCAAGTTTGACTTCAACCACTATAGACATGAGAATATAATGGCTCAGAAAGATGTAGTATGTTCTCCAAGACCACTAAAGTAGTCAATAGAAATGAAGGCAAGCCTTCTTTGGAAGGCACAGTGGCTTGTTCACCAGTTCCTACCTGTTTCCAGATATCCTTTGGACAGCTCTTTTTAAACAGTCACTGGCTCAGGAGCAGACTCTAAGTTCTTTCACCACAAACCTATCAAGAATCACTATATTGATAACAGTGCTATTCTTGAAAGTGACATTATGTAATCCTGAGGAATATTCTATTACAATATAAGTTAATAAATGTATGCCATGCTCAAGGGGAAGGAATTATACAAAGACATGAATTCCAGGTGGTGAGGATCACTGGGGGCTATCTTAAAAGCTGTCTATCATATATGACCAAACACCTGGATATAAGTGAGACACTGAATGTCAAACAGTTGAGACAGATATGGGGAAGATCCCATCTCTGTGAGTGCTTCTCACATTCTTTAGAAGTGGGAGAGCACTGTGTTGTATGGAAAGAAAAATAAGGAAAGATCACAAGGTACACATGAGAATGCAGCATGGCAGCATCTCTAAAAAAGCCTCAGTAGTCAAAAAAGTACAACCAAATGAACAGTCACTTTTAAAGGAAACAAATTGTTGAGAAGGTGAAGAAATTCTAGCAGGAATAACATGTGCTAGTTAGTGAGTGCTTAAAAAAAAGAGGATGCCCCTAGCATATAGTAGGCTCAAAAAATTATTAAACTTTCGTACATTTAAAGTTTATACAGTACCTGCACCTTACAGCTCTCCCTCAAAAATATTTTCATAATTTGTCTTCATGAGAATGTAAAATTTGATTTGTAGTGCACATGTATAAAACCTACTGTAGGATCACGCAAATGATGGTTAGAAATAAGTTAGTAAGTAGCAGTGATGAAATCTGGGTTTAGAGGGAAGAAATTAGGGGGGAAAATGAAGGGTCTACCTACTTAGACTATAGTCTGATTCTACAGAATGAATTCATAAGTGAATGACCCCATTAACTGAAGAAACAAATCAACATTTCATTTATGATTTAGGTACATCTCAGGAGTTCTCTATTTAACTTATTTAGTGACATATTTCATCACCATATTCATTCTCAAGAAAGCTTTTATTACAAGACAAAAACACTTGCAAAATTAATTTTTCTTTCCTTTGCTTTCCCTTCCCTTCTTCTTTTCCTTCTCATTCCATTCCACTCATCTGACACCACTGAGTCCCTATGAGCCAGGAGTATGCCCAGCAGCAGATATGCAATGTTCTTATTCAGCAATCAAAAACAGTATAAAGAAAAAGGTGTGGAAATGTATTTGCACAAACTATTCTAACATTCAAATTCTTTCAGCACAAGTATATCTAAGTTTAAATTGAACGATTATATAAATATTATACCCAAACCAAAATTCTAAATTCATCGGTATTTTTTTAATACATGGCATCTCTTGCAATAACTCAGAGCAAGAGTGTATTCAAACAAAGGCATTTCCTTTTCATATCCAAAAACTAAGGTTTGGTTTCTGATTCTATTACGCAACAGTTGTGAGATCTTAAGCACATCACAGATTTCTCCTGGTGTGTAAACTGTATTTACTATATTACATACGTCCAAAAATTGTGGTGAAGATAACCAGTAAATGATCAAATATTAGAGAACCACTGAATAGTTTATACAAATGCGCTTTTAACAAGGTTTTGTGCCAGTTGAAAACATTCTATTTAATACCTTAAGGTTTCAGTACATCATTTGTAATAATTTTTAACTATCACACAAAGCTGACATGCTAGTGCTACGGTCACTACCACAGGTTGGATCACTGTGCGATAAACGCCATCCTCTGGCTGCTGCACCCCTGCCCCTGTTTAGTTCTATCTTCCATACGGATGTTGGTGTAACACTGCATAAGAAATAGCACAGAGCTGGAAACAGGCACAGGACTGTGAAGTTACACAGAAATCACAAGGAGAATACTTCTCACCACAACCATTCTTTGCATGCAGAGTTATGATTAAAGAGATTGTTGCCCAAATAGTCTTATTCAACCCAAGAAGACTGCCACTGGATTGCCATGTTTTATTGTTATGATCCAGCTTCACACTGCTCATGCTCAGGTGGAATGGTCAGTCACATGACAACCTGTTTGTTGCTAGTGACACACAAAGGTATATCTTTTGAGTATCTTTCTAGACTGCTTCCCAAATCAGTTTGCCATGGAGCAAGGATTTATCTATTATGCTTTTTAAAATCAAACCTCTGCCTTATAGGGACATGGTGGAGAAGAGCTGGATTTGAAATAGGGGCGACTATGTTCCAAACTCCACAATTTACTTGACCTCCTAAACCTAGTTAAGCTGAAACACTGCTCTAAAAGCTGGATATATCTGTAGGTCTTAAGGATTTCATGGTCATTCAAATCTTTGTCCTTTACTCTTTAGTTTTACCTAAAACTCAGTTTTACTGCCACTAGAGTATTAACTTTCCCAAAAACTCATTAGATTTGATACAATGGAAAATGTTCAGTTGTATTGTTTCAATTTCTTGACTTCATCATGATTTATTACTTTAATAATAACCTGCAAGGGAACATTTTTTTCATGACACAAAATTGTCTCCCTACCTCACACAACTTAATATAATAAAATTATCTTCTCATTCAACATATATTCAAATAGAAAGATTAGTCCATCATAAAAGAATTTACAAATTGAGCTGCCAAGTAATTTTAATTATTCTAAAATAATCAAGCTCCAAAATAATTTAACTATAATTACAAATTAAATATTATAAAGTTCAATTCTCTTTACCAAATTCCATATTTGTAATTATTTTAGTTTGAACTCCACTATTGATGATTATATTTAATTAGAAATTAAAAATTAATGTGGCCAAAATCAGAATGCATATTTTCTTTCTGTAACAAAAATATGAATGCTGTTTAAAAGTTTTAAATAGCCCTGGCTGGTGTAGCTCAGTGGATTGAGCACAGGCTGTGAACCAAAGGGTCATGGTTCAATTCCAAGTCAGGGCATATGCCTGGGTTGTGGGCCTGGGTCTCCAGTGGGGGCCAAGTGAAAGGCAACCACACATTGATATTTCTCTCCCTCTCTTTCTCCTTCCTTTCCCCTCTCTCTAAAAATAAAAAAATAAAATGTTTTTTTAAAGTTTTAAATAAATTACTATAAACTTTATTTAGATTACTTATGCCAATATATTTTTATTACTAACATTATAGATAGATGTTACTAAATAGAAGCTAATTAACAACTATTTTCATACTTGTAATCAAAACAAAAGTACAAAAACAAATCTTTGGCCATTACAAAGTTACATATAGTTTGAATTAGAATCCAAGATGTTTTATAGAAACTTCAGTATTAGTCCCTTATTTTACAGATGATAACAGAGGATTAAATATTTTTGCTTTTAAAAGGGTCTGGTCTCATGTTAAAGCACAGTGATGGGTCACATTAAATGACTTTCACTTACTCATTCAACAAATATATACTAACCATCTACTACAGATCAGATGGTTGTAATGAACTCCAAAAACACAACGATGAAAGGAGAAAAGACATAGTTTCTCCATCATCGAGCTTACTCTTGTGGGGGAGAGAGACTTCAATCAAATAATCCTAAAAATAAATGTGAAGTTATGAACAGTGGTATTGCTGGTTATACTGACAGCCCATCTCAGGGAGCAAGTGAGTGGTTAAGAGCATGGGGTCTCAGATTAAATAGTCTAAACTGAAATGTCAGTGCAGTTACTTCCTAGCTGTGTATGTCTAGATGATATGCTTCACTGTTAGGTATTTCTATACAGTCTCTTCTATAATATAGGACTAATAATATCTGGCTCGTAGTGTTGTAAACATTAAATGTATTAATTGATGTAAAATATTTAGAATAGTTCCTGGCCACACAGTAAGCACTCAATAAACAAAGACTATTATTTTAAAAGAAGCTGGAAATCGGAACTTGTGTACAGGCCAGGCTGCCACTTTGGCAGCTCTACGTAGAAGGTGGCAGGTCACACAAGGCCTTGTAGGTCATGGTCAGACTTTGAGTCTTTATCACAGAGCAGTGCTAAGCCATGTAAATACGGAAGTGATATAATCAAATGGAATTGTTTTTTTTTTAAAGAGCTGGCACTTGGGGACAACTGAGTGAGGTACACTGAAAGGAGACATAGTATGTCATACCAGATAGTACAGTAATAATATCTTAGTATCTTTTATTATGACTGGCAGTTGCAGAACTTTCCTACTATAAGCACTCCCTTCTAACAAGCCCATCTGAGGCTATGCTGACACCCCACTTACCAGAAGTTTTCAAGTGCTTACAGAACTAGATAATCTTTTGTTTATTGCACTTACCTACAACTACATTTCGAAGAATAGCTTCACGGCTAACAACCTGCTTATAAAAAAGGAAAGTGCACTTATTACAACTTTCTAAAAAGTCAGTTGATATAAAGTCAATTGTCACCATCTTTATCACAAGAAATACACCAGAGGAATAAGGTCCTCTTTGAAAAAGGAATACAGAGGCATATCCAACGTGGAACGGGCAGTTGGCCATTAAATTCAGAATGTGCAAACAAAAGGAAAAAAATCTTAAGAATAGAAAATACACATATTAAGAAGAAATGCTAACCTTGAACTATAAACATCTTTAAAATACTAGCCAAACCAAGAAAGCAGATCCTCAATGCTTTGGTTCTCTAAGGCAAGTAAATTGATGCCAAGTTAGGTCAGTATCAAAAGGTACTGAAAAATGTGCAACTATTAGTGTTCTTACTGTGTTTACTTTTTAGTGTTCATACCCATACCACAGATTCATCAGTCAGCTGGCAACAGATTAGAAAATAAAACTCAAATCAGCTAATAATAAATTTTACTGGCAGTTTTAAAATACTTGACAGAATTTTTGATGAAAACCAATAACTTTCAGATATCTGTTAATTTCTCTATCTCCTAATTTTACCCATATAAATCCTTAGAGTGGAACATAATTCCACAGATTCAACTGGTTATTATAAGTGGTAATAAATACAAGAGTTAAAAACAGTAATTAACTTTACCCATAGTATTTTTTTTAAATAGAGAACTTAGTAAGTTTCAAAATACTAAGCAACAAAAAACACTCTTCCACATAGCAGGTTCCTCAAACAATACCTCTATGAACAAAATTTTACTTTCCAACCTGCTACACTGACAGTCTTTATAATATTATGTTATATACAGGGTGGGACAATTTGATTAACCAAATGTGGACAGTGAATACATATTAGCACAGACAGATAATTAAGGCATAAACAGGCCCCAGTTAACTAATCTATAAACTTTACTGATATTACTCTAAGTAGAATGAAATATCTCTAACATTAACAATAATGCTTTAATATCTGACACTGAGGCTATAGACTAATTTGGCACCATTTCAATAATACAGATGGTAGATAATGCTCATTTGTATAATCAGTTTTGTTGTTTTTATGTGCTATTAGGTGGTCATGTATTTTATTCATACATTATCATTCATTCCTAGAAAATATTCTCTCTGTAAAAGTAATTATACTATTTGTAATAAAAATACTTGAAATAAAGCCATTAAAAATGGGCAAAAAGTTTGAACAGACATTTTTCAAAAGAACATATAAAAATGGCCAATAAGCATACAAAAACATGCTCGAATGACTAAATTAGGAAATGTAAATCTAAACTATAATGAGTTATCACTTTACACCCACTGGGAAAGCTGTAATTAAAGACAGACAATACCAAGTGCGGGTGGAGAATGTGGAGAACGGGAACCCTAGGATACTGTTGATGGAAAAGTAAAACAGTGCAGCTGCTTTGGAAACAGTTTGAAAGTCTTTTTAAAAAGTTAAACATAGCCCTGGCTGGTGTGGCTCAGTGGATTGAATGAGAGCCTGTAAACCAAAGGGTCAGGGCACACACCTGGGTTGTGGGCCGGGTTGTGGGCCAGGTCCTCAGTAGGGGGCGTGTGAGAGGTAACCACACAGAGATGTTCCTCTCCCTTTCTTTCACCCTCCCTTCACCTTTCTCTAAAAATAAATAAATATAAATATTTTAGCCCTGGCTGGGGTGGCTCAGTGGATTGAGCATCGGCCTGCAAGCTGAAAGGTTGTGGGTTCTATTCCCAGTCAGGGCACATGCCTAGGTTGCAGGCCAGGTCTCCAGTAGGGGACACACGAGAGGCAACAACACACTGATGTTTCTCTCCCTCTCTTCCCCCTTTCTAAAATAAATAAATAAAATCTTTAAAATATATATATTTTTAAAAGTTAAACATAAAGTTATCGTATGACCCAGCAACTCACTCCTGGATGTGTACCTGGAAGAACTGAAAACATGTCTAACAGAAAAACAAACAAAAATGCTCACAGTAGCATTTTCCTAATAGCAAAACATGAAAACAACCCAAATGTTAATCACCTGATAACTAGATAAGCAAAATGTAGTATATCCATAATAGATTATGTCATAAAAAGGAATTCCTGATTCATGCTATCATGAATGAATCTTGAGAACATGTTACAAAAAAGAGGCCTGACACAAAAGTACATATATTACAGGATTATATGAGATGTTCAGAACAGGCATAGCTATAGAGACAGCGAGTTTAGGAGCTCCCAGTGACTGGCAGGAAAAGGAAATGGGGACTGACTGCTAAGCAGAGACAGGGTTTATTTTGGGAGTGATGAAAATGTCCTGGAATCATACGGTAGTAACGCACGACTTTGTAAATGTTCTAAAAACTATTGACCTGTACACTGTAAAGAATGAATTTTATGGTTTGCAAATTGTGTCTCAATTTTAAAAGGCACTTAAATTTCTGCTTTTACAATTTTATTAGTTTGCTATTTACATAATTTTTATTTAAATATGTTTAGGATTTTTTCTCTAAAGAAAAAAAGAAATACTGGCATTTTAATAAATATTGTATGTAAACAGATTATTTGTAAACAAAGATTCTATATAGCAGTGATTTTCAACTTTTATCATCTCATGGCACACATAAACTAATTACTAAAATTCTGAAGCACACCAAAAAGTATATTTTTTTGCCTAACAAAAAATCAGTATAATTTTGATTTGTTCACACCAGACGGCTATTATTATATTGGCTATTGTCATGTTTATTTGACAATCTAAGGGAAAATGAGTCAGTGCCCCCGACTAAACACTCAGGCATTGCATGTTTTAAAAATTCTCACTGTACACTAGTGTGCCTCTTGCTGTATGCACACCAGTTGCAAATCACTGCTATTTTAGGATACAAATTTTAAAAGTTGCTAGTTACTTAATATTAAGAAGGAAACATTGAACAGAAATCAGGAAAACCTCTGAGCTGGCACTGACTTCTGAGCAGAATAAGACAGGTATGACTTCCTGACCTAGAGATGCAGGAGAAGTGTATAATTTGGCTCCTGCCGTGAAACAGCAGCAATTCTGAGCTGGAGTTTGAGAAGAAAGATTGAGCCCCTTTCTTTCCAACCTCCTCCTCAGCTGACAAAGAGCAAATCTGAGAAAGGAAGGTCAGCCACCAAGCAGCCCTGGTTGACACCAGAACTGATACAAAACTGGGAAGCAAAATTATGGGCAAGTCCTGGGTTTTGGCTTTTGACATTAAATCAAGTAACTATGAGAAATGGACCAAAAATTTCTCTCCTTAAAGATATGAAGAGAAATTGGAGTAAAGAATAAGACAAGAAAGACAAGGGAAGTACAAAATTTGCAAAACTCTAAAAGAGAAATCATAGTCTTTAGAAATACATTTCTATTTCATGTCTTAGGGGAAAAAAGGATCACTTGTTGGGTCACACAGTAAATCAAAGACTAAATAATAAATCAAAAAGTAATTAATACTCATAAACTCTTATTTTGCTGTCATCAATGACAGAACAAAATTACCACCTGTTGAAATAAAGTTTTTTTCCCTTAAAATAGTTGCTTTTCATTGAATTTCTTTTCCAAATTGATAAATATCTCAAGTCTTCTTTTAAATACAAAAATTTCAAACTAACTATGGAAGCTTAAATAGAAATATATCAATGAAAAATAAAATTTGAAATTTATACTGCCTTTAAAAGTTAGCTAATGAACATCTAAAGTGATGGAGCGTATATAGTGTTGAAAAAAATAATGCTGCTTAAGTAACTCCTACTAATGGAAAAAGAAAAATAATAGAAAACTCCTGGAGAATGCTGGCTTGGGAGCCCAGCCCAGAAAAGTAATGGGAACAAGTCCTTTACGAAGTAGTTAGTGGGTGGAATTTATTAACTCTATGGGGAGAGGGGGGAGGAGACATAAGAAATCAATCATAACAAAATTTTCAGCATTTAAAAAGCCATATTTATAAAAAATATATAAATATAGTAAAAATTAAAATGTAATGAAAAGGATAAAATACCAACTTCAGAAGCCCTAAACAAATTTAGTAAAATAGGAGTTCCTAAATTTGAAGGATAGTTTCAGGGCTATTCATTATATTATTCTCTGTATTTTTCTATCTTTGAAATATTACCTAAAAACCCTAAACAAAGAGTCTTATGATCACCAGTTTTAATTAGTCCAGAAGTCCAAATTTGTTTTTAACAACTACCAAAATATAGTGTAGATAATTCATATATTGTTTGTATTTCACCATGCTGATTAAGGTTTAAGCCATTGCTGATAGCTTAGATAATTCAATCAAAACATTTACAAAGCTGCTGAATAGAAAAAGATAAAACATCGACAAAGTAGAGCGGTGGACAGCAGCAGGCAGACGACGGATACTAATGATTGCACTTGTCTTGATTAGTACCGCAACTCTAAAACGTGTGACTACCTTTCAGTAATGTTTGACATGCTTATTAAACTCTGAAATTCAAAGTCACAGCATGTCACTCACATAGTATGTCAATCATAGTATGTTGTAGTATGAACACCTCGTTTTACATTATTGAAACTCACTGAGTGGGAGAAACAAAATATACAACATAATGTGATTACTTCTAAGGTACAGAAGTAATTCTTTTGACTCCTTTGCTAATTAAAAACAAACTCAAAATAACCTAAGTAGTGATGATGTATTTCTAATCTGGGATAAAGCTAAAAGTCGTCTTTTCCGGACAGCTTCACATCTGGTAGGTAACATGAGGTTAAACTTCAAACCACACCCTTTCAAAAACAAAACTGCAAATTTAAGATCTCAAACTTTGCCAGTCTATTTTAGAAGACTGAAAATGTTTTTGCTTGAACCAGAAACTTCTCTTTAGAACACAAGAGCTGAGAGAATAAACTTTGTCCTCGGCTTATTAGTAACATATCTGAAGCATTATCATGGTTATTACTTTATTTATTTGCATTCCTCAGAAGCCAATCCTACAGCTTAACAGGCATGGAGCTTTATCCATTTTTTAAAATTGGAAATTATTTCTAGGAAATTGAACCTCAGCCTAATCCCAGTTGATCGATATAACAACAGATTCTCAGGGAACCTGAATGTAACACTGGTACTTCACTTTTCTTTACATGGTCTGTCCCTTGTTGCTTCACTTCCAGAGAAATCAGGCTGTAATTAATATTTCGAAGGCATGGGAGCTGATACTTCTGCTGCAGGGAAGTCGTTCCTTTACTTTGACATGGTTTTCTTCCAATTCCCTATTTGTAAAAACCATATCTCTGGCTGAGTTTGCCTAGATCATTTTCTGCTTTTAAATTTTTTGGAGGGGAGGGGAGGGAGGGAGTCTCATCTAAATTAGCTAGTAGGAAGCATGATACTTTGCCCAAGATGTTGCTATTGTACCAGCAGTTTTGAGAACGTTTCCTGTGGCCTTGCAACAGCTGGACCCATCAACTGCTGTCAAGAAGTTTTCTGCCTCTTCTTGGTGCACATAATGGGGCAGATAGTAAAAGCTTATGGAATGCACTGAGCTCTCATGTGTGTCTTCCCTATCAGGCACAACTCTATGTATATAGACATCTAGGAGTTTGAAAGAGGTTTGAGCCAAACCAAGAGGTCAAGTTCAGACTCTAGACCTAAAGACGGGGCTATTGCCAGTGCTCCTAAATCAGAGATACCTAATAAGTCCTCAAAGATTTTTGTAGTTACTGATGATAATTTTATTACATTCCTTTAATATAATGACTAATAGATACCAGCTGATTCCTATACTGAATTTCTTTCTGGTCACCAAAAATTCAGGGTAGGAACAAGTCTTGTACCTTATAATGAAAAGGCTTTCTGTAACAATAAAAAACCCCACAGCATAACCTTGTGATAAAGTGCTTCACAACTACACAACTACTCCTAGAATAACTGATTGGCTAGTTTTGTAGTCTGACTTAGTTTAGCTACTTCATTAACCTTGTAATGATCCAACTCCACATTTCACAGGACTGAATTTTTTTTTTTTTTGGTATCCAACTAATACTATCATGTCAGGGTTTGACTATGCCACCTAAGAGATTATTTTTAAATTGGTTAGCTAGGTAGCATGAACAATCCCCCCCACCAAGTTTAATTCATAGATTAAAATAAAATGACAAGATATGATACTCAAAATAGCAGACTGACAGAATTACACCAATAGAAGAGGAATCCTGATGCAAATTTCTTTAGCACATCACTCACTGCCACCTCACCAATTTCTTTTTTCAACTTCTAGGGACTAAGATTTTGTTCAATAGCAACTTCTCATTTACTGTCAACATCACAATGCACCACTGGACCAAAGCTTCAAGTACTAAGGCCAGCTACTCAGCACAAAATAGAAGTGGTAGGGGGTTTACATCAAGATAATAAATCCAAGAACAGAGAGAGAACTACTCAACCCATTTGAATAGTTTTGGTGACACAGTGAGAATAAATTATTTAGGGACCAACTACTCGACTGATTTTATATTGAGCATTTGAGTCATTAAGAAAAATGATTTACAATGTATTTACTTTCCAGAAAAAGGTACATTTTGAATATGCAAAACAGATTGATTCTATTTTTTGAAGACATCTGAATGTCAAACTAGGCTACATCTGGATTCTATAATACGTGTATCTGAGTGTGTGTTTAGTACTTCCAAAACTTAAAAGTATAAAGTAGCAATTACTATATGGAGTTTAAAAAATACTCAGTGTGCCCCAGTTGGTGTAGCTCAGTGGGCTGAGCACAGGCCTGTGAACCAAAAGGTCCCTGGTTCGATTCCCAGTCAGGACACATGCCTGGGTTGTGGGCTGGGTCCCCAATAAAGGGTGCGCAAGAGGCAACTATACACCGATATTTCTCTCTTTCTCCTTCCCTTCCCCTCTCTCTAAAAATAAATAAATAAAATCTTTCAAACAACAAAAAATATTCAACCTAAAACCTAAAATCAAACATAAAATTAATCCATAAAATGAGAGAAAGATGTTAACTCTCAATAAGCTCAATATATCTTTAATGATCTGGCTGATAACTCTGGGATATTCACACAGTATTTGGTCAAGACTTAGGTATGTTTCTCAGCTCTGAGACAGACCTGTTTTGGAGACTGGGTGACAAAAATGATATTCATAACATGGATTCCAAAGATACTGCACACCTGTCACTGTTTCCTGACACTCAGCCTGAAGTCAAGCCTCCCTAGTAACTCTCACAGTGACCTAAGGCAAGGTGACCACTGGAACAGAAAGCTGATTGTCTTAAGAAGTAAGGCAGAGATGTGGCCTACAGAGGAAATCTGGTACCTGCCAAGTGGAGGACTAGCCTGCAAAGACGGTTCTGACAAAGGATGACTACGCTGCAGACACAACCATGGAGGAAAGCACCCAGCCTCCTGGTCCAGGCATGCAGATGAATCTAAATGAGCACCTCTCCCGACCTCAGGTTGTTTGCATATAAAAAGAAGGGATAACATATGGTGATTGCTAACATCCTTCCTTGGTCCAAGAGTCTTTGATTATCTAAGTATTAAGTTCATCAGCAGTATCCTCACAGTTATCTTCAAATAAGTGTGGCCATTATATCTGTGGCTTAAATTTAATGTAACCATAAATTTTAAAAGGAATTTGATTACTTATAACAAAATGCTAACAGTGCTCACCTCTGGATGCAGGTAAATATAGTGGGTTTTACTTTTTTTTTGTGTGCTTCTTTGCATTTGAAGATTTTTCTACAAAAGTATGAATCACATTTATAATTTTAAAATTATTTAGAAAGTGATTTTTCTATATTAAAAATAGCACTTCTCAAATCCAAGACTAACACTATTTTATTTCAATGAAAATTTAGATGACGAGTCTCAATTCAAAAGTACGAAAGGAATGGTAAAATGTGACATGACAGCACATTTTTGCTATGCAAATGGATGATGATAACCAGTAACACAAATGTGAACCTGAAATTATATCTTTAAAAATTAGTTACTGAGATATGACCACATGGGTACCTACATGCCCCAATGACTTCCTGATCTCATTTAAAAAGATTCAGTGTACCAGTCCTATGAAAGGAAAGTAAGTGCCTTTAACAGGTTAAGTTAAAAAGAAAAGAAAAGGAGACTCCAGGTCAAGATGGAGGTGTAGGTAAACATACCTTGCCTCCTCATGCAACCAGAGCGAGAATTACAACTAAACCTCAAAACACACAATATGCAGAACTGTCAGAAAACTGAACTGTATGGAAGTCTGACAACCAAGGATTTAAAGCCACATTCATCCAGATGAGTAGAAGGGGTGAAGATGGGCAGAGAGACGAGGGGATGCAGTGAGGCACAGAGAGGCAGCAGTAGAAGCAAAAGAGGTGGTCCCACATTCACATGTAGTAGATAAAAACTAGGAGGGATATCTTGGGAGCCAGCAATCCCAGTTCCAGGCCAGACTGCACAGCCCAGTGTTTCAGTGCCAGGAAAATAAATCCCCATGACTTCTAGCTGTAAAACCCAGTGGGGGCTGGGGCAGCCTAAGCAATTGCTAGATTTTCAGGAAACTCTGCTTAAAGGGCCCACATGGTCTTAAAATGTACACAAACCCACTCTGGGATGCACCACCAGGGTGCCAGTTAAACACGGGGAGTGGGTGCAGTGACTAGAAATGGGGCGAGTGCCTGGCAAACCTCCAGAAGCCATACAACAACATTGTTCCCTTTCTGGGCCCCCCCCCCACACACACAGAGCCACAAAGCAACAAAGGAGGTTGTCTGGTCCTGGTGAATACCTAAGGCATCACCCCACATAATTTACAGGTGCCTTTTCTACAACAGGCTACACTACTAAAACAGGGAGTCAAAGCAGCTCTATCTGATACACAGAAGCAAACACAGGAAGGATGCCAAATTGAGGAGAAAAAGAAATACAGCCTAAATGAAAAAAACAGAACAAAAACTCAGAAAAAGAACTAAATGAAATGGTGATAATCAACCTATCAGATGCAGAGCTCAAAATCTGGTAATCACAATGCTCAAAGAACACATTGAGTACAGCAACAACATAAAGGAGGAAATGAAAGTTACACTAAGTGAAATAAAGGAAAATCCACAGAGAATCAACAGTGAAGGAGAGGAAGGCAGGATTCAAATTAACAATTTGGAACATAAGGAAGAAATAAGCACTCAACCAGAATGGCAAGAAGAAACAAGAATTCAAAACAACAAGGATAATGTAAGAAGCCTCTGGAACATCTCCAAATGTACCAACATGTGAATCACAGGGATGCCAGGAGAAGAGGAAGAAATTGAAAACTTACTTGAAAAAACAATGAAAGAAAATGTCCCTAATTTGGCAATCCACACCAAGACACATCATAATTAAAATACCAAAGGTTAAAGAGAATGTTAAGAGAAGGAAGAGAAAAACAGCTAGTTACAAACCAGTTCCCATAAGATTATTAGCTGATTTCTCAAAAGAAACTTTGCAGGTCACAAAAGAGGGGCAAGAAGTATTCAAAATATTCAAATGAAAAGCAAGGACCTATAACTTAGATTACTCTATCCAGTAAAGCTATCATTTAGAATGGAAGGGCAGATGAAGTACTTCACAAACAAGGTAAAACTATTAAAGAGTTCACCAACCACCAAGCCATTATTACATGAAATGTTAAAGGGACTTATTTAAGAAAAAAGATAAAAATTGTGAACATTAAAAGGGCAACAAATTCACAACTATCAACAACTGAATCAAAAAAAAAAAAACCCCACCAAACTAACCAAGAAAACCACTAGAGCCAGAAAAGAATCATACATGTAGAGATCATCTGGAGGGTTACTGGCTGGGATGGGGAAGGAAGGGAATGGGGGAAAGGTGCAGGGATTAAGAAGCATAATTGGTACATACAAAATAGATAGGGGGCTGTTAAGAATAGTACAGAAAACACAGAAGCCAAAGAACTTATATGCATCACCCACACACATCAACTAAGGGGGGAACTGCTGGAGGCAAGTGGGTACTGGGTGGAGGGAGACAAAGGGGGAAAAATTGGGACAACTGTAATAGCAAAATCAATAAAATATATTTTTTTAAAAAGAAAAAAAGGACTTTCTTTTTCCTTCATTTCAATTTCTGCTAACTTTTGGGGGGGGAGGGAAAAGTAAAGAACCATTTGAAAATCCATTGAAAGCTACAACTCCTTTCAAAAAAGTGTTTTTAAGTCTCCATGACTTTGTAAACTGTTCCTAATATATAAAACTATTTCAAATGTGGTATTTATGTGAATTGTAACTGTCTGTATTGAGTTGAAATTGCCCAGAATCAGAACCCAAGACAGGATTTGAGTGCAAGAAATTGACCTGGGAGGTGGACAAATGAGGTAGACCAGGGAAAGAAGTCAATACAGGCTGCATTAATGAGTAAGTTACTGCTGAGAGCAATGGGTGTCATGCCTTCTGAGGACTTCTGGGAGCACACAGAGGGCAGGCCTCAGAGATGTCACAACTAATGGGTAATCACGATGCTCAAAGAAGAAGTTGGAGTACCTGTCCAGCTCCCTCTGGTTAATGGTTAAGGGCTACTCCTGGGGATAATAACTTGGCACTTCTGACCTGAATTTTCAACTGTGGCAGGAAAGCCTTCAGGCTCAAAGTCCCAGAGGCTTGCAAGTAGAAAGCTACTGGGTCAGAAGACAATAAATTTGTGGTGAGTGCCATGGGATGTGGGTAGGACACAGAAAAAATATGCTGTCACCACTAAGTACAATAAGAAAAATGAAATGCCCTTCCTCCTTAAAGTGTGAACTACAAACACTTACTGAGCACCCATTCTGTGCCAAGAGCTCTGCTGGGTACTAATGATTTAGAAAAGTAATAAAGTCAGTTTCATGATTTTAGTCCACAATTTGGTGAGAAGACAGCACATAGACAGATTATCAGAAATCCTTTAATAGAAGGATGTAAAAGTGGGGCCCAGGGTTCTGGCATTTCAAGTGGAAAGATTACCCTCTTCAAAGTAGCTGTAATAAATACTACATAACATTTCTTCCAGGAGTAAAGAAGCAAGAGCAGAGATCTCACCCTGATGACAGCAACAAAAACACCAAATGATCTGCCAACTAACCATTTTTTCAACTCATTAGAGTTGAAAACTCATTATAACCAACCTACATGATATAAAGGAGAGGCACTTGCAAGGTTGAACTTGCTTACCTGGGGCAGATGCTGCTAAATGCTGTTAAAAAAAGAGCTAGAATTTTTACCATATTGGTAAAAAGTAAATGTAGGCAAGAAAGAGAACATAGTACCCGTTAAGGCCTGGGACAGGCAGTGAAATTTGCACTCAGGTTTTTCTCTGTGGACCTCCCCAGCTGCTAGCAGCATCAATGACTGGCCAGAGTCCTGGGACAGTCTCCCACCAGATGCACAGGGGAAGAGCAGCCACTGTGAGAGAGGTACAAAACTCCTCCACCATCCTTCTCTCACTTCTACTATGGAACAGAAGCCTTAAACTGGTGAGGGAAGGACATAAACAAAGCACCCTGTCTTCCTTAGAACACTGGTGAAAGCCCATGTATGTCACACCATTTTACGAACAGTCTTAAACTTAAAAACAGCATTCCTGTTAAAAACAACTTCAAGACATTGGTGGTCTCAATCTTCAGCCAGGCCACTGGCATAAGCCCCTCTTCACCAAACACTATGGAGCCACCCAGTGTAGACGTATCTTTGAGTCTTGGAGATGAAGGAGAGAAAAATCATAGCCAACCAGGGGTTTTAGTGGGGAAAAAAAAGTTTTAAGATGAAGACTTGAGCATGGATATAGATGTAGCAAGAAAGTCAAGTGGGATTGATAATAATCAGTGAGTTAAGACAAGTTATAAATCACTTAGCATGAATTTCCTTCTGTATATTACATTGGTGTAGCTGCTTAGACATGCAAGTTTAATTTTTTGTTTAAAATAAGGGGGGAGATCCTACCTGAATAGATTCCTGGATTAAATTTAGTGTCAGATTTAGTTTTTATAATCAAGAACAATTAAACTGTGTGCTCATATTTTCTGGATCATGAGAGCTATTCACACTGAAATGTCTAACATTTTGATCATTGTCAAAAACAAAAAAACCTTTAAGCACTGACATGAAGAACTGTGCTTCATTTCAAATTGTGCACATCACTGCAGTGCCAGAAGCTCCTCAGACATAGGAGAGAAAATATACTAGAAGATTCACCTTCTCTTAGTTGGTATGACAGAAGCAGAAGCATCCAACCCAAGTATCAATAAAATTTTTTAAATATTTCTTCAGTCTTATTCAAAATTATGGAATCAGGATAATTTCCTTCTTCTATTAACTGCCATTTATTGAAGTAAGCATTATTTCAAAGAAGAGAAGCACTAATCATCAAAAAGTAATTCCATTTCACATACCACATTAAACTTAAAAAAGAAATGCTTTTTGACTACTGAAAAATTAAACATGTATAAATTATTCAGTCTCATTTTACAGATAGCCAATTTAAATATATCTTATCAAATGATTTCTGAAAGATATAGAGTGAAAATGCATTCTTCCTCAGTTCTCTCTCTACTCCAAAAAGCTTTAAGAAGCTGAATACAAAACTAAAAATTAAAATGAATTCAAAAAGGGGAACAAAAGCTATCCTCAGACTGACTCTACCAATTCTAATGTCTATACAACCAGATTGAATTTGACCTGCACACTAGATACAGCCCGTACTTTCCCTGTGAGGAGGGTCAGTCACCTGGTTTAAGAGCAGTGAAAAAGGACTATAAGCTACAGTACAGATTTGTTATATGTTAAATAATAAAAATCATGAAATGTTAAGATATATGCACTTAAAGCTAAGTCAAATTATATACCTAAGCATATATTTTTGGCTATGAAGCTTGCTTAGGGAAATTTAAAAATCAGATATAATTAGTAGTCTATGTCAGCATTAAAAAAATTAGGGAAAAAAAAGCTCTGCTTTGATTTTCCAGTAGTTAGTAAATAAGGTGATACTCTAAATACTGCATGAATTATATATTTCACATGTGGATTAACTTACTCTGACTATCCAAATTTCTGTGTGTTCCAGGAAGTTTCTCATTTTCATTTCTAAAGTGAAAGTATGAATCAAAGATGTTCAGCCTAATTTTTTTGTTCTTTACTCCCAGAACCATGGAAAAATTTTAATACAAGTTTCTGAGGACAAGTCTTGCTGCCCATATAGGTTTTGGCATACAGAATGAATAGAGGAGAGTATAAAGCTTTGGCAGGCTTAAAATTACTACACAGATAAAGATATTAAAGCCTTTCTGTAGTCAGTAATGGTATTTCTGGAGTCTCTGAGGTATAGTTGTTACTATAATATCACTTCTAAGACCTATGTACTTAGTATAAAATGTAAATAAAGGGACTAGGCCATGTTCATTTCCATTACTCTCCCCACATCTAGTATTAGGCCTGAGAAATAAATGATTATTGACTAGAATTCACTGAATTCCATTGAAAGTTTCAAAACATAATGCCAATACAAAGTTTGTTTAAAAAAATTTGATTCGATTTTAAGCAAAGACAAATATTACACATTCTTTCTTGTACATCAAATGTTTTCCATATTTCATTAGTGAAATATTTACTAATACTATCTCAATATATAGAACTGAACTACAAAGTCAACTTACAGTATATTTTAATACCTTTTAAGAGTCACCACCTCTTTTTATTCCTCATGTGACTCTCTTACTTATAATCTCCTTGTTTGGGAAATAAAAGTAATATCTTGCCTGTTTTACTGAGTTATTGGAAAAACTAAATGAATATTAATTAATATAACATGATGGAAACTGGACAGCTATGTTATTTAGCATTGTTACTCTAAAAGCACCTACCATTTTATTATTTATAACTGGTTCCAATATAATTTTCTGCAACAGGTATGTTCTGTATCTGCCTCTTACTAAAGCCACTTGCCATACATGGTTATTCAGCACTTAATATGTGGCTAGTGTAGATAACTTCAAATTTTAAATAGCTTGTGTGGTCAGTGGCTACCATATTGACCATCACAACTGTGTCTGTGTATTTAGAAACATAATTTTTCCATTGTTAAAATTTCAAGAGCTAAAATTTCATTTTCTCAACCAGTTTCCACTTTTTTCAATGTGGGACAGTGCTATACAAAAATAAAAGACAACTTAGAGAAGCAAAACCCCACTTAATACAGCTTGTTTGGCAAATAGGGTTTTTAAAAACAAAACCATCAAAACTTCATTTCGATTGTAGCATATGTGGTGAATGAGGTCTCCAAAAAATCTAAATGACATATACCAAAAACAGGCACATACTAGGTGCTTAGAAAATAACTATTAATGAAAGAAGAACAAGTGAGACTTTTTATGCACATCTCAGTGTGCTTGAGTAAGAGGCTGACCTTGCCCTCCAACATCTCCAAAAGACACGACCTCTACTTCTCGAGTGACTTTTACTTGAAATGTTTTAGTGCAATCTATTATTTTATATAGTAAGTGTTCAAGACAAGAAATCTTCCTTAAGAAAACTAAAATCTAGTGGGAGGCAAGAGACAAAAGTCAACCAGTAGAATCTAACAGCCCAATCCAATAACAGAAAAACCAACCACCATGGAGAGTTCATCACGGTAAGCCAGGGAACAAGTAAAGACATTTGGGGAAGAGACGACCATCAGTCAACCAGAGTGGTCTGAGGAGGACGCACGTACCAAGGAGGATTTGAATTAGGTCCAGTGGGACTGCAAAGACTTAAACATAGGGTGCAGGGAGGCAGAGAACTGTGAGTAGAAACCGCTTTTGCTGATGTGGAATGTTCAGGAAGGAGAGTCATTAGGCTTTGATTGTGCAGGGCCATAAATGCTAGGCAGGCTAAGGAGTTTGAAGCAATCCTGCAAGGTAAACAATGGGGAGTCACTGAGGAAAGAGGGGCATACTAAGGCTTTAACAAAGTATTTAAATTACTCATTTACCCAAAGCAAGCATCTGATGCCTAATGTACGTCACACACAGTGCTAGGTGAGAAAATTACAACGATGACTGTCACACAGTTCTAACCTGGGTATGGCTCACAACATAGCCAAGAGACACAGACATAGAGACAACTAGAACACAATGTGACATGTGTTCACAGCTGAGCTATGTGCGAAGTGCTAGGAAGCACAAATGGGAAGATTTAAATCTGGACAGAGGGCCAAGGATGGCTTCACTAAGGACTAACTGAGTAAGAAGAAGAAAACCACAGGCTCGGCAGTCAGAGAAGGGCATACTAGTTATCTATAAAGGCCTTCAGGAAAAATACGACCTGTTGGGAAGATCATATTTCTACAAAATCAAAGGGCTCTATGATTATATCAGTCAAATACAGAGAAAGAGTCAAATACTTAAAAGCAGTATTAAAGAAGAATGCTATGTTATAGCTCTATTTTAATAGCGATCATAGTCATCAGTTGTCCTCTTAGCTTATGATTTCAGAAGACTGTGAATGCTAAAAGCATCGATAAGAGTATTAAACATAAGCAATACAGAACAAGACGTAAAATAAAACCAATTAAATGATCTTGTGGTATTTTAAACTATAAAAATAAACATATTTGACATTAAAGGTTAAAAAAATCAGATTATCAATTGTGAAGATATTTGGGCCAGATATTTCAACGTTTTCCTTTGGCAGAAACTGTAGACAATAATCACACAAAAAGCAGGAAGAAAACTGGGGGAAAATGAAAGAACTATGCTTTATTGAAAATGCCCTCTGTTCTAGGAAAGAAAGAAGAGCCTTTGCTTATGAAACTATCAGATGTGCTTGTTGGCTTCCACCTGACAACTGGATGGATTCCACTCACATACAAAGCTACTGTCTTCATGTTACATCCCCACTTTGCCTGTTAGCATGGTACAAGTAAACTTATTTTTGTAAGAATATTACCTACAATTGTTTACATCATTTATAGGTAAATTCTGAAAGATCCAACATTAATGATTATGTTTTAAAATAAAGTCTTGTTACTGGAAATTAAATAGACCTAATATCTAAAATAAAACAAAATTTAACAGAAAAGAAAACCCAATAAATCCTGAAGTCAAACGACAAAGCAAACTTCATGAATTCCACTTAAAATCAATGATGAAATTTTGCTAAAAATAAACTCAGGAGGGAGTATTTGTAAAGCCTTCAGTAAAACAAAAAATAAAAGACTTGCTTTTATAGACAATTTTTCTAATTTACTGAAACCATAAATTTAACTTTTATATTACCAAGGCCTCATGAATTCAGGGTATAATTATAGAAAGAGTTAAAAAAATTATAATTGAAGCCAGCAATTGCATTCTGGGGCATTTCCTCCAGAGAAACAGAAACTTATGATAACTCAAAAACCTGTACACAGATTACTTATAGCTGCTTTATTTATAAGCCAAAAATTATTATAAATTGAAAATAAACCAGACAGATGTCCTTCAACAGGTGAGTAGTTAAGTAGAATCCCTATTATGGAATACTATTCAGCAATAAAACAGGAGAGAATACTGGAACATGTAACAATCTGAGCGGATCTGTAAGAATTATGCTGAGCAAAAAAGAAACACCTCCAAAGTTACAGTCTTAACAATCTTAAAATAACAAAAATATAGAAATAAAGGACAATTAGTGGTTGCTAGGGACTAAGGAGGAGGTGAACATGGAAGAAAAATGGGAGTGTAGCTATAAAAGGGTAACATGACCCTGGTACTCCTTTAGTCACAGAAATATTCTGCATCTTGCCAGCATCAATGTCAATACCCTGGTTGTGATACTGCACCACGGTTCTTTTTTTAATTGATGACACTATTACAGATGTCCCCATTTTCCCCTCTTTGCCCATTTCCACTCATTTCCCATCTTCCCTTTCTTCTGGCCATCACCACACTGCTGTCTGTGTCTATGGTTTAGGAATATACGTTCTTTGACTAATCCCCTCATATTCTTTCATTCAGGGCCTCCCTGCTCCCTCCCCTTTGGCACCTGTCAGTTTGTTCCATGTGTCCATGCCTCAGTTTCTATTTTGTTGTTCAGTTTATTTTGTTCATTAGATTCCACATATAAATTAGATCATGTGGTATTTCTTTTTCTGACTGGCTTATTTCCCTTAGCATAATATTCTCCAGGTCCATCTATGCTGTCGCAAAAGTTAAGATTCCCTCCTTTTATATGGCCACATAATATTCCATTATATAAATGTTCCACATTTTAAAAAATCTATTCATCTACTTGATGGGGACTCAGGCAGTTTCCAGATCTTGGCAACTATTACTAACACTGCTATGAACATAGGGGTGCATATATTCTACTGAATTGGCGTTTCATGATTCTTAGGATAGATTCCTAGAAGTTGAGTTGCTGGGTCCAAAGGCAGTTCCATTTTTAATTTTCTGAGGAATTTCCACCCTGTCTTCCACAGTGGCTGCACTCCCACTAACCGTGCACAAATGCTCCCCTTGTCCACATCCTCATCAGCATTTGTTGTCTAGCAGCTGCAAGATGTCGCCACTGAACGAAACTGAGCAAGGGTACACAGGATGTTCTGTACTACTTCTTAGAACTGCATGTTAATTCATAATCATCTTACAATATAAAGTTTGGTTTTAAAAAATTATGATTTACTCAAATTTTATCATAGTGATTACTTGAGGTAGGAACCACCAAAACATTTAAGAGTATTTCTAACTACACTGTTAAAAATCAAAATTTGCTAAACACATTAGGTCAAAACAAGCTATGAAATTTCCTATTTTATTACTTTTAATGTTTATGTAACTTTATAGAACTAATTATTCTTGTGTAATTTTAGTAACATTTCTCCTTTGAAAAACTTCATGTGCTTAAAATCATACCTACATTTGATGTCACTTCATCAGCTGAGTATACAAAAGGTATTTACTAGTTCACAAAAGGCAAGGATATGAAAAGTTTGCTCAGTGTCACACTGCCAAAGCCTGGCCAAGCAAGCTGGTCTTGGCCCTCGATGGCTGCATATGAACAGACTGAGAAAGTGCACTATCTAAACTTACCTCATCACAGTTACAATCCAAGCAATTATGGCTAAAATGAGTGACTCGATCTGTTTAAAACCTGATAATGATGTTTTATTAAGGAATTTAATATAACAAACTATTTATCTAGCAAGTTGCATTACAAAGGTAATGTTTTTGACAGTGCAGTTTTTTTCCCATTGAAACATGCATGGTAGATCTTTTTGAGGGTCCTAATAAGACCGAACAGTTTACAAAAGAAAAGAGGGCCCATATTAGACAGAGAAATTTATCCAAGAGTAAAGACATGCCAAGATTACAATTCAATACCCATTCATTCAAGGTATTTAGGGAAAAGAAAAAAAAAAAAACAGAGGCCAAGACAAGTCATGTTAAAAGACTAAGTCCCGCCCTGGCTGGCGTAGCTCAGTGGATTGAGCGCGGGCCTGCGAACCAGAGTATCGCAGTTTGATTCCCAGTCAGGGCACATGCCTGGGTTGCAGGCTAGTTCCCAGCAGGGGATGCATGAGAAGCAACCATACATTCACATTTCTCTCCTATTCTTTCTCCTTCCCTCCCCCTCTCTCGAAAAATAAATAAATAAAATATTTTTTAAAAAACTTAAAAAAAAAAAAAAAAAAGACTAAGTCCCTGCTATAAAGTTAGTTTAGGGAAGGAGGCCATGGGAACATGGAACCAATATACTCCATTTACATTTAGGAGGGTTGATGTATAGATCATGTTGCTTCTGTGAAATTGTATTCAGAGTTCTGAACAAGGGACTCTAAAAAAATATTTTGGAAAATGGACACCTGCCAAAATAATGTCCCAAAATTTCAGACTGACATATTTTTCATCTGCTGAGAGTCTAAGGTAGACTTTTACCAGCTGAGTTGTTTATCATAGGTCTCAAAATAATAGCAGTTCTTGAGAAAGTTAAATTAGGTTTTCTGATTCCTTTTTCAGTGTTTTTTAAAAACTGACTTTCTTGCTTATTTAGTCATTGACAAATTGAAAATAAGTGGAAAATTCCCATCAGTGCATCATTCTGAGAGTCAAGGTAAAATTCAATCAGATCATTTATTCTAGCAGATGTCACGAGAGATTTTCAAAACATTCTTCTGTTTGTTCATAACAACAGAAGAGAATGTTTGCAATAATAGATAATGAGTTTGGACTTACAAAGGCACATAAATTGCACAAAGAAAAGTACAAAACACAATAAACCAAAGCATGGCTGCATGAAAATGAAAATAAGAACTTACTTAAACGGCAAGTCTTGAGGCATAAATTAAGGTTCTCTATAAATAATGCATTTTCATTGTGATCAATTATTTTACATAAGCCATGTGGTTTTCTTATTCCAAGAAAAATAACCAAAATAATCAAGTTCATGATTAAAGCCTTTTCTGACAGCACTATCTTATCATTGGTAAAAGCACTTTTCAAACACAGGCTTTTTCCAAAGAAAGTCACTGACAGTTAATGCAGCTGTTTATCTAGAATCTGGTAATATGTCAAGCAACACACACCTAAAAAGTAGGTTTAGCTAAAACCTTGTTAATGCAAAATCATTTTACAGTTCAACCTTTAACACTTACAGAACAATTTTACATATTTATTAATACACCAAAGTTTTCTAGGACAATCTTTCCCAGTTCATGTGTCCTATCTTTCCCAAGTAGATTGAAAAATTAATCAGATTCCTCAAAGGTAGAGACTCTCAATACTGCATCCAACACAGATTGCAAAACTCCCTGGGGGAAATCTTTTTTTTTGTCTATGAGGTCTAGCACAATCTGATACAGACCAAGGTACTAATGAGTGTTGTTGGACTCAAATGAATGACATATATCTCACACAAAGTAGGACTCCAGCAAATATGTGAAGCACTAATGGTGTTCATTCCCTAGCTTGGACGCCTGGTGGTACTCAGGAAGAAGATTACTTTTAACTAGATTACTCTTTTTCCCACTCAGTCTGGGGTACAGGTTTCAGAAAACATGATGCACTTCACTACAAAGTGGTTATTATGGGTTTCCATTTTATAGGAGTGTTTACAATTCTCATGAAGGTATGGAAACTGAAGAGCCTATTCAAGTACTTTGACCATGACACTAAAAGTTCATTTAATATTGCATACATTAGTAGTATAATTGATTCTCGTCTTCACTGTATCAGCAAAGGGAAACAGCCAATCTCAATGTTTTAAAAACTACTTCTTATGAATGTATATATATGTAAATTCTATAGGGATTAGTTCCTTCTCCCATCTCCACCCTTGTAGGGTAGAGCGGAATATAGGAGAAACTGTGTTTTTTCAAAAATAATACACAAAAGCCCTGGCTGGTGTAGCTCAGTGGATTGAGCACGGGCCTACGAACCAGACAATCGCGGTTCGATTCCCAGTCAGGGCACATGCCTGGGTTGCAGACCAGTTCCCTGCAGGCCAATTCCCAGCGGAGGACGCATGAAAGGCAACCATACATTGATGTTTCTCTCCCTCTCTCCTTCCCTTCCCCTCTAAAGATAAGTAAATAAGATCTTTAAAAAAAAAAATACACACAAAAATCAAAGAGCACTAATACTAGTAAAATAACATCTTGTTGAAATCCATCTCATTTTCTGAACACTGGTAGGTTATCTATACATAACAAATGGAAAGTACCTATATATTATAATGAGATACGGACCAGGGAATTTCTTTAAACATAAAGTACTCATGGAATGGTAACATGTTTTCAGAGGAACAACTGTTTCAGTCATTTAATTTCTTCAAGGGCAAATCAAACCAAAGCAAATGGCAAGTGGTTCTTTCTCATTTTAAGACGACTACCACCTATGTTCCACTTCTACTTTTATCCAACTTTTGGAAAATTTAGCTTCGATCAGGAGCTAGACCTCAAATGTGCAAAGCAGACCGGTTGTTAACATATGAATCCAAAAGGGTAGCCACTGACTCAGCCAGTACAAAGTCAGTTTGTCTGGCTCCAACACATATTTTTAGGAGCTGAGCATTTCAGGTATACAACTTGAATTGTCCCCCTTATCCTGGAGGGTAAATTGCAATCAATTCTTGAGGAGAAGACAGTACATTCTTGCTCAGGAAAAAAAAAATGTAGCCAAAGGAGAATGCTTGATGTTCTAAGAGTAGTGAAATATGAGTACTTGAAGGACTCTAGAAAGAATCTAGTCTAACTTGTTCATTTTATAAATGAGAAAACTAGAGTTCAGAGGAGTTAAATAACTTGCTAAAGGGATGCATAGCCAGGGCTAGAACTATAGCTTTTTGAAATCTATGAACCCCCTGTCTGTTAGTTTACATCAATTATCTTCCAAACTTCTCTTGGAGTTTTTCTTGTCTTAGTAATTGCCTGCGAATTTCAGGTGAGATTAATTTTGGACAGATAAGGTAGCTGAAAGAGCTACAAGCTTGCATTTTAGTTCCTAAGTGAATGACACTTTCTAACACCTTCACAGACTGACTTACAAAGACAGGATACAAAATGACTGCTTCTTAGAGTTACAAATGCAATGGTTGTATACATGTTTACAAGCATGTTTTACATTTTGCAAGTGTTTCCACTTCTAGCTCTTATAATATGATACTATCAGTCTTCACTTTTTAAACCTAGCAGTTTATTAAGGTGTGTTTACCCAAACCTCCTACACCTGAGGGTTCATTTTGTTTACATGCCTCTAAGTATTGCCAACTCAAAGAAGCTATAACTTTCTTATTTTAAAAAGGCCCTTATTACTTGGGGTGGTGAACAAATAATACAATATACAGATGTTGTATTACAGAATTGTACACCTGAAACCTATATAATTTTAGTAACCAATGTCATCCCAATAAATTCAGTAGTAGAGGAAAAAAGCAAATAAAGGCCCTTATTCGATTTACAGTATTTTTCTGGATTCTCTTCCTAATAGACACTCTCTTGCAAACTATGAAGCTCATAATAAATTTTCTTTAATAGTTTATTTCTTCCCTGAAATATCCTGCTTAGATCCATAATCATATTGACTAAGATCACAGAAAGCAAGCCAGTAATTTGCCTGGCATATAGTAGATGCTACAGAGAGCATCATTAAGTACCACAACCACAATGTAAGAAAAAGAAACAATAACTTAAATGTATTAGCTAATTGAGTCTTCACAACCATGAGGTGGATACTTTTATTGTTTTACAAGCAAAATAAGATCTAGAGAGATGATATAACTTACCCAGTTACACACCTAGTAAACAGAAATGCCAGAATTGAACTACAACAATATGGCTGCTAACTATGACAGAAAGATGTGGAAAACGTTACATGCTTTAATCCCTTCCCCACATTTCCCAAAATGACATTTAAAAATCTATTTAAGATGAACATGAAAGAGATTCAAAAGTCTCAAAAGAGAACCCCAACTTCTTTTTTGCTATGATTTGGGTTAAGAGGGGGAACAAGACTGATTATATATGTGAATGTTTAGGAAAATTTTTCTTAAAAAAAAAATAAAGACAGTGAGGACTTTGGGAATCTTGAGCTGAAATACATCATAGATCAATGCAATCTAAACCCTGCATTTTTAAAAGGAGGAAACTATAACCCAATGTTAAATGGTTTGCCAAGGTCATAAGGTTTAGCAGCAGGTCTCCTAATTTCTGGCTTAGGAGGCTTTTCGTCCCCCTCCCATGTAAAATTTAAGAGAGCTTATAGTGGACAGAATTTCAGACACCACCTACCTAGTGTTTTAAAAGTCTATTTGTAAATAGGTTGTAGGTGTCTATGAAAACCTGTATTCCAAGTTCCAGGCCAGGATCCCAAAGCCTGCACTATACCTTGACTGCCCTACTTCAAGTACATATTCTATCTAACTTTCATATATAATAGAATTTTATGAGCAAAAAACCCCCACAGCCACTCTAAATTCAACCTGGAACATTAGGCACCAACTTTTACAGTCCATGTAAATAAATGGCATCCCAGAGAAGGCACTCTCTGTCTCTCCAAGCACACAGACGCACTGCTGCTGCTGCTGGTGGTGATGTGTGTGTGTGTGTGTGTGTGTGTGTGTGTGGGTGGGTGGGTGGTGGTGTTGGTGGTGTTGGTGGTGTTGGTGGTGTTGGTGGTGGTGGTGGTGGTGGTGGTGGTGTGTGTGTGTGTTTGGCGGGGTCAGGGGGACCAGACGAGGAGGGCCTACAGGTTCTGAAGATCCGGAAAACACCCTTGACTATCTGCAAATCACTAAATTTATATTCAATAACTACAGAAGTCAAACATGCCTTGGCTGTTGATAAAAGAGGGTCACTGATGCCCCTCCCCCCTTCCCACCCATCATTCTTGAGTTCTGAACTTTGTGAAGGCTATATAATCTATGCCTACAGGGACTGGCGTCTACCCAATCAGGAGAAAAAGTGACTCACAAAAAGGACAGGCTTTAAAAGAATTCAGACACTTCCTTATTTTAATTTATATATTTTATAGTATTAGAAATTTAAATCCAAACTCTAATAACATTTTATCATGTGCTATAAATTATAGGAGCCAGAACAAATTATAATAGTATCAAGACTATGAAAATTAAAATGATGAGCAATGTAGCTGACATTTATTTGCTATATCAAATAAAAGTAAATCTAAATTAAAAAAAAAAAAAAAAACTAAGACCAATGGCAAATGAAATGTCTGCAACACTGTTAAGAGAAGTCCACCATCATGCAAAATCCCCAATTTAGTTATGGTAACATAGTACCTAAAAGATTAACATAATTCCACTGAATTATTAAAGTAGCCATGTGAAGCCCTGGCTGGTGTAGCTCAGTGGATTGAGCGCGGGCCTGTGAACCAGACAATTGAGGTTCGATTCCCAGTCAGGGCACATACCTGGGTTGCAGGCCGGTTCCCTGCAGGGGACGCTCAAAAGGCAACATACATTGATGTTTCTCTCCCTCTCTCCTTCCCTTCCCCTCTAAAGATAAATAAATAAAATATTTAAAAAAATAATAAAGTAGCCATGTAAGCAACATTTGAATGCTACACAACATCTCAACTGAAACCAGCAATACTGCTCTTTGTGACTGAAGGTGTGATCTCCTGACCCTAAGAGAAGCCTGTTATTTCTTACTGCTGGCCATGGAACTGACCTGCTGACTGCTACCAACACTTACTGGCAGTATATGAACCTTAGATTTAGATATGCTTATAGTTCGTTCATTCCTTCATTCATTCTTCCTTCCTGCGTTCCATCCTCCCTCCATTAATATTTGTAGTCACAGCTTGGATGATAAAATAGTTACTTCATTTTCCAAACATACCCACTCCACTGGTGTTGTGTTTCACATTCTCCTTCCCTGTAAAGTGCAGAAAAGGCACTACACAACTATTTTAACACACTGAAGAAGTAATTATCTCCCAATACACTGAAGGTGTGAAGACAACTCCCAAAGTGACATATAATTCCATGGATGTTTATGCCCTAGAATAACCTCTATTTTATCTTTCAGTGAAGTATGAAGATATTTTGTTCATTTTAGAATTAGGCAAGTTAGGATTTACCTTTTGATGGTAATAGGGAAAAAATCACAAAGCATTCTCAAAATATCTTAATATTTCAAAGCATTAAAGTGAGACTGACTTACCAAATAATTAGCATCATCCAGGGTATGAAAATTCTTTATTTAAATCAATCCCACCCCAGCTGGTGTGTCTCAGTGGATTGAGGGCCAGCCTGGGAACCAAAAAGTTGCCAGTTCAATTCCCAGTCAGGGCACATGCCTGAGTTGCAGGCCAGGTCCCTAGCTGGGGGCATGAGAGGCAGCAGATTGGTGTATCTCTCACACATCGATGTTTCTTTCCCTCTCTTTCTCCTTCCCTTCCCCTCTCTCTAAAAAATATATATATAATCTTTAAATCAATCTCTGCTCAACAGCAAGGAAATCATTCCATTTTAAAATGGGCGATAACTCAATTTTTTAAAATTTATGTTCATTTAAAGTTTTTAATTAAATTTACTTTTCCAGTTTGTATAGCTCAGAAAAAAATGTTTTTCTGGCTTAATTTAGACTTAATCCAAATACTCAAAGTGTTACAACTGCTAAAGTTTTTATTAAAGTGAGTTTGGTAGTATAGTCTTTAAATTCAAATTATGATGTTAGCACTAGTCATTGAATTAGATTTGTTTTATTCAGTTTGTAAATACAGCAATAACATATTTTTTTCCCCGAGGATGATTGCTAAGCAGATGTTCCCACTTGCTATTTACCTTCTCTTATGCTTTCCATCACAACCTTGCTCCCCTATCTCCCTCCAAAAAAAGTATAGGTAAGAATCAAGACAACTGGACACTCAGTTCCCCCATTTAGAATCTTCAGTATAACATAAAATATGAAATGCCACACCTTTCTTCTTACATAATTGTGGAAGATGGGGAAGTAATGTACTTGGTCAAACACAATTTATGTTGTTTCTGACTGTGAATGATCATTTGTTTTAAAACTTTGTCTCTTCAAATACCTATAACTAGTAGAATATACTTCTAACTGAAAGTCTGCCTTCATTTGAATGGGTATAACAACTTGCAAAGCCAATCCTGTACATTATGTATATACTCGGAGAGGTTATTTCAATTCCAATGTAGCAGAGAAACTAAATGTGCTTTTACATTCTAATCTTTACATCGAATCAAATAAGCACGTGTTAAACTCTGCTGTAACATATTGTTACATAATAAGTTTCCTGTTGGCATCTACAAACACCTCCTAATATCCTGCACAGTGTCGCTAACTATAATTTAGAGCAGTGATTTTCAACATTTTTCATCTCATGGCACACATAATTACTAAAATCCTGCAGCACACCAAAAAATATATATTTTGTCAATCTGACAAAAATAGGTATAATTTTTATTCATTCACACCAAATGGCTATTGTTGTGTTGGCTGCTGTCATTTCTTTATTTGACAATCTAAAGGGAAAAGAGGTCAGTGCCCCTGACTAAACACGCAAGCACTGCATGCGTTAAAAATCCTTGCAGCACACCAGCGTGCTGCTGCACATCAGCTGAAAATCGCTGATTTAGTGTTTAAACCTCTAAATTAGAAGGCACACTTATTAAGGACATACCTGAAAAACAATACAATGTACCAGCCAAAAGACATGCTGAGACCTTTCTCAGCGCAATTTTTTTTCTCTCTTTCCCCTCTATTTCTCCTTTCCAGTGGGTCCTTAACTGAAAGGTGCTCACCTCATACTTTTCAATGCCCTTGATCCAAGCACAGTAGGTGCCAGAAGGCATCTGGGCAATTAACTTATTACATGCCTGAATCTCATACAAAATAACCGAGTGTGGAGAGGCTTATAGTAAACTCAACCCCCAGGGCAAACTGTGTCACACACATAGTGTGTTTTTCAACACCCACAAACACTTATTTTTGAACACCAGTGGTTCTCATTTCATTTTGCCATTTTCCGTAACTGTTTCACAGGCACCAGAAATGAAGATATTTCTACAGCAATATACTGCATGCAAAAAGAGAAACAGTCTACTTTCCCTTTCAAAGAATCTACTGTCAAAAATTTCCTTTTCTGCATTAAGAAAAATAAAATTTAATCAAAATGTATACTAATCATTTTTTATTTTACACATAATTACCATTCTTTAAAAGTTGTAGGGGTGTATTTATTATTTTTCAACTCAGTAACAAAAAGAACTGCAGCCTCAACTAATAAATTACATCTTTAAATATACATGATTGTGCTGTCCCCGTGTTACTTTCAATGGTAACTGACACGCCCCGAATTTAACTGTACCAGACAGTTCTATCTGTCCCATCGCTGACCAAACACTGCTTCTCTGTTTCTATTCATTATGTATTATAAGAGGGCTAAACACAGCCCAGTATGACGAGGAAAAAAATTACAATTCTTATGATAGCAAAGTGATGCATTAAAGATCTCTTTCGCAAAACATCCCTGTCCATGAACATTAACAGACATTTTTTGATAGAGCTGCCAGCTCATTACTTTAAGAGCCTTTCGGCATCCTTTCCTGCAGGTTTTCAGAAACCCCTTAGGGAAAAAAAAAAAAAAACAGGCACAATTCAAACCCTGCAGACCAAACTTGCCAAGAACCTTGTGCAATGATCAATAACCTTGGCTACACTGCCATCGCCCCCAAATTCACGGTCCTGGAGACCAATGCAGCAAAAACCCAGACGAAAGGCAAGCTGAAGCCAAAGAGAACTGCCGCGCTTCCCCTCCGCCGCCCTCTCTGCCGCATGGAGAGAGGCAAGGGGAGGAGAAGAGTCGAGCGAACCTCACCAGCTCCGAAGATGCTCCGGTGACCTCCGGCTGCGCGGCGGGCGCTGGGCCAGGAAGGCGCTAGTGCAGCCGCGCCGGGCCCTGTGGACTATGCCCCTGGTGCATTCCTCACATTCCTGCACGATCTGTCCCTAGCCGAAGAGCCCGTGGCGTGCGTCCCTGCCCCCCGCCCGCACACAGACACCTGCCTATTGCTGCGCCCCGAGCGGCCACGGCAGCCGCGGCGCATCCACTGCCCGCGCTCGCTGTGTGTCGCACTCAGCCAACCAACATGCAGCCAAATCCCGGCCCAGCCGCTCATTCTCTGGCTTCCCCAGTAGGAGAAAAAGGAGAGAGGGTTGGCCAGACAGTCCCAGCGCCGGGAAGGGACACCCGAGCCGCCGGGGGGGGGGGGGGGGGGGACACACGCAGGTCCACTTCAACTCCAGGCGGGGAGAGGAGGAAGCGGCAGGAAGCGGCGGCGCAGAACAGCCAGGGAAGCTCGGACTGGGGAACCAGGAGGGGTTGAGCGTGAGCACAAGCCGCGAGGAGAGAGGGGCGCACTGGACAGAGCAGGGTGGGCAGGACTGGCAGGAGCACGGGACTCTGGGGGCAAAGGCGAGACAGCGCAGGCAGAAGAGATGTGGGAGGAAGGGGAGGGGGCCAGAATGCAAGATCTGAGGCAAACAGATGAAGAGACGGCCTCTAAAGCCGGGAAAGACGGGCGCCTCGGGGTGTTGGGGGCACGGGGCGGCGTGCCAGCCGGGCAGGAGCGGGGAAGCCTCCGGACTGACGTCCAGGAGGGTTCCGCGTGGCGCTCAAGTTCGGGGCTGGGGGCTCTGGACCCGCAAACGCCAGCATTGGGTAAGGGGAGTGAGTGGCGAGTAGGGGAGATCCGAGGAGAGGAATCACCGGGAAAACCAAATGGAAGGTGAAACTTGTGCGCCTGCCGGGGGGAGGGGAGCAGGCAGGCGAGTGCAGGCAGGAACACGAGGCGGGGCAGGAAAGCCGAGGCGGCCGCGAGGCGGTGGGGCCAGAGTAACGGGAGGGAGGCGCCCGCACCCCTCGCAGGCAGGTCCAGAATGGGGCGCGAGGGCGGGGATTCTCGCGGGCAGGAGTCTCCGCGCCCTCCCGCGAGCCCGAGCACTTACTTTCTAGGTTAGGCAGTGGCCGTCGTCGCTCCACGGATGAGAGACATCAGCGTCGAAGGGTCGCCGATGCGGCACCCGAAAAAATTAAAAAAGTGCCGCGGCGGAGCGGCTGCCCGCCCCTCCCTCCCCCACCCGCCCCCTCCCCCGAAGCGGCTCTCCCACCACCCCGGGCGGCGGCGGCGGCCAACTTGCCCCACTACCCCGTGCCCATGGTACTGCCTCCGCAGCCGGTAGCCACAAGATTCAGCCCCGGAGCCCCCTCTACTGCCCAGAGGCCGCCGCCGCCGCCGCCCGCCCGCCCAGCCGCCAGCCCGCCTGCCCAGTCAGCCCCGGACTCCCGGGAACGTCAGCACGCCGCCGTCTCTGGACCTGCTCTCTGCCAACCCAATTGGTCGGGAAAAAAATGATCGCCCTTCTCATTGGTCCGGTCGGTATATTGAACGGGCCAATGGAAACTGCGGTTTCAGGTCGCCATAGAGACCGATGCTGTTAAGTGTGAGAGGGCCTGGAAAAGGTGTGGAGTGAGGGTGAACCAGGTGTCTCTAGCTTTGGGCGCCGGAGGCAATGGGCAGAAGTACAGAGGGATTCCCGGAAGGGGTTCTTTAATCTGGCGCAGTTTTTGCTTCGCCTTCCCGTCAGCTCCAGCTATGAAAGGTAGGGTTTGTCCCCTGGCGTCAAAGACAGGAACAAGTTGAGCCCTTAAGGCTTAAGCGAATACTCGAAGGTGAGAGTCTAGGAGTGGGCGTTTCACTTTTCTTGCTTCTGGGGAGCCCCTGAGTCTATGCCCTTTGACCTTTGACTTGTGTGCAGCTACTGCTTCTCCAGGTGAGTTTCCACCTCATCCCTTAAATCGCTGCTGCTTGACGTCACTGAAACTCCTGAATTCTACTTGTTCATCCCAAACACTCCCCCTTCCCTGGAGCAGATCTTGCCAAATTTTTTTGTGTCTTCAAACTTATAGCCCTACCTAAAGGGTGCTCTAAAAGGATTTCCTTTGGATGATATTTTGGTAAGGAAATGGGCTGAAGTATTGTATAATGGATATCATCAGCTCAACACTTACTATAATGTGTTCCCCACTTCCCAAAGCAAACCTCTAATTTCTCTCTTGAAAGATATTTATTAAACACCCGTCTGTGTGTGCATTCTGGACTTGAGCTTGACAGGTGTTTACTCTTTTCCTTAAGAGGTTGTAGGATAGGAAAAGACAGATGACAGAGTCAAGCCGTGATTCTAATGATTTCACAAGTGAGTGAAGGAATTAGATTACAGTTGGTGGGTTCTGTTCTCCAGGTATTTTCCAGTTTATTTCTAATTTTGATAAAGAACACTGAGCCCTGGAAACAGTAAACACAAAAAGGTTGTTCTGTAATAATAAGCTTTTATTTAAAGTTACTTTGTGTAAGTTTGTCAGTACCAATTTTTTTGTAAATAACTTTCATATTTAGATACTGTGTATGAAAGTGGGACTTCATGAATGTATCAGGCTTTCAAGCATTATGTTGCTTTACCATATAGCCACTGGTATTCTTCGGTTCCTTCTTCTGGTGATTTTGCCATTTTTATACTAACCTATTTAGTAAGAAGACCATGTTTATGTTGCGGCCTCTTAAGTTGGAGGGACTCTATTGTCAGAAAAAAACTAATAGGATTGTGGAAATTATAAATATTTTGTTGAGAGAAACAGATTAATGTGTGCCAGCTACATACATCTAACTAGGGGTCCTGAGTTTTAACTTGAATAATATGCTCTGTTTTCTTACCTTACTGTGTTGGAAGATTATAAACATAGATAGGTAAGAGTTATTAAGGTGGTACCCTGACTGCAAAAATATTTCTCATAATTTGTAGTAAAATTTGAACTTAGTTCACAATTCTGTGCAGAATTGGACTGCAGAACAAAACAACTGAATATGTGAATGTTCCCCCTAAATATTTACTGAATTGGGAAGGAGTCACCAGGGGCCATGGAGAGCTGTCTCCTGCTTTGCCTTCATGGAAATTAGATCATCATGCTTTTTGACTTCTGGCTTTTTGGTTTATTTATAGGAGAACAGAGCAAGTAAAATGCACATTTTATACGATTCACTTTTAATGTATTAACAAAATACCAATCATTTGGTTTTTTTTTAAATAATAATGAAAGAAGGAGGCACCTAATGAAAGGGAAAAGATGATGCTTTGTTGCCTTAGGCTAGCATGGAATGAAGAGAACAAGAACTAATTGATGTTTCTACTTCAATAATCTTTTCTTTTTGTGTTTTTCTGGTCATATGTTTGACGAGTGTTTTGATATTTTATATTTCGTGTTTGTAATTTAAAACATTATTAAAATCCACCAGGAGTAATGTCCCCTAAAATGTTTTCATTCAACATTATTTTTTCTTAATTGTTATACTCACTTGAAAAATTTCTTTTGAACTTGCTCCTGTACCACCAAACATTGCTGGATAAGGTTAAAAAAATTTGTTCACTAAAAATTTATGCTATCTAGCCTTGGCTGGGTTGTCACTGATTCTCTAAATTTCTGTTCTCATCAGTAGGATAATTATGCAGGATGGGCTTATCCTTATTATGCAATTAGGCTTATCTAAAACCTATTCTTCTCCCAAACCTGTCCTTCTCCTACTATCCATAAACCACCAACCACTATACTTGGTCATCTTTCAGTTCTGCAAATTATTTTGCTTCATACTTGATTCAGGCACCCACCATCGGCTTCCTCAACTTAACTTTCCTAAACCTTAGTCTCAGTTTTTTCACGTCATCACTTCCATCATTCCTGACTGAGAAGGGGTATCCACCCTTCTCTTCAAAGCTTATATTCTTCTTGTGCTTCTAAACATGGTCATCCTTACCCCTCCACAATTTTGCTTTACTGATTATACTTTCTCTTAGGTCATATATTACCTCTTTTCCCCTCCTCCCCCCCCATGCTTTAAATATCTGACCTTTTGTAAAAATAACTCCCTTCTATCCCACCTCCATATCCACCTATTGGCATTTTCTTTCACCTTTTGGAGTCTGAAGGGAATTTCTTGAGGCTTCTATTTTTTTTACCTCCAAAGTTCTGACGTTTTGATACAACCAAAATGACTGTGAAGATGGTGCTCTTTCTCCTCAAAATCCTAACTCATTTTGCCAGTAAAGTTCTGTCCTGCAAAATTGCCCTTCTCTTGCAAGCAGTGCTGAAATTCCAGATTTCCAGGGAAGCGTAGAAACCATTTTCTCCCACTCAGAGGGTCCATAGAAATGCAAATAATCTACTTGAGCAGGGGAAGCTTTTACCTGCTGGCTATACCACCTGGGTGGGTTTAACTACTGGGAATAAGTGGGAAGAAGGTCCTAGGGCAAGTTAGAAAGGTTAGAAAGAAGGAGGAGGGGTCTGTGTTCATGCTGACTGGAGCCCAGAGCAAGTCAGAAATGTTGGAAAGAAGGAAGAAATTTGGTGAGCTCCACCCTCAAAAACAAATATAAACAGTATCTAAGTGAACTTTTTAGTTACCAACCCAGAAAGAATGATTATGAAAATTATATAACTTTCCAATGCTTGTTTTCATATTAGCAGAGGCAGCCAGGAAAATGGGGCAGCAGAAGCACTGTCTCTTCTCATTCTATGGCGTGTATAGAGGAGGTGGGGGCAGTGAAGATAATAATTCCAAAAAGTAGTGATCATTGACAGAGAGTTTTGTTTTTACAGAGGAATGTTAAAACATAGGCAAGGTTGCAAATGAAGAAAAATAAGCAGTGAATAAACTGTTCCTGAGAAGGAATGCTAGAGCTTAATAATAGTTACGCTCAGGATTGCAGAGTCGACTCTGCCCTACCTCCAGCTCATTCTCTGAATATGTAAATCCTCCCCATCCTTAGAGGCCCAGACCAATAGTTACCAATAATACTTTTGTGAAAATGTCCTGACCTTACCCCACTCTAGAGGGGATGCTTTAGTATATTATTGTGGCACTTAACACTCTCTACTCCACGGAATACTTATTTGTGTATGAGCCTTCTCCCTAGAGGATAGAATACGCATCATGGTCGTGACTATATTCTTCACAATGCTTTAGATTACTGAAGAACTTCCTACACTAAGGAGAGCTCATATTCATTAATTCTTTCTTTTAGTCCTTGGAAGAATTTGACTTCCAACAATGAAAAATTGGAATCAGTTATACTGGGAGGTAATTAGAAAAAGATGGGACTAGAGGCTCAATGTGGAAAAAGTGAGGTAATGTGTGGCAGAGTAGAGAGGTTTTTGCCATGCAGGCTCATAAGAGGGAAAAGGCCATGGATCTCGTCTCTACCAGAGCTTCTCTGAAACCCTGTATGAAGGAGGGGACCTGTGTGATTCGGATTGGCTGCATGTACTTTGGTTTGAAGTTATATTCATGGCTAAGGCTATAAAATTCTATGTATGGGGGAAAGCAGTTGAAACTCAGCTTTGTCAAGCAGGTTAAATAAGGGGTACCTACATTTTTTCCATTTGAAACATTCAGGTTGCTCTGTGTTTTGGAACACAGTAGAATCATGAGAATTTAACAACTTCATAAAATCAAAAAGGCTTCAACATCTGGTAAGTATAACAGACATGTTTCCAACTATCTATATCTATAGCACTTGAGGTAGGTGGTGCTGCATGCTTCATGATCTTGCATCTTGCCATGGTATCAGCCCTGGTGAGGAGATGATTCAAATGTAGTCACTTCATTGGCTGACCACTGACCCATAACCTGTAACAATGTCAATCAGATTTTTCATCTGGGAATTTGGAATTGAGAGAACAAGTGAGCCATAGAGAACAACTGCCTTGGCCCTATTATTTTCTGGATTGCTATTCTATCCATGAAGCCAGAATATACTTCATTTTTTATTGATCCATAAGATTTCTGTTTCTTATAGTCATCCTTAAGCTATTTTTTTCCTGGTTTGCCTTAGTGAGTCTCTGTTCCCTATAATCAAAGGGTTTCACTAAAGTATAATGGAAATACTTTATAAAAACAAAACAAAACATGTGTAATGGCTATCTTTTTAGATTGTGAAGAGGAACAGTATGAAAAATTCTAACAAGTAAAAACTAGAAAGTGAATGATCTGTCTAGTTCCAAATATTACCAGCCTAAGTTGGGTGAAAGAGCTTTATTTAGCCCCACTCCACAGCATCAGAACCTTGTATTCTTCAACTTTCAGTTCTCCTTTGAAGTTAAGAGCAAGAGAAGAACTTGGAGAAGATTGCTTTTTGATTAGCAATATGGTTGCTTTTTCAGGGTAGAATCATTTTGCCACATCATTGGTTTAGTAAGGATACAATTTATATTTACTTTATGCATTTATAGTAATTTTTTAGGAACCAGGATAAAAAAATTAAAATAGGAGAATTTATCAGAGACATCAGTGATCACTGGACCCACAACTCAGGGAAAACGGATTATGAAGTTTAGGTTCCAGCAATTTAAATAAAGTCTTTCAGGAGGAAAACCAAAGGTTGTCCAAAATTGCTATAATAATATTGTATCTAAAATATTCAATTTCAACAAAAAAATTATGAGACATGCAAAAAAATACTTGAAGGTATAACCCCAATTTAGGAAAATATGTTGTGAGTAGACAAGCTGAATGGATTTGGTTAGATTTAGTTGACAACTAATTCAAAACAGCTACTACAAATACATTGAAAATCTTGAAGGAAAAATGACTCAACAAATGGTGACTTTCAGTAGAGAAACAGAAGTTACATAAAAGTGCCAAATGGAAATACTAGACCAAAAGAAAATATCCAATCTGAAAAACAGAAAGGACAAATAGGTTGAGGAAAAATGAGCAGAGCCTCTGGAAATTGTGGTATAGCTAGGAGAACAAAAAGGAAAGGAGGGCTGGAAGGGTATACAAAAATGTTTGAGGAAGCAATGTTTTTGGAAGCAAAAGTTTCCAAATTAAAAAAAAATTTAATCCACAGATCCATGAAACACAGTAATCCTGAATAGAATAAACATAAGTGCTACAACTAGGTACGTTACAGACTGCTGAAAGATCAAAAATGAAAACATTTTGAAGCAACAGGAGAATAACAGCTCATCGTGTACAAGGGAACCAAGATAAAATTAATGGTTTACTTTGCAGAAACAAAAGAAACTAGAAGGCAGTGAAGAACATATTCAAAGTACAAAGACAAAAAAAGAGAAAAAACCCACCATCTCAATCAAGAATTCTGTATCTAGCAAAACTGTCCAAAACGAAGGTGACTGTCCTCATAAACTGATCTCTGTTGAAAGTGTGCCAACTACCATACAGGACCCAGCTCTGAGTGAAGCCTAAACCAAAAGGGGACTGTTAGAGGCAGGGAACCTGGAAAGTCAATAATCTCCATTTGTGAAGCAGCTCTTGACCCAATTCCAGCTCTGAAGCATCAAATGATACCACACTAAATGTAATTTAAAACACTAGATTCAAAGTTCTCCCAAAATAAATTCTTGGAGAATATTACTGCATTATTTTCTTAACTCCAAAGCTCTCTGTCTGCTTCATTAAAGGTGGCAGTAAGCTGACTAGAGAAGCAGAGAGACAATAAATCACATGCAAGAAAGAGCCCTCTCTTGGTCCTGTCCTCCAATGATGGCACATGACCCTTTCCACTCATGGGGTCCTATTTCCTGTACATACCAGGTCAGCTGTCACCACAGAGCTTCCACACAGCTGGTTACAGCTTCTGTGCAACTCGGGTTGGACTGAAGGAGCAGGTCAACAGCATCTGCTAAGTACATCACTTTGTCAGGAACCAGAAGTCAAGAACTGCTATATTTTTTTTTAGTTTAATAGGTTTTTTAAATAAGAAAAAATGATAAAAATGCATGCAAAAAGCGATTGACACAAATAGATATTCTTGATAAAAACTTCCCAACAAATTAGCAATAGAAGAGAATTTTCTCAATGTGATAAAGTACATCTATGAAAAACCTACATCTAACATCGCACTTCTGGTAAAAGGCTGAATGCTTTCTCTCTAAGATGGAAAATAAAATGATGTCCACTCTCATCTTTTTAATTTAAAATTGTATTGGAGGTTTTAGCCGACTAATAAGGGGAAAAAAATAAAGGCATATAGATTGGGGATGGGAGGAGATTTAAGCTATCTTTATTTGCAGATGGCATGATCTTATACATAGAAAATCCTAAAGAATTTTTAAAAATCAGTAATACTAGGAGTAAGAATTGAATTTAGCAAGGTCACAAAATACAAAACCAATATACAAAAATCAGTTGAATTTTGATATGCTAGGAACTAGCAATTTGAAAATGAACTTTAGAAAATAATTTCTTTCATTATAACATGAAAAAGAATGTGCTATTTAGGAATAAATTTTAGTAAAGAAGTATAAGACCTGTGATCTATATATTCAATATGATCCCTATCAAAATCTCAGCAAACACATTTTGTACAATACAAATTGACCATCCAGTCTTAAAATGGAATACATAAGAACAAGAATATCACCAAAAAAACAATGAAGCAGGAGGAATTAAAATATTTAATTTCAAAATATGCTATAAAGTTACAATAGTAGAACATAGTATTTGAATAACTGTGACCCTTTAGGTCAATGAAATAGAATAGAATGTATAGAAGTAAGTCCTTATATTTCTGTCAATTGATTCTAAACAAAGATGCCAAGGTACTTTATTAGGGAAAGGGGTATCTGTTCAATAAATATTGCTGAGATAATTGGACAGCCATATGCAAAATAATGAACTGATACTCTTACTTCACAGAGAAAAATTAACTCCATATTCATCATAGACCTAAGAAGTAGTTATAAGACTTCTGGAAGAAAACATAGTACAAAATCTCTGTGACTTTGCAAAGATTTTTCAGATATGATACCACATTGTGAAATTGATAAATGAGACTTAATAAAAAAATAAAAGTTTTGTTCTTCAAAAGACAGAAGGAAAATGAAAAGATAAGCTGCAGACTGCTCTAGCAAAGAATATTTGCTAATCATAATCAGTAAAGGACATATCCTTCTAAACATCAAAGTAAGAAGGAAAGCAACTCAGTTAAAAATGTGCAAAATATTTGAGTAGACATGTTAACAAAAAGTAATAATTATTTAAACACATGAAGGATGCTCAACTAATTTATCATTAGGGAAATGCATATTAAACCACATACAATGCTGCTACACAACCACTAAAATGGATATAGCAAAAGAGAGATAACACCAATACCAATAAGGATGTGGGAAAACTGACACCTTATAAATTGCTGATTGGCATATCCACTTTGGAAAACTATTGGACAGTTTCTTAAACATATCAATGTAAACTTATCATATGGCCTAGCAATTCTGCCCTTAGAAATTTACTAACAAAAACCTATGTCCACGCAAAGACTTTTACATGAATAACAACACTATTTTTTCATAATAGGAAAAAACTAGAAATAATTCAAATGCCTGCCAGTTAATGACTAGATAAAGTGTGGCACAATGGAATAACATTCAACAATAAAAATAATGAACTACCTGTTCATGCTGCAACATGAGGAGGGGAAAAGCCAGCCACAAAAGGCCGTAGTGTGCATAATGCCATTTATATGACACTGCCAAAAAGGGAAAAAACTACAGAGACAGAAAACAAGTCAATGATTACCTTGGGTTGGGATAGAAATATAGAATGCAAATGGTCATGACTGAAATTTTTCAGTCATGGAAGGAATGATGGTGATGGTCACATAATTCATTTTTAAAAATTTTATAAATATATACATTTATTAAATGTATTTTGAACTATTAATTTTTGAACAAATGTATTTAAATACATTTATTCAAATGTATTTAAAAGTTATTAAAATAATTGCATTATACTCTTAACAATGGATATATTTTTACAGAATGTAAGTTAGATCTCAATAAAGATATTGCAAATAAAAAATAACATAAGTACATTATCTACATTATCATATGAGAACATACCTGTTCTCATATGAACACTCAGTAAATTTGAGGTTTTTTTAAAAATTTGGAAACAATTTTCTAATGTGATTGAAAAGCTTCCAAATAGCATTTTATTGGATTTAGACCTCATTTGTTAAAGGGAAAAAAATTGCAAAGGAAACTTATCAGGGAAATCAGAAATTTATCAGAGAAAAAGACTAAATTACAACCTTTCAATAATTAGTGAATGGAATTGAAATTTGTGTATCATGATTGAGTACAGGAAGTCAATTTTGCGCTACTTCCATATCTTTTTTGCAGTAGCCATGTTAGCACTCTAGCCCTTATAATCAAGATGGGAATAATCTGAACTTAGACTCTGAATTCTTCTGTGACCAGGTATTAAAACCAAGATTTTTCAAGGTAATGCAATATTTTCCATCACTTAATTTCACTAAATTATATTTAAATATTATATTATTTGTCAATAATAAATATCTTTTATCTCCTTATAGATTTCATGTATTTATGTTTTATAATTAACAATATTAAGACAATATTACTCTTAAATAATTAATAATAAATAATTTTAGAAGTGTGTGCTCAAAGATATTTAGTAATAAAGGTATGTGGTTGGGAATGGTTGGAGACCTTGGTTTTACAATATTTTTAAATTAAATATACTTTCTTTCCCTCTTGTTTTTGTTTTGTTTTAAGTTTTTCTGTTATATCTATCCCAGATAGTAAGATTAAGTCTTTGAAAGACTACACTCTATGCTTTTTTCTTTTGCTCTTTTCTTTGTCTTGAAGCTCACCTAGAACATTTACATCCAATAAACCACATTTGAATCTCTAGCATCATCACAGACACTAATTATTGGGATGCAACCTGAGAGAAGTCAGTGAAATATTGAGTGGTGAGAAGAGACATCCAAATAATGTGAAAGTGAGACATAAATAGCAAATATACAATTCAAAGAAGGCCAAGAAAATAGTTATAAATGTAGAGAATTTGAGAGGAGAAAAAAAATCTACCTACATAGAATTAATGGGTATTTGATAAGTCAGTAGAAAACCTGACTTCAAAATCCTAGGCTTTCAATGATTTATTATTTGGCCTTGGAAAAGTCACTTATATTTCCACTGTCTGTCCCACATCTATGACAGTAAGGCTTAATATACTTTTCCAATCTCACAAACATTAACTTAAAAATGTCAAAGATGTAAACTTCTGAACTTGTAGTATGAGCATGCTACTTTTATCTGTCTCTGACCATAAAGCGATGTTTGGGATATAAGAATTTATCTCAGAAAAGGACTCTTTTCTACTTTACATAAACTTTTCTTTTGTTTGCTTCCTTCCATTTGTTAACATTAGGTAAAAATTTCTTTATTAACTAGTATAGTCTGAACTGTCATAGATAACATAATCATCAGCATTTTATTCTTATAAATCTCCCTGTTTTGAAACCATATAGTGGTTTTCTTATATGCTTATGTTAGATGGTATATCATCAGCTCATTTGTCAAATATACTTAATTTTGTGTTTTAATTCAATGTTATTTCAATTACCAGTTTTCTAAAATCACAGAATTATAGAGCTGGTAAAAACCTTAGAGATTACAAGCCAGTATTAAAGCTAACCATATAACTGACTACCAGCCTAAGACTCTGTCCATTCAACCATATCAATCTCTGTAATAACAAAAAAATTAATATCATTTAGAAATTTCACTTTATATGTTTGCCCAATATATGTGTGTGACTAAATTTTCCAAAACTAAATAATGTCAATTAAAAAAATTATAAGGATAAAACAACAGAGGAAGAAATTTTGCAGTTTATACCAAGAGTTCTCTTCCTTGTATGTATGAATGACTTTTCTCTACACTGCTCTTCTACAAGTTATTTGACTATTGAGAAGGTAATAGCTTCAGGTATTTTGTATTTAGTTTTCAATGTGTAATCACTGTAGTTATTTTTTATGTTTTGGGAATTGAGTCAAAACCTACTGACTTCTACTTCTGTGTTTTAAAAGCTGATACAGTTGGTAGAAGAGCACTAAGCTTAATACTCAGGAGAGCTGGTTTCGTTCTAGCCTTACTCATGCTACCTGCTTCTTCAAGTCTTGAACAAAGCATTTAATCTCCCTGGATCTGTAAGATGCATCAGTCAGACTTAAATCTTTTCTGGGCTCAGAATAATTTATTTATAAAATGAAATTCTGCACGATCTCATGCTAGATCTTGGCTTTGTTTCCTTTAGAAAGAAATTCACCAAAATTATTTATCACTTTGCTGTAGCCTTTAGGTCTATTTCCATCACTTTCTTTGTTTTCATTGTTCCATAAACTCTCTTTGAAAAGACTTCTTTTCTTTGTTCAAGTTCTGACTCTCCCCTTAATTCCCATTTATATCTTGCCTTCCTTTCCCTGCCTCTAGGACATATCTTTATCTCTTTATCTTAACAAGGGAGCAGCTGTTTACTAAAAAAATAAAAGCCTGACCGAGGTCCATCTACTTCTAAGCATGTTGAGGAGCACCATCTGTGGGTTGTCACCCTTCACTGAAAGGGAGTAGAGTAGAAACATTAGTCCTGGCTGGTGAGGCTCCATGGATTGAGTGCTGGCCTACGAACCAAAAGATCACTAGTTCTATTCCTATTCAGGGCACATGCCTGGGTTGCAGTCCAGGTCTCCAGCTAGGGGTGTATGAGAGGCAACTGATGTATTGTTCAGTGTGTGAGATACAACCGATGTATTGTTCATATGTTGATTTTTCTCTCCCTCCCTTCTCCTCTCTCTAAAAATAAATAAAATCTTTTAAAAGTTTTTAAAAGATTTTATTTATTTATCTTTAGAGGGGAAGGGAAGGAGAGAGGGAGAGAAGAGAGGGAGAGAAATATCAGTGTATGGTTGCCTCTCATGCATCTCCTGCTGGGAACTGGCCTGCAACCCAGACATGTGCCCTGACTAGGAATCAAACTGTGATCCTTTGGTTCACAGGACCATACTTAATCCACTGAGGTACACCAGCCAGGGCTAAAAATTTTTTAAAAGAGAGAAATTATTTGCATGGGCTGTAGAGCCAGTCTGCCTGGGTGTGCATTTGGTCTCTGCCACTTAGTAGCTGTATGACCTTGGACCTCAGTTTTCTAAATATTTGGTAAAATAGGAATAGCAGTGTTACCCAAACATTATTGTGAGAATGAAATGAATCAAAATAGATAAAGCTCTTATAATAGTGCCTTGTTCATAGTAACTGATCAATAAATGTTAGCAATTATTGCACCCCTCTATATAGGCCCTTGTAAAATGGTAATCAGTTCAGCACAGGGTAGAAGAGGAAAGCGTAAAGCTGAAGCCAAGGACAGCTCTGAGTGAGGGGAATGTTGTGTCTTAATTTCAGGGGCCTTTTGAGACAACACTGTTCCTTACCTGCTGTCACTTCCCTTCCATTATTTTGTGATGTAAAATGTTGGGCAAAATCGTGATGAAGAGGGAGACTGGCATGATTTGTTGGTGATGTGCCTTTCATTTAATTTCTAGGAATGACTATATATGGCAACATTTTCTCCAAATAAAATTTCTGTTTGAAATGTGATTTTTTGTTTTCTGTCATAATTCTGTACTAGCAAGCCATGATTACTATACTTTAAGACATTAAAGAAAAATTCTCAGGAACTGTTCTTTGGGCAGGACTATCTATGTAATTAATACTCTGTTTGAGAAATAGCACTGGAAAAAAATTGTTCTTAGGAAAGAATGTTAATTGATGAAAACATTTCTTTGCTAACTATATAAGGGCTGTTCTTAGCACTTTCAAACTATGAAATAGAATTCACCATTCATAAACCATTCACCAATTACTTCTTTTAACTTTAATAAATTTTTATTTTTGATAATGAGGCTCTTTTAAAATTCTTTATCAAAGCAGTTTTTTAACAATATAACAGCTCCTTTAGTAAGAAAAAACAACCAGTTCTAATAGGCAAGATTCAAATATGGATGCAAAGCCTAGTTTCTACCTCAATATTTAACTATAATAAATAAGTTTTTTAAAAGAGGGAGTGCTTATTCATTTTGATTAAGGAGTACCATTAACCTAATGTTCCATAGAGTGAGCATAACAAATATGTCACATAAAAAGTAAAAGCATGGGAAAATATTTTGACTTATAAAAAGCCAAAATTCTATAACATTGAAAAAATTATGGTACAGCACATACCTGATGAACATGACAATATTGAATCTGGATAAATCAATGAGTATTTCATATTTCCTCATACTCTTCTAGGGTAGAAAGAAAATATAATACTAAACAATATTGACCAAAAGTTAATTAGCACATACAATTTTTTTCAGACCATAAATGTTGTATTTGAAGTTCAAAAAGAAATACCCATATGTCAACAAAAGTAGGAATTAAAATTCCCAAGCCATATGATCTCAGCAAAGAATATATTCTTTTTAAAAAATCTTCAGCCTAAAAAATATATATATCCTGAAAAAAAACTTCAGTTAGTATTTTATTTCAAATACTAACATAAGACAAAGTCACATATTATACAGCAATATAAGAAATTGATAAACAACTTAATAACAAAAAAATCAAATTACAAATGGGCTATTGCTTTCCTCTGAGCACTGCTTTAACTATATTTCACAAATTCTAGTACATAGTATTTTTATTTTTATTCAATTCAAAATATTTAAAAATCTTCATTGTGATTTCTATTTTGAGCCATGAGTTAAATAAGTGTCTTGTCTATGTTAACCCAAATATTCATCACTAGATGAATATATAAATAAATTGTGTTGTACACATGTAATAGAATACTACTTAATAAAACAAGGAAGGATTTGCCGATATACAAAAACATTGATGAAAATCAATATAAGGACTTCCGGCCAAGATGGAGGTGTAGGTAGATATACTTTGTCTCCTCGCACAAACAAAAGAAGGACAACAACAAATTTAAAAACAAAAAATTAAGCAGAATTGTCTGAAAATTGAACTGTGTGGAAGTCCACTAACCAAGTAGTTAAAAAAGAAATATACATTCAGACTGGTAGGAGGGGCAGAGATGGACAAGCAGGGTGGAGAGGACACACAATAAGCCCTCAGCTGATGGAGTGGATGGTCCCACATTTGCATGCATATAAACCAGGAGGAACAACTGGGGACTGAGACAGACCACAAAACTCAGGGTTCCAGAGCTGGGAAATAAAGCCTCAAAACCCTCTGGCTGTAAAAATCTATGGTGTAGAGACAGTGGGAGGAATTTTCAGCCTCACAGGAGAGTTCATTGGAGAGACCCATGGGGAACTGGAAGGCACACAAAACCACCCACCTGGGAATCAGCATCAGAAAGGCCCAGTTTGCTTGTGGGTACCAGGGGAAGTGACTGAAAGCTGGCTGAGAGCCCAGAAAGCAGCATTGTTCCCTCTCAGACCTCTCTCCCACATAAAGTGCCACAGTGCAGTAACCTGTGTTGCCCCATCCTGGCAAATACCTAAGGCTCTGCCCATTATAATATAATAGGCATTCTGAGACAAAGAGATATGACCCAATGAAAGAATAGATCAAAACTACAAAAATACAACTAAGCAATGAAGAGATAGTTAAACTATCAGTTGCAGAGTTCAAAACACTGGTAATCAGGTGCTCACAAAAAATGTTTGAGTATGGTTGCAAAACAGAGGAAGAAGTGAAGGTTATGCAAATGAAATAAAGAAAAATATACGGGGAACTCAGCAAAAGGAAGAAAACTGGAACTGAAATCAACGGTTTGGACCAGAGGGAGGAAATAAACATTTAACCAGAACAGAATGAAGAGACAAAAATTCAGAACAAATGAGGAGGGGCTTAGGAATTTCCAGGACAACTTTCAATGTTCCAACATCTGAATCATAGGAGTTCCAGAAGGAGAAGAAGATGAGCAAGAATTTAAACTTATTTGAACAAATAATGAAGGAGAACTTCCCTAATCTGGCAAAGGAAATAGACTTGCAGGAAGTCCAGGAAGCTCTGAGTCCCAAAGAAGTTGGACCCAATGAAACACACACCAAGGCACATCATAATTACATTAGACAATATTAAAGATAAGGAGAGAATCTTAAAAGCAGCAAGAGAAAAGGAGACATTTACCTTCCAATGAGTTCCCATAGATTATCAGCTGATTTCTCAAAAGAAACCTTGCAAGCACAAAGGGGCTGGAAAGAAGTATTCAAAGCCATGAAAAGCAAGGACCTATATGCAAGATTACTTTATCCAGCAAAGCTATCATTTCGAATGGAAGGGCAGATAAAGTGCTTCCAAGATAAGGTCAGGTTAAAGGGGTTCATCATCACCAAGCCTTTATATGAAATATTAAAAGGACTTATCTAAGAAAAAGAAGATCAAAACTATGAACATTGAAATGACAACAAACTCACAAGTGTCAACAACCAAACCTAACAACAAAACAAAAACAAAAGCAAACATAACAAACAACTAGAACAGGAACAGATGAACAGAAATGGAGATCACATGGAGGGTTACCAGTGGGGAAGGAGAGCAGGGAGAATTGGGGTAAAGGTACAGGGAATAAGAAGCATAAAAGTGAAGTACATAGTAGACACAGGGAGGTTAAGAATACCCATATGTACAACCCATGGACTTGAACTAAGAAGGAAGAATGCTGGATGGAGGGGGCACACAGGAAGTAAGGGATAAGGGGGAGAAAAGAATAGGACAACTATAATAGCATAATCAATAAAATACACTTTTAAAAAAGAAAAGATAAATATTCTGAATTAAAGAGCTACACACAAAGAGTACATATGGTGTCATTATATTTATATAAGTCTCTGGAAAAATGCAAACTAGTCTATAATGACAGAATGCTGATTAGCAGTGTTTTCGGGATAGAAAGTGCAGAGAGGCAGAGGGAATGATGACAAAAGGCATGGGAAGTGTTTTGGGGATCATGCGTATGGTCAATGTGTTAATTGTGCATGGTGGTGGCTTCATGGATATTTACATATGTCAAAACTAATTAGCCCTGGCTGGTGAGGCTCAGTGGTTGAGTGCCAGCCTGTGAATCAGAGAGTCCCTGGTTCAATTTCCAGTGTAGGTTACATGCCTGGGTTGCAGGCCAGGTCCCCAGTATGGGGCATGTGAGAGGCAACCACACATTAATGTTTCTCTCCCTCTCTTTCTCCCTCTCTTCCTCTGTCTAAAAATAAATAAATAAAATCTTTTTTTAAAAAGTGGCATAAAAATTTTTTAAAAACTAATTGAATTGTATAGTTTAATATGTGGAGTGTACTACATATCGGTTATCCTCAATAAAGCTGTTTTTTAAAATACATTAATTTTGCACTGTGGGGGGGTTCCATTACTTCATCTGTTACTGATTTCTAATTTAATTCTGTTTAGGATTTTATTTTGGTCAGAGAACATACTCTATATAATTTAAAACCCTGTTAATTTTATAAGACTTGTTTTAAGATCCAGAATATCACTCTGGCTGGTGTGGCTCAGTGAATTGAGAACAGGCCTGTGAAGCAAAGGGTCCCTGGTTCGATTCCCAGTCAGGGCATATGCCTGGGTTGCAGGCCAGGTCCCCAGTAGGGGACACGTGAGAGGCAACCACACATTGATGTTTCTCTCCCATTCTTCCTCCTTCCCTTCCCCTCTCTCTAAAAATAAATAAATAAAATATTTTTTAAAAAAGACCCAGAATATCATCTACCTTGGTTAATACTCCATTTGCGCTTGCAGTAAATATATATTCTGCTACTGTTAGTTGGAATGTTCCAAGAATGTCATTTAGGTCAGGGTGTAGGTTGATAGTGTTCAGATCTTACATACCCTTAATAATTTTTCTACCTACTTTAATCAATTACTTGGAAAGCAGTTTTGAACTCTCCAGCTATAATTGTGGATTTATTTATTTATTGTATCAATTACTCCTGCTTTTGTTTCATGATTTATAAAACTGTGTTATGGGGTACAAACATTTATAGAGTTATTATCTGTTATTATTATGTAAAGTTCTCTTAATCCCTGGTCGTATATCTTGTTCCAGTGTCTTATTTGATATTAAGATAGCCACTCCAGATTTCTTATATTAAGTTTACATGGTGTATCTTTCCCAACCTTTATACTTTTAAACTACACTTGTCTACATATTTAAAGTATATTTTTTGGATAGCATATAGTTGGCCTTTTTTAAAAAAAAATCAACCTCACAGTCTCTGCCTTTTAATTGCAGTGTTTAGATCATTTACTCTTAGCGCACTTACCAATATGGTTGGATTAAAGCCTACCATCTTACTATTTGTTGTTATTTGTACCATGTAGTCTTTGCTTATTTTCTTAGAGTTTTTCTGCTTCTTTGGATTAATTCCCTAGCTTTTGGTATTCTACTTTTTCATATAGCAGAACATTTAATTATATCAGTTTTCCATTAACACAGAAATCATTTGATGATAATTGTATTGGCCATTTCCATTAGCTGACAAGGAGAATCTTCCATTAAAGCCTTCCATGGTTTCCATTGTATCATCATTTTCACCAAACTTAGTTCATTTTCAGCCCCAAGAATCAGCTCTTCTATTTGGCCACTCAGAAGTTGGTCTTCTAATTTTTTAACATCTGGTTCCGCTTTATAACTACCCAGCTTCTCATTTATAATCTGTTCTGTATACTTTGTGTATGCTACATTTTTAGGGATTTTCTGAAGAACATCAAGAATCTTTCTTTATGATGTTCTTAGCCTGATATATGGACTGTCACATACAGCCATTCCCACAGAGCCAGTGGTCACATTCCGGAAGCCCACCATGATAGCACCTTAGTATTCTATTTTTATTTTTACAGTGTTCTTTCAGGTTACCCATTATATATGGCCTTTATCATACCATGTTTTTATTCACCTTCTCTTACCATTTGTCATTGTTCTAATTCCTCTGTTACCCACATGTAACGTAAACATCACTGTATATATTTTCTATCTGGTATATTTTTTTCCCACCTGGAAAACTTTAACATTTCTTGTGGTGTGGGTATCCCAGCAACAAATTCTTTTAACTTTTGCTTTTTAAAATACTTTTGTTTTGCTTTTATTCTTGAAACATATTTTCACTAAGGTGTGTAGAAGTCTAGGTTGACAGGTTGTTTTTTTCTTTTTTCATCTAGCACTTTATAGAAGTTGTGTCATTGCCTTCTAACATGTATCGTTCCTGACAAGTCTGTGGTCATTCTTATCTGTGCTCCTCTGTGTACTGTATGCCCTGCCCCCATCTTGGCTGCTTCTAAGATTTTCTTTTTATGACTGGTTTTCAGTAATGTAATTATTGTGCCCTTGTGTGGTTTTATTAAAGTTTGTCATGTTAGCCTTGGAATTTGTTGGAATTCTTGAATGTGTTTTATCATTTTCTTCAAATATGGAAACATTTTGACCCTTAGTTTTTAAAATATTTCTTTCTGGATCTCACTTTCTTCCAGGAATCTGTTGCATGTATATTAATCTTCTTGGAATCCCACAGACCGTTGTGGCTCTGCTGATTTTTTTCCACTTTGCTTTATTTTGGATAATTTCTACTTTTATATCTAAAAGTTTACTGATTATTTTCTTTTGCAGTATCTAATCTGTTGTTAATAGCATCTAGTAGAATTCTCATTTCACATATTGTATTTTATCATCTTTAGAAATTCCATTTGACTCCATCTCTTTTGCTTGTTTTCTTTTACTTGAGCAGATTTATAGCATTTATTAGAGCTTTTTTCCCAATTTCTTTAATACTAATCCTGTCATATTTGTCATTTTTTGTATCTGTTTATATTTGCTGTTTTTTCGTGTCTATTGGTTGACTTTTTTCTGCTTCTTGGTATTTCTAGTGCTTTTTGAGTCAATACTAGACATTGTGAGTGTTACTCTGTTGAGTGTCTTGATTTTCTTGTCTTACTTTAAATTAGTGGTATGTCTTATTTGGCAAGCAATGAAGGCTTGTGGATCAGGTCAAGGCTTGTTTCAAGCTTTGGTAGAATGAATGCTGAATAGACTTTAAACAAAAATTTAGCCTTACTACAAAAGCATAACTTCCTGGAGTCTCTACTGAATGCCCTGGGTGATTAACAAGGGCTTTTCACTATTGCCGGTGAAAAGTAGAAGGAGCATCTCCCATCCCTGTGTGAACTTTAGTAGCTGCTCATCATACATATTCCCATTCAATATTTGCTTGGACTTGGACTGTCTTCCCCTGTGCACCCATCTCTTAGTATTCAGCAAAGACTCAAGGAGAAGCCTGTAGAGGCTAATGGAGCTGAACTTTTTTCACTCCCTGCTTTCAGGAATTCTGATTCACAACTTCTAGATGTCTCAGCTTCCCTGACTGCAAGTCTCTGCCTCCTCAATCCTACTAATGCTTGAGAAACCCTATCCTTGTTGCATGGTCTAGAATATAACTCATGGCAGAGAGCCAGGGAAATCATGGGTGCCACTCAGCATGTTTCTCTTTTCTTAGTGATCATGAACATGGTCTTCTTGTTCTCCAGTTTGTGAAAATATGGGCTTAAGGTATTTTGTTCAGTTTTCTAGTTGCTTACAGTGGAAGGATAAGCCTGATCTGTGACACTCCATCATAGTCAGAAGTAGAACTCTGGTTTGTTATTCTTATTATTGGTATTACTGTCTTAATTCCTTAGAAAAACTTTTCAACAGATATGCATTTTTGTGTGTATGTGTATGTATACTAGATATTATTGGCTTCTTCTTTCTTAAAAGATTGGTTCACACTGGCTTTTGGAATACACACTAATCTGATTTTTCTCCTTCCTCTCTTGCCATTTCCTTTAAGAGTTCTTTTGAGGCTCATCATCCTCTTCCTGGGCATAATATATTGGAATTTTTCAAGGCTTTGCTATAGATTTTTCCCCACCTTGCCTTTTAAAAAATCTTTCATTCTGGTCCTTGGACATCTTACCTATAACAACATTAAAGGTTACCAAGGACCCTCAACCTTCTAGCCCCAGCCTAGACCTCTCTTACATACTCTGGATCCTCATGCTGTGTGGATGTTTTGAACACAACTCAAAATCAAGTTAATGAAATTGTGATCTTCTTACATGCCCTCACCACCTCCCTTCCAATCCTGGCCCTTTTCCAGTGTTTTATGCTTTAGTGAATTACACCTCCACTTTATCCAGTTGTGCGGGTCAGAAATAAGGGAGAGATCTTGAACTGTTTCCTTTTCCTTTTCCATCCCTGAATGTGCCTCTTTGTTTATTGTCTCCATCAGCAAGTCCTGTCAGTTTTACCTTTCAATTTTTTTTACTTCATCTTTTTCTCACCATTGCCACTGAATTAGCTCAAGAGAAATATCACCTGTCTTCTGATCTAGCAACAGTCTCTTAACTGTACTTTATATATCCCCTATAATTATCCACCCAGATATGTTCTCAATACCTAAGTCTAATGTGATCTTCCAGGATGGAGCATGTCACCTTAAATCCTTCCTCAATGGATTCTCACCGATTTTAAGATAGAGACCTTAATCTTAAAAAAGGCCTAAAAAACTCTAATGTTTTGGTCCTTGCATACCTCTCTTTCTTCTCTTACCACATTACTCCTTACTCTGTTCCCCAACCACACTAGCTTTCTTATAGTTTTGGAAGATGTCACCTTCTTTCTTGCTATAGGATTTCAGCATATGCTATTACCCTTGTTTAGAATGTCCTTTCCCACCTGCAAATCACACCCTACTCTAGGTTAGTTATTCTCATTTATCTATAGATTTCAGCTCATATCATCTCTTTGGGAAAATATTCCTTTCCCTCTAAACATGTACTTTGTGTATATTTTATAAAACTAATGATGATACCACTGCCACATTGTCCCCAGTGAAAATAAGCTTCATGTCTTTAGCACTAGGCAGTATATAAGCTTTTTTGAATGAATGAACAAAAATATGAGTCAATGATTGCCTTTTTATTTTTATAGAATCATGGGCATTATAGATTCTAAATGAAATTTGTTGACCACTTTATGAATTATTGTCTAATGTGCATCATTTCATATATTCTGAATAGCTTTTTAAAATGAGGATAATAACATGAGCATAATATCAGAAGAATTTGATTTCAGTAAACTTTCATTATAAAGGTAAATTTCTATTTTTAAAAAATATGGTTAAAAGGTTTACCTCCAAGTTGCTGTTTGCCACTTGTCTTTCTAGGGCAAAAAAGGCCTACTTTCAAAATATTTCAGTCAGTTTTCAACTGTACAGATTATTTATTTTCACAAAGGAGGCATATACTCCTAAGCACCACAGACTTATATTGTCAATGCATTTTCATTGTCTTGCTTAGTTGCCATTATTATCTCGCATGTGTCTAGTCCCAAGTTCAGTGCTTTAGAGCAGTATCATGAGACCCCCAAACAATGTTACTACTGATGCAAAACATACATTACTAATCCTATTTTACAAATTGTAAATGGAGGCCTAGAAAAAATTAAGTGAATTACTCAAAGCTGTAGTTAGTAAGTGGCAGAGACAGAATTTATCTGCTACTTCTTTGTGAGCCAAAAGCTGACTCTGTCATGGAAAATTGAGAGTTGTTTTTAAATTTGTCTGTTCCTTGGACTTTATGACATCAAATTCAGTGAAAGGACTATCTTGTAAAAAAGTTTCTTTAAACTTCTATGACTCGTTCTTATATAACCTTTCTATAGTAATTAAATTTTCATAAAGCCATTTCATGATTTTATTATTAGGCATTGTGATTTTTAATTCTTTGGAAGTCAGTATAATTATTTTGATACTTACTCATTTCCAAAATAAAGTTAAGTAATGTAAGCCTTTTTGCTCAGTTAGGTAGAACATGATCTTGGTAGTGATCAGCATACAATTCTATTGACCTCCCAAAAAGCCCAGCCAAAAGCTAATACTAATACTATTTCTGGCTCACATTTGAATTATTATCTTCTCGAATGGTGCAAAACAACCCACAGAGCCAAGTTTATATTCTGCTTCTATATGACCCTGAATAGAAATTGAAGAAGGGTAATTCTTATAACTCCTTTCACTCTTCTAAATATTAAAATGTGCATTTTTTTAGCATCCATATATTTATTTGCTCAGTCATTTGTTCATGTGACAAACATTTATTGAGTACATCTTACATTCCAGGCATCATTCTAGGGAATATAATGATCAACAAGACAGATAAAATGTTTGCACCTAGAAATTCTATTCTAGTGTGGAGAAATGAATAATGAAACAATGAAATTGTGATAACTGCTGATAGGAAAAGAGTTTTCTGATACAGAAGGTTGTGGAACAGATAAGGTTATTTTGCCCTGACTGGGAATCAAACTGGGGACCCCTCAGTTCACAGGCCAGCACTTTTTCACTGAACTGTGGTAACCAGCTAGAGTAGGTTATTTTGGATAGTCTGGTCATATAAGATCTTTTGCCGGAGGTGACATTTGAACCAAGACATGAACTATGAGAAGGAGCAAGCCATTTGAAGAACTGACAGAACTATTTTCCAAACAGATGGAACAGCCCCAGAGGCAGGAATGACCTTTGGAGGGACAAAGAACACAAAAAAGGTGCTGCTAAAACATAGTTTATAATGCTGGAAAAGGAGTCAGGGGCCAGATCTCGAGGATTTCAAATAAAATTAAAGTTATCATCAGTTTTTTCTGAAATAACTATTGATATTTTCATATTTGCCTTAGAATTAGTTTTATCTCCCTGGCAATATTTATTCATTATGCCACATAGAGAAACATATATTATCATAAAATATTAAGAATTGAAAGTTTCCTTAGAAGTTGCCTAGTTCAACACCTTCATTTCATTCAGAGACAAGGCATCTTTAGCCCAGAAGGGCTTAGTGGCTTGTAGGACATAACTCAGCAAGCCTAGACAAAGCCAGGTGTTGACCTCAGGCTTTAGTATTACAGATGCCAGTGTTCTTTCTAGAAAACCAGTTTTTAAGAAAACATTCAAACATTAAAAAAAAAAGTATTTACTTGTTTCTGTGGCTCTCCTGTTTTCCATTAAATTTTTTTAAAATAATAATTTTTATAATTTAACCAATATTTAAGTATAGTTCATTGTTTTTCATTTGGATTATATATGGTTTTTTTTAAATCATTGGCTAAATTCTTATATGAGCAGAATAATGCAGATATTGACTTAGTATTATCTCTCATTTGACTTTCATTGTACCATCTGCAGAGGTTCTTATCCTAGTGTTCTTATGCTCCAAGGGATTTACAAATGGACTTTGAGGTTCTACTAATCCTCTGAAAGAGTGCACAACATTTTATATGCTTGTGAATAGTATTTCAGGTCCCTAAGAAACAGACATCAAGACAGGATCAAACAAGCTCAGTTTATGGGGAAATGCCTATGGAGGATAAGGAGAGGAAGCAGGAGTAGTTAGAAATGAGATCACACTGCAGCTCTGACATCTGTAAAGGAAGAAAGGGAAGGAAGCTTTGGATAGAAAGTCTCAAATTTCAGTATAGTCTGAGAACATCTCAGCCCAGCTGATAGTGGGGATGGGGGTGGAGTCTCAGGGGAAGTGTGGTTTTGCTGTGAAGACTCTGGATACAAAGGGGCAGCAGCTGGGAGTGTTCATCAGCTCTGCTAGAGGCAACAGTTGTCTGGAAGGAGATCTGAGTCATGCGCTTCCAGGGCCACGGCACTGCTTATGTGCATTCCTCTGGGGCAAGTATCTGAGACTTGTGTCATATTTGCAATATGTTTGGATCCTCCAAAAAGTTCAGAACCACCAACTGTTCTGACACCTAAATGGTTAAATTGTGACCCCCCACAGAAACAATAATAAATTTGTAGACTCAAGTATGGACTCAAACTTATTACCAAAGGTCAATAAACAGGGTTTACAATGGTTAAAACCGTTGTTCTTTTTATTTCTTCATGAGTGGCAGAGACATTCATACTTTTTATATTTTTATTTATCACAACAGCACCAAGTAGTGTCAGAAGACCAACTGCGGGGTTAGTGATAGGAGGTACATGTACTTATTTTTCTTTAGGAAAAGCACTAAAGATTTAGAGCATGGATGATGGAGACAGAATTCCATGTTCATACCATGATTCTGCCACTGATTAACTAGTTGATGGTGGGTAAATTTCTTCACCTTATTGTGCCTCAGCTTCCTCATTTCTAACAGGGACATAATAACAGTGCTTGCTTCTTCAGATTGTGGGGAGGAGTCCTTGAGGTGATCTCCAGAAAGCTATTCACATGTGCCTGACACACACTCTTGTGGTGAAGACCCTTGGGCACTGAGCATTACAGTGTGCCCAACATGAGCAGATTCGGCAATGTAACGTGAACTCAGGGAGTGAATGAATGCAAGAAGAGCAGATCCTTCGAGCTCCAGAAGGATCCTTTGATGAGTGATTGCTTCTAACACATTTAAAATTATTCAGTGAAATAGTGTCTCTGGTTTGGTAGTATTTGAAGAGATACTAATTTTTTTCTTTGTGGTTATTTGTATTTATAATTTAAAATAATTATGCATGCATTTTAAATTTTATGCCCAATTCTTTAATACATCTGCTTTTTAAAGCAAGTTAGAGCTACAAAGGCAATTTTGCATAGTGGTGTATTATTCTGTGTATAATACTATTATAACCACTATTATTGCACAAATGTTTTAAGTTTTCAATCTTGTTCTGTACAGCTTGATCTTTGCTGATGAATCACTTTAAGTCTGGGTGGTACTGCCTTTCCTTTCTGAACAACTTCCTTGATTTTTGACAGCCCGTTTTTTCTATAATCCTTTAATTCTCCAACTCCTTGGTATATCCTCTTTTCACTATTTCCGGTCTAAACCATTTTAGTAAGGCAAATATAATAACAGGTTAAATAAGCACTTGAAAGGTTAAATTCACAAATTATTTAGTCCAGTGGTTGACAAACTGGAAGTAAGAGCCACATCTGACCAGCAGCCTGTTTGTGTAAATAAAGTTTTATTAGAACCATGCTTTTTATTTTATTTTTATTTTTGTTTTTATTTAATTATTTTTCAAGTACAGTTTTCCATAAGAAACCATGCTTTTTAAATTACATATTATCTATAGCTCCTTTAATACTACACTATGGAATTGGATAAATACAAAAGACTGTAGGTGATCCACAAAGCCTAAAATATTTGCTGTCTGACCTCTTACAGGGTACGTTTGCCAACCTCTGATTTAGTTTGCCCAAAATTTTACAAAGCATGAGAAAAAAATTTAGAATATCTACAAGATAGCTTCTCCCCACTCCCCACCCTGTGCCCAGGTGGCACATATCTTTATTTTAATTTCATATAAATGAGCCAAGTTTGGGAGAAATTATGCACCTTGATCAAAAACATATTGTAAGTAAATGGTAAAGCTTACATTTAAATTCATGTCTGTTTGGAACTAGCACCCAACCTCTTAATCAGACTAGCTTCCTGAGAATAGGAATTGTACCTTTACTCATTGCTTTATCTTCAGTAGCTAGCCTAGAGCCAGGCTCACACTAGATACTAAACAAATATTTGACAAACTGAATTGATTACATTAATTTTAAAAATTAAATACTTAAAGTTAGAAAGAAATTTCCTCCCAGTATGTTTGTTATTAAGGTTGGCACTGTAGAGTACACTAACTGGGCTGGTCCATTAGAGTGGCCATTATAAATAACTTCCCTGGGGCGGCTTTAATACATTAGAAAAGCATTATCTTTGTAAAAAAAAGCTACTAGTTTAATGGAATAATATGTTTGAAAGAGAATACTCGACCACCTGTTGCTTCTTTTAATGTTTTGTTTTTTATGCTGAAATTCCTTTAATAATTTTTAATACTTTAGGTATCATAATTCATCAGATTCCTAGACTTACATGCTTAATGCCCTTCAAATATTTTCAGTAAGTGTATTCTATTGCCTAGTTTGGAAAAATTAAGTAGAAAACCTTTGTATCTGATTATATATGAATTATGAAATTACCTAACTCTTGTTATATTTCTACAAAGGTCAAAATATTTAAATTATTATTACTTATTAATCATTTTCATTCAGAATTTTACAAAGAAAGGAACTAAATTTAAATTGATGATACTTAAAAAAAAATAAACCACAAGTTTCTGGTTTTCCTTCTTAGTCCATTTGTTTTTATGTGATAAACAAGGGCATCAATTAATAACAACTTTGGAAAGTTACCATAAAATGCTTCCTATTGATAAGAATCATCTGACACACTTCTTGTAAACATTCCAGGGTGAAGAGATCAATAAGGGGAACACAGAAGATTTAGGGGGTCAGTGAATCTACTCTGTTCAATACTGTAATGGTAGATACATGTCACTATGTATTTGTTCAAATCCATCGAATATGCAACACTAAGAGTAAACTGTAATGTAAACTATAGACTTTGAGTGATAATGATATATCAAGAAAGGTTCATCAAGTATAAAGAATGTACCACTCTGCTGGGGAATGTTGATAATAGGGGGAGGCTTATTTGTTTGCATGCGTGGGGGCAGAAGGTATATGGGAAATCTCTCTACCTTTCTCTTAATTTTGCTCTGAACATAAAACTGCTCTAACAAAATTAAATCTTAAAAAAAGCAATGAAAAATTCCTTGGCCTCTCATTTCTAAATTTCGAATCAGTGAATGTGTGTTAGGGCCCTGGGACTCATTATTTTTTAAGTATAAAGCACTGCAAGTGATTCACATCACCAGAGAAGCTTAGGAAGAACTACTTTAAAGAATACCTTCACGTTTGTCAGCCGTGTGTGAAGCGATATGAATGGGGCTTGAAAAACTTACGGAGTCCTATCGTTTTGCTCCCAACAATGATGAGACATTTTAATATTTATAACAGAGAATTTAATATCTGTACTTAAAATAGGCTAAATATTAGATGATTTTGTTAATTACTTAGAGTGAGGTGTTTTTTCCTGATATTTCCATCATTGACTCTCTTTTAATATTTTAAGCTTATGTGGGTCACAGATTCCCTCTGAGAAGTTGATGAAATATGTGTAATCTCTCCTCAGGAAAAGTAGCACACCAAAATTTTGCATGTAATTACAAAGTTTTTACTAACCCTGACATGTAATAATGGAACCAAACCATGGACCAGTTTAAGATCTATTCTTCATTTGGGGCCTACTTTACTTTTAATTTTGCTCCATACCTAAATGCCTTTACCCTTAATTTTTTTTTCAGACACTCTATAGCTAAAAATTTAATAACCATGTCATTTTCCTGAATGCATCTCTCTCTCTCTCTCTAGTTAAATAGGATATATATTGTCATTGTACTACTTTTTCTTTTGCTTAATATGTCATTTTGTTTTTAAAAAATCTCATGTACACCTGTGGTTTGGGGGATGTTATTAATGAAAACAGCAAGAAGTTGACAGTTTGTTGGTGGAATAAATAGAGGGACAGATACCTTGAGACCAGGTGACCCCTCATAGAAATACGATTGAAGAAAAAAGAGACCTAGGGAAAAAGCTGAGGTGACCAGAAGCCAGCAGTGAAAAACTATAGGCAGATTGGAGTCAAAGGGGTGAATTCAGAGAAAGCTGGCAAATAGGCCCTTTATTTCCCCCTAGTTTTAGAAATGGGAATTCAGTGAGGAATGCAAACAGCTTGGGTGGCAGATGGCTTCAGAAAGAACTGTTTCAACCCAAATTTGAGCATTATACCAAAAACTCAGCCAGAAAGAATTTTGTTTTCTTCAAGGTCTTAGGGATGAGGTCAGGGTGGGAGAGTGAGAGAGAAATACTGACTGGGGAAGAGGGGAGTAGAAGGGAGACAGAGAGACAGAGAAACAGCGGAGTGAGATGGAGAAAAACAAAGAAAGAGGCAAGTTCAAGAAAGAAGACATACTTGTATTAATCTAGACAAAACAGGCCTCACTGATTATACTGGAAGCATTATATACATAACAGGCTGTACTCTCAAGTGTGGTACTTTAAACTGACTTCCTGAAAGTGTGTATTGTAGCGTATAGAGTGTCATTGTGAAGGGAAGAATACCAGGAAATACAAAACGGCCAGTCTCTCACCTGTACATCAGATTATGACCTAGGACTCATAGTAGCCCACAGGACATTTCTGTATAAGTTAAAAACAGTCAGATGCAGCCCCACATCAGGGCACATGGCTTAGAAAGCGGAGCATATTTGTGATTTCAGCCTCTATTTCTCCATTCCCAGATGAACTTGTGCAGTGAACTCCCTGCCCAATGCTGTGTGTCAGCTCTGTTATATTACAAAGAATTGGATTTGTGATGGGCTTCAGGCAGTAGGGAGGATAGGGAGAGTCTTTGGATCTCTGTAAAGACTTTTCAGGTATCTTATAAGCCAGAGCTTCTTCAATATTTTGATTTGTTCCTAGGATTCAAACTGTCCAAGTAAATGTGAATCGGAGTGAGAAGGTCACAAAGCACAAAGCAGCCTGGTGTGTGGGAGATGCACACACAGAGATCAAGGAGGAAAGAGGTGCTGGTGCGAGCCAGCACCATCACACGCAGCCACCCCGGCAATCAGTAAAAAGGCAGATGTTTCAGCCAGATTGCCTTCACATACAAAGCCTAGTTATTTTTTGTTTTCACAAATAACCATAGAAATAGTTTCAGAACTCACCATATTCACACACATTCATATACAGCTCAACTGTACATATATTTATGAATCCTAGCCATTCTTCCATATGACTGACTTTAAACTATTACAATGTCTAACAAACTATCCAATAATTATAACTATTGTAAATTATTCTTACCGTGTCTGTTCTAACAAAATATAAAATATGTAAATATGGAAGTCATTCACTTGTCTGAAGAATGTAAAAATCATGGTTCAATCTTACTGAGCTATCCTTTAATGTTTAATGATAATTAACTAAACATCTAACATATTTTGTTCATGTAACTAAGTTAAAAATATTTGCACATATTTCTAATATTTTCTTCAGCTTTGTTCTCTGTTTTTATCTCCTTTTGCAAATTCTGTAACAATCTGGGTAATAAGATCTTGCTGATCAAATATTAACTTCATCTCTGCCTTTATTTGTATCTGTTTAGATTGCCATTTTTTGTTTATACTTTATTGATTATGATACTACAGTTGTCCCAATTTTTGCCCCTTTGCCCCCCTCCACCCAGCACTCCCTTCTCCCTTAGGCAATCATCAAAACATGTTCATGGGTCATACATATAAGTTCTTTGGCCATTTCCTATACTGTACTTTACATCTCCATGGCTGTTCTGTAACTACCTATTTGTACTTCTTAATCCCCTCAGCTCTTCCATTCCTTCCCCACTCTCCCATTTTATTGGGCAATTATCCAAATGCTCTCCATATCCATGATTTTGTCTCTGTTCTTCTTGTTTGCTTGGTTTGTTTTTATATTCAAGTGTTGACATACATGTATTTGTTGTCATTTTATTGTTTATAGTTTTAATCTTCTTTTCCTTAAATAAGTTCCTTTAACATTAATAGGTCTGTAATACTTCGAGTTTCCCTTTTAAGAATGATTTCTCTGTGTCCCATATATTTTGGGTTGTTGTGTTCTCATTTTCATTTGTTTGAAGGTGTCTTGATTTTTTCCCTTGATCTCATTGTTAACCCATTCATTTTATTTTAATTGTTGTTCAAGTACAGTTTTCTGCCTTTTACCCCCATCTCAGCCTACCCCCACCTCCACTGTCCCTTCCTCCCTCCTGTTTCCATCCCTCCCTTGTTATTGTCCATGTGTCCTTTATACTAGTTCCTGTAAACCCTTCCCCTATTCCCCTGTTCTCTCCCCTTTCCCCTCTGGTCACTGTCAGCCTGTTCTCAACTTCAGTGTCTTTGGTTATATTTTGCTTCTTTGTTTTGTTGACTAGGTTCCTGTTAAAGGTGAAATTATATGGTATTTATCTTTCACTGCCTGGCTAACCCATTCATATTTTAGTAACATGCTATTTAGCTTGCATGTGTTTGTGTGTTTTTCCGTTTTTTTTCTTGTGATTGATTTCTAGTTTCATACCATTATGGTCAGAGAAGAAGCTAAATATGATTTCAATCTTCTTAAATTTATTGAGACTTGTTTTGTGTTTTAATATGTAGTCTATCCTAGAAAATGTTACATGTGTACTTGTAAAGAATGTATACTCTGCTGCTTTGAGGTGAAATGCTCTGAAGATATCAATTAAACTTATATGATCTAGTATGTCATTTAAGACCACATTTATTGTTGATTTATCTGTCTGAAAGATTTATTCATTTATGTCAGTGGGGTGTTAAAACCCCCTACTATGACTGTATTACTATCATTCTGTCCCTTTATTTCACCAAGATTTTTATTTACATATTTAGGTGTTCCTATGTTGGGTGCATCAGTGTTTACAAGGGTTATATTTTCTTGTTGGACTATTCCATTTTTCATTATTGAGTGTCCCTCTTTGTCCCTTGCTATAGCCTTTGTTTTAGAGCCTATTTTGTCAGATATAAGTGCTGCTACCCCAGCTTTTTTTCCATTTACTTCTTAGTCTGTGTGCATCTTTCATTTTAAGGTGGGTTTCGTATAGACAGCATATATGGGTCTTGCTTTATTATTCATTTGGTTTCCCTATGTCTTATTATTGGAGCATTTAAGCCATTTACATTTTTTTCTAAATATTTTATTGATTTATTTAGATAGAGGGGAAGGGAGGGAGAAAGAGAGGGAGAGAAACATCGGTGTGTGGTTGCCTCTCACATGGCCTCCACTGGGGTCCTGGCCTGCAACCAGGCATGTGCCCTGACTGGGAATTGAATTGGCAACCCTTTGGTTCACAGCCTGAGCTCAATCCACTGAACTACACCAGCCAGGGCCGTTTACATTTTAAAATTATTATTGATAGGTATACATTTACTGAAAATTTATTCTTTTAATTTTCCTCCTCTTCTTTCCTGTCTCCCTCCAGCTCTGCTTCCTTGTCCTCCTTCTTTTTCAAACAAGCCTTTAACCATTCATGTAATATTAGTTTGGTGTTAACAAACTCCTTAAGCTTTTTTTTGTCTAGGAAGCTCTTTATTTCTCCTTCAATTTTAAATGATAGCCTTGCTTTTCATCACTTTGAATATTTCATGCCAGTGCCTTCTGGCCTGAAATTTTTCTGTTGAGAGATCTGCTGACAGCCGGAGCTACAAGTCCCTTGTGGTTCTAAGTTTCCTGAAACAGCCTTGTAACCATTGTTTGAACTCTATATCCGATAAGTTGCTTACCTTCGTGTCATTTGGCTCTTTATCTGGAGGCTTCTCCTGTTCTTTCATTTGGGGCCTGTTTCTTTGTCTCCTCATTTTGGCTGCCTTTTTGTGTTTGTTTCTACACACATGTGGTAGATATGTGATGACTCCCAGTCTTGGTAGGGTGGCCTTAAATAGTATTGGTATGTGTTCTGTGGGAGCTAAATGATCCATTTTGATCAACTGAGTGGGTGCTCCAGGAGTGCCTTTTGTGTGAGTTATGTGAGCCCTCCTGTTGTAATTGAGTCTTGATTGCTATTGATTCATTCATGCATGTGACTGACCCTCAGGCTGGCTGACTCTGAGCCTCTACCCTGACCTGAGGCTGTGCACGTACTTACCACATGATGTGTAATTAGCCTCAGCAAGATCTGGTGCCTGCCAAGTGACATACCCTTTGGATATGTCACTTGTGTATCTTATTGGATCTTGCTGTGCTGTCTGACTCTGACCACTGGTACGTTGGTTCTGGCCCTCTGGGAGTGACTTTGGTGCAGATCAATGCCAGGCTCTACCTGTGACTGACCTTAGGCAACCTTTTTGGAGCTATAAACTATTCACAGTTTTTAGCTGCCTCTTCTGGGTCTGGATGTGTGGTGGAGAAGGATTAAACTGTTAACTAAGGCCATCTTTTACCAGCACCGGGTCTGGGGCAGGTAGCAGAAGTCCTAAGGCACTTAAGATCAGCATCTGCCTGTCTCTGCCTTCTAGCTGCCTATTAGGTTTAGTCACTGAAAGAGCCTCTTGTGCTACTGGAGTTGTATGTGGTAAGTTTGCAGTGTGTCACCAGGTAGGGGTGAATGGTATTCACCAGACTGATAACTGATACTCAGTGCCAGTCCTAGATCTGAGGGAACTTAGCAAATGTCTCCAGGTATACCAGCTCTAGCTGCCACTTTGTGGGTGCTCTCACACCTTTGTGGTTTGGTGGGGTCTCAGGGAGTCATTGGGGTGAGGCCAGCAGAGTTTATCAGACCTAACCAGACCAAGATTTATTTGACTGTGTGAAGGAAGGGCTCAGTATTGCTTGGGTACGTGAGGAAAACCTGGGCCTGTCTTAGAGTCACACAACTCAGTCTGTCCCAGACTGTGTCAGGCGGAGCAGGGTAGGGCCTCTGGGGATTGGGAGCACGGGGCTAGTGGGTCTCCCATGAGGAGGAAGTGATGATCTGGGAAGGTGGAGGTGTGACTCCAGAGCCACACAACTCAGTCTGTGCCAGACTTTGCTCAGCTTTCAGCAGGGCATAGCCCCCAAGAGTTGGGTTGGTGGGGCTACCAGGAGCTTGGAGGGTGGGGCTAACAGATCTCCCATGAGGGGTAAGGACCAGTCAGGTTCACAGGAAAGTGGGAGAATGGCCCCTGGCCCAAAGCTACACAACTCAGTCACTGATACTCTCTGAGTCTGTCCAGACCTCTACACCCTAGCCAAGACAGCTGGCCAACTACTGGCCAGCTACTCAGCAGGGCATGAGCTCCACTGGGTGGGAAGAGAGGGAGTCCAGAGGGTGGGGCTATTACTTTCCTCACTGATGTAGGGGAGTGCTCCACCCAAGAAAGATGGCCTCTGAGGTACGGAAGAAGGACTCAGCGTATGGATCCTGGCAGCTGTCCCTTCAGTTCTCTCCCCAGAGCCACAAACCCTAGACTTTTCTCACATGACTCTAGGCTACTCTATCCTCCCCCTGCTGGAGCCCATGGTGAGTGGCTGTGAACCAAATTTTGTGTTGGCCCTTTAAGGGCATGCCTGTGACTCTAGTGGATTTTTGTCTCTCCATGACAGACAGAATCTCCACAGATTTTCACAGCCAGATGTTATGTGGTTTCCCCTTCCTGGCTCTAGCACTCCGGGCTGGGGAGCCCAGGTTGGGGTTGAGACCTCAAGCTTTTCAGGGAGAATCATCCACAGCTGAGATGACTTCGGAACCTCAGCCCCTTCTGGGCTCTGCCCTTCCTACTGGTCTCAGTGTGGCTCCCTCCATAAGTCTTTGGTTATAATAAGTCTCTTCAGCTAGTTTTCAATTAGTTACTGAGGATGATTGTCCTATAATTTAGTTGTAATTCCAGTTTGGTCCTGGGAGAAGGTGAGTCCACCTTCCACCTACCCTGGTGCCATCTTGGATCTCTCAATGAACTTTGTAATTGTAAGAGGCATAGAGGAACTTTATCTTTGTCTATGTTTAAGTCTGCTTGTAGATTCCAGACAGCTTCTTTTGGACATTTTAAAAGTTAAAATAGCAAATTTAAAAATTCTTTGAAAAAATTTAAAATATCTAATACTTAGCCCTGGCTGGTGTAGCTCACTGAATTGAGCGTGGGCCTGCGAACCACACGATCGCAGTTCGATTCCCAGTCAGGGCACATGCCTGGGTTGCAGGCCGGTTCCCTGCAGGCCAGTTCTCAGCAGGAGATGCACGAAACGCAACCATACATTGATATTTCTCTCCCTCTCTCCTTCCCCCCTTCCCCTCTAAAAATAAATAAATAAAATCTTTTTAAAAAATCTAATACTTGATATGATTCAAAAATTACAATAATTCAGATTGTATGCAAGGAGAATTCTTACCCCATTTCATCCCTGTTCCCCTGGTTCCTTGTGGTCTCATATGTAACAATTTTTAGTAGTTTCTTGTTTATCCTTTTATGTTTACTAATGAAAGTACAAAGCAACACAAATATGAATTCTTATTTTTCTCCCATTCTTTCAAAAAGTGGCAAAATTTAAAATTCTGTTCATTAAGTTCTTTTAATCTTGCTAGTAACTCATTTGTCATTTGGCAACTAACTCTTCCTTGCAAAGAGACTTAATTAAATCATCTACATATACATTCACAAGACCTCCCCATAGTTATCAAAATTACCAAGATGACTTTAAATAAACATTTATTGATTGCACACTTACAAGTTTCAGAATGAATTGGTTCATTTGCTGGAAGCACAATTCTTGAGTTAAGGATGCCAGAGGGGAAGCGTGGTTTTCTCAAGAGGTTGGAGTATTCTGGTGCACTCTCCAAGATATTCCCTTCCTGACTGGATGATTTAGATAACTGCTATGCTGTTTCTTCCATAATTTTAAAATTAGCTTAATTTCTAGCATAAAAGCTATGCTAAAGATACCACCTGGGAAAGCGCGTATAGATCTAAGAAATGGTTGAGGATGTTTTATGATAAATGCAAATATAAAAATCTCTTAATTTCAAAATGTTTTGTAAAGTGATGCTGTTGAAGAGTTTGATCTTTTTCAATTTAGAATGCTGAAAAATTTTAAATACTAACAATGCTTTTGGTGTGATCATATTATCAACTGATTACAAAAATGAGTTTCCAATTAACTTGCACTCTTCCTTCTCCTCATTGCTAATATTTTTATTCACACATAACTAGGCATCCTTATTTACATTTTGTATATCACTGAAAGCTTGCTCCTGGTCTGTAGCATTCCATGTTACCAGACTGTGCTGCACAGACAATGATTAGGGTGACCTTCCATCCTTGCCACCGTATTGTTAATGGAGCTTCTTTAATCTCAGAAGTGTCCTGGATTGGATAAGAAATTATGTGATCACTCGAACTCTGAGATTTCCCAATAATAACAATGGCTAATCTTTACTGGGCAATTTACTCTAAACTAAGCACTGTGCTAAACTCTTTATATGTATAATTGTCTTTATAACTGCCTATAGCATAAGTTCCATTAAGTAACTGATATTTATGGTACTTATGTCACAAAAGACAGAAGTAAAAGGTTAAGTAACTTACCAAAGGTCATGCAAATAGTAACTGAGGAACCAGGACTTGAATTTAGCCCTGTTGGGTCCACACAGTAACTGTTTGTTGTAAAGACTGTGTTATTAGAACTTAGAACCCATCTGTGATCGCCAGTGTCCAAGTTAGTTTGGCAGCCGTTTGAGGATCTGAGGACCACTGAGTATCTTTTGATTGCTTTAAATTTATTCAGTCTATTCATTTGCTAAATAAATAAATTAGTTCTCTTTCTTTTTTAAATAAATGCCTCTGCAAATGAATTTTATTTATTTATTTTCTTATGAGACAAGACCAGTAATCTTGGCAGTGTTATGTTACAATGGCTTTCTAAATTTTGTACTATCTGCCATTTTAATCGTTTAGTTTGATAGGTGCATTAGAGACAGTGCTTCACTGTTTTCGCTTTGGAAAAGCTGCTGTCTGTCAGATTTGTGAACGGCTTTATTGTTTAGTTCTTGTAAAGGTCATTAGACCCAAAAACTTATACTTTAACTGGTGATGTAATAGATATTTATGTGTGGCACAGGTGCTTTCCCATGGTTGTTGAAATGAGAACCGCGTCGTATGTGTGTTCAGTGATGGCGCATGTGTCTTTGTGCACATGCGCATCTTGTCTGAAAGCCCAGTCTCACAAACTTAAACACTGGATCCTTAAATCTCTGTCTTGTGAAATATCAACATTTCCTGTGAATCTATTGTATATCATTGGATTTGATAGGCATTTCATCTGTGTAATTTCAAAATGCAGACTTTGAGTCAGAAAAAAATATTTGGGGTGGGTTTTGTTTGATTTAAAAAAATGAAATCAATTGATTCGGTTTAACTTGGCAGCCTTACAGGTAACTTCAGATCTATCTCAGCATTTTCTTGGCCTAAGAGACTATTTCTTTTCATTTGTTTCTTTTTTTAGCTTGATGAAGTGTTAAGATTTGTTCATTTTAAAACAGACCATTTAAAAACTAAGAAGCCACATTGTTTAGTTCACTAGACTGGGAGCCATAGAGACATGTTCTATTCTCAGCTCTGGAAAACTTTCTTCAAGCAAAATCATATGACCCATTAAAAAAAGGTATTACTCTAGTTCAAGGCAGTACATTTTACTTTCTAATCAGTGTTGGAAGCATGCATTAATTGAAAAGTTCTTGGCAAAGTTATACTGTCTAAACAGGCAAGTTGCATATTCTGGAAGAAAATATTCCTTTGAGTTACATTTTTCAACTTTTCACTTTCTTCCTGATTATAATCCTCCATTCCTACTAGAATAATACAAGATTCATTTATCTATTGGTAGGGGGAGGGGGGATGAAGATATTTTAGATAAAGTTACTATGTATCTTTTATCAAAATATGACCACATATATTTCCCAACTCTAGTGACCTGGGGCTGAGATGGTGGTGGAGAAATTGGTTTACTCTAATCTGTAGCTGAGACCATTGATGACTCGGTGCCTGACACCACAAAGAAATTGATCTGCTTTGTTATGCTGGCCCAGGCTTTGACATTTCTTTTATTTTTTGACTTTTTTCTTCTATATTCAACCAAGGCTTATCTGTATTAAAAACAATAAAGGAAAGTGGACTTGTGGACGTGGACAACAGTGTGCTGATTGTTGGAGAGAGGGGGTATAAGGAGACTAAATGTAATAAAAAATACAATAAAGATTAAATTTAAAAAACAGCAAAACTTCCTTAAGCAAATAAGGACAATAATGAAGGAAAAGACAAGTCTGAAAACCACATGGTGAACAAATGCAATTTCTGAAGACAGTGCAGTGCATAGTAATTGGTTTCAGAAGAATTAAGCTCTAGCAATCTTCACCATATACTGGTTTTGTGTCTTTAAGCGATTGACTTAATCTCTTCTTCCACTATTCATCTGTAAAATAGGAGAATAACACTTCATATAACTAGTTTGGGATCAAATGATAAATATTAAAGTAATTTGTAAAAGATGGTTGTTAGTTGTTGTGTTCATGACATAAGGTTTGCCTTGGGGCTGAGCCCTAAGCAGAAGTGATTTCAGACACTGCCCTCACACCTGGCGGAGTTCTCACCATCTGCCTGATCTCCTGTCTCTTGTCTGCTGTGGCCATAGTTTGTACTACATTTCTTCTTTGCAGTCACTCTGCCAGCATTCTCTCCATCTCCTCCCTTGCTCCGTCCCAATACGTCATTCCCAGAGAGAAAGCCTTGTTTTCCCTGGGTCAGCATCAACGTTGGTATACCTCCCTTGCCCCTTTCCGGTTGTCTAGCCTCAAATCTTTAGAGGTTTTATTTTGTCCCACTCTATTTCTCTCTGCTGCATTGGCTTAACCAAGACATATGTCTTACCGGAATTTTGAGACAGGTTCTTGCCTTCTTCACCAGGGCTTGAGAAGTAAGGCTTTTGCTAGTGGTTCTGCCATCTGAGATTGGAAGCTTTTTCATTTTCCTCATTCACAATGGTGGATAGAAACTAGCCTTTCCCACTTTAGAAAGGCTCCAGATTACCCAGGGCTTTCTAAGTGAGTTTCAGTTTCCAGCTTGAGAAAGCAGAAATGAAAATGAAGAATGCTCATAAGTGTTTTTATTCTTCTTAACCAACAGTAGCAGTAATTATGGTGGTACTACTACTACAAGTAATTTGTAGTAGCAGCAGCAGCAGTCATCATCATCATCATCACTGTTGTCCTTGTCAACTCTTTCATTGTAGTAGTTAACATTTATTGCACTTTTTTATAGCCAGGTATGATGAAAAACTCCTTATATGCATTGCAATATTTAAATCTCCTAATAAGTCTGTGAGATGGGTCAGTTACTACTTCTCTTGTAGTGTTGAAGAACCTGAGACTCTGGGAGGTAAAATAACTCACTTGGAGTCTCATAACAAGAAATCTGGAAAACCAGCATTTAAATCCTGATTATGTGATTTTAGAACCTGAATACAGTGCTGTGTAGTATTGTGGAATTAATTATTAGCTCTGTGGCAAAAGTCACTAACTCAAATTTCCATAAGAGGCAAACCAGAAATATGAAAATTAGTAGAGAGAGCACATAGTTAGCAAGGCAACAGCACAAGCTGGATGATAAATGACAACTGACATTCTTCCTCGATGCTAGAGTGCGGTAAGGCCTGGTGAGGACGCTGGCTTACTGAAGAACATAAACCCTAGCTAAAAAAAGCTAACTGCTGCTTACTCTATCAGTTAGTCTCATAAGGGAATAAGCTATTGAAACATGAATTTTTAAAAAGGTGATGAAAATACAGATTTTATATCATATTTCCTGGTTTAAATATTGACAACTCAACTAAACTAACCACTGTGAAGGTTAAAATAATTATGTTTAGGGACCAGATTTGACCTCTTTCAGGGTAAAAAAAAACTTGCAACATTATAACCATTTCAGTGAGTGATGACAATTTACAGTAAGAGTTGTATTGTTTTCATTGGCCAGTAATTAGTTGGACCATCCTTTGCCACTCCATCTATTATTGCTTCACGGAAGACTGGGAAAACGCCAGTTTATTAAATAGTATGCAAAGACAAAGACATGACTTAAATAACTCTTATTCTTGAGTACCTACTGTGTGTCAAGCACTGTAAATATTCTATTTTATTCATTTGAGTCCCATAACAACCCTGCTAATAGGTAAGGAAAGAGGTTTGAGAAGTTAAATAGCAACAACAACTTGTTAAAGACATTCCTTTAAGAGGCAAGATGGGTTTGAATCTGCATGTCCATGATGCCAAAACCCCTCGTCTGGCTGCCCAGCTCTCCTCTCCTGCCTTTACTCCCCCTGTTGCTGGGAGACAGGCATGACACTAGAACTGAAGTAAGCCAAGACACACTTTCCATGTTGTGATTTTAGGTTTCCTTGCAGAATAGTCCCTTGAATCAAAATTATCTCTGCACAGTCCTGGAAATTCTTCCATTTCACTTTAGCACTCAGCCTGAAATTCTAGTCTTTAGAGACACTTTTGTGTTAGCAAGTATACTGGGAAAGTCCCTGCTCAAGCCACCTTTCCTTCTTTCACATGTTAACATGAAGTTAATCAGATTGCATCCTCAAACAAGTACTTGACATCATGGGAATTTTTCTGGGACAGCAGGAAAGAGAAACAGGCCATTCTGAAACATGGTCCCCATTCACGTGGAGTCACTGGATGGTAGAACTTGAAATAGGCTCCTCTTGTCACACGGGCAGGCCTCCGACTGCCTCAGAAGCAGGAGAGTGAACACACAAGTTTGTTAGCTACTTCATTTTTGCATAGAGAGGTCTCCTCAGATAGATGAGGCCATGTTATTGCTTGGTGCTTTTTGGCCGGTTAATATTTACACTACAGGAATGCAGCATTTTTGCTTTGAAAAGATTTTAAACATATTTTGTACCTCTCAAGTAAATATATAATCTTTAAAAAATTATTCCTTTTTTTTAATTGTCAGATTAAGAAACAGACCCAATGAATAAAGAAAAAGAAAATAAAGCTGAACCCTGACTGGTGTGGCTCAAAGGGTTGGGTGTCATCTCACAAAGTGATTCCTCACAAAGGTCACCAGTTCGATTCCTAGTCAGGACATATCATATGCCTGGGTTGCAGGTTTGGTCCCTGGACAGGATGCTTCAACTGATAAGTGTTTCTCTCCCACATTGATGTTTCTCTCCCTTGCTTTCTTCCTCCCTTGCCGTCTCTCTAAATAGAAATAAATAAAATCTTTGAAAAAAAGTTTTAAAAAAGAAAAAGCTGAAAAAGTAATAACAAAATGGTTGTTTCTGAGGGATAAAATTCTGATGGGTTTTTAAAGTATTTTTTTAAATTATAAGATAACTCATTTTAAAAGAAGAACAAACAAGAATTTTGTTGCTAAAGTAGAGGAAACAAAAAATTCTTAGCTGTCAAGGTATGGTGAGAACAAGGTGGGGGAATTTTACTGTTTATGTGGTAAAATCTGTAATTACCTCAAGGAGAAGGGTCAACCTGAGGGTAGAGGATACATGAAAGGGAGCAGAGAAGGGGCCGACTCTCAAAGTCCTACTCGGTCTTTCTTTCCTTCACCCCAAGGAGTGTATTGTTCCCCAGATTTTATTTTTCTTCTTCAGGAGATGATGAGGTAAGGCGGAAGAATTCAGGGTGACTCAGTGCTGATTTCCCTGACATCTGCTAAGCCTTTGTGCTCACTGTTATTTATTAAACAGCTTTGTCCAAAACAGCCCCTTAATGTTTAATGTGCCAACCTTGTGGAATTTACTCATGCTTCTGTGTAACATGAATCCTCTGTCTCCTCCAAGTACTTGGCAGTTCCAGAATAGTTCTAATTTCTTCCCCTTTTCTTTCATTTCAGATACCAGTTATGAAAAAAATTATTCTTTTGTGGGGGTTCAGATGCAACTTGAGATCCTCTACTCAAATCTCTAATTACTTGTCAATAGTAATTGTTGTTCTACCGTAAATGTAGTATATTGTTTTTCTACAAAAGTTTGAATTTTCCAGGAGTAGAAAAGTAGCATTGTTTCAGCTTTTCTGAGGCATAACTCACTATTGAATTATCAGATATACAAGGTATACAATGTGATTATTTGATATGAGTAGTATGAACATATGAACTTTTAAAAATATTTTATTTACTTATTTTTAGACAGAAGGAAAGGGAGGGAGAAAGAGAAGGAGAGAAACATCAATGTGTGGTTGCCTCTTGTGTATCCCCTACTGGTGACACGGCCTGCAACCCAGGCATGTGCCCTGACTGGGAATCAAACCTGTGACCCTTTGGTTCGCAGGTCAGCACTCAATCCACTGAGCCACACCAGCCAGGGTGTGAACATATGAACTTTTTATAAATAAACTCAAAACTGGTAGACAGTGATTATAAATGGGATAAGGTTCAATGATACAGACTCAGGTCCTTGTCCCCACGCACCTCTCACTGATCAGTCTCCAGGGTTTCTTAGAGATATTGAAGAGTAAGAAGGCTGCAAAAAGAAATGTCTGGGACTAGGAGTTCAGGAAGCTCTTTGGTCATTCAAGGCAAAATGGTCATTATGTCCTTTAAAATCAAATTTGTTATATAATTATTTCATTTGTCTAACCCACAAACATCTGGTACTAGGAAAGGCTTTTATGGGTAACTTGCTCTATTCTCTGTGATATTCTTGGAGATAAAAACCATTTATTTAGTTCCCAAGAAATCTGCTACACAGCAATGTCATTTAATATGACATGCCCCTCAATGATTTCTCTTTAAAAATCTATCCACTTCTGTGATCTGTTCTCCCGTCAGCTTATCTATTTAATTTTGGCTGCCCTTTTCTAAATTGAAGCCATCAGTGTTCTTGGCGCCAGCAGATTTCTGTCAATCCCCTTTCATCCATTATTTCTCTGTCCATGGCTGAGGCTGCCCACTTGGCACCCGAACGTGCAGCCGTGCAGAACTGCTTGCTTGTACTCCTGCAAACACGTCCTGCTCTTGTGCCCCCCTGACTTAAAGAGCTGTGTCTTGTAAGGTCTTCTTTCTCCCTATACATGATGAAACCATTCTCCTAGTCTTTAAGAGTCACCTTTCACATCACCTGCCCCTACCTTTTTCCAGCTCAGCCTTCTGCCTCAAGCAAACTGAGGCTGTCTGTCCTTTGTGTTCTAATATCTCAAATTCCAGAGCCTCTGTGTCACTCTACAGATCAGCATTCTTCCAGGGGGAGTGCAGGTCGGTCCTGCGAAGGAAGGTGTGGGAAGTCAGTGCTAGCTCTTCTATTTCTATATGTTTCAAATCTAGGGAAATAAAATAAGCTTTTCTAATTTTTAATGCATAGACCCATCCAGGTTCTGGCACCTAGTCCTTCATTATACCAAATTTCATCTCACTCATTTGCTCATATCCAGCATATTGTGAAATTTTATTACTTTTACCTGGTTTTAAGAGGATTTAAAAATTATGTTAACTTTTTTTTTATTAAACCAAAGCTAACCTTCATAAAATATATTTCTACAAAGATCCCTGGATTCTAGATAATGCTTGTAATGTAGGCACAGCAAATGACAAGAAAAAGCCAGAGCTGATTCCTTTATGAAGACTTCGTCAGCAGCGGTATAGCCTGTGATTGTGGGCAATAATATGAGGGGGACCTGTCATCAGACCCATTATAGGTAAAAACCATCACAATAGCAATCTGATTGTACTTTACAGATGATTTAAAGTAATTAAGAGCTGCCCTGAGATATTAGATGAAAGGAATAAATAATAGCAATAATCTATAATATTATAATAATTTACAAACAGTAAATACTCATTATTGACAAAGCATATTACAAAATGATTAGGGGTATGTAATGAAAAAGTTTAGAGACCGCTGCCATAGGCTTAGAGCTGTGTCTCCAGTATCTAACACAGTCACTGGTATATGCTCAGGAAATAGTGAGTGAATAAATCAAGAGAAGAACCAGTGCCTAAAGGCTAATGCTCTGCAGAGAAACCTAAGTCATTTTTTTCTTTTTTAAGCTGGTACCTGCTGCATCCCCAAACTAGAGTTAGGGAACCAAGATAAGAATCAGGTGACTAAGCTGTAGGAAGTGGATCTGTGTGTGAGTATATGTAGTGAAATTGTGACCCTGTAGCATAAATATGTCTGGTGAGGTCATCACTTCCTGTCTCAGAGAAAGAGATGGTGCCAGTTGAATGGAAGAATGTGGGATCATTCTCTTTGTGATTTCACCCTAAAACTGCACCTCATCGCTAAGATTCTCGTCCTCTCACACCTTTCACATGCACCTCTGTTATGGTGGAAACTTGGTGGAACTTTGAAGTGCTCGCCTAAATTTCTGAATAATTTTATTTATCTCTAGTGTGGTCAAAGTCCCAAAGGTATTTTTCTGGTAAATGATTACAACTTTACTCCCCTAACCCTGCAAGCTCAGGCTTCATCCTTCAATATGGTGGCAAAAGTCCTTCAAATTAATATCATGATACTGCACCAAAAAACTCACTTTAGGACTGGATTGTTTTACTATTTAAGGATTATGATTGAAGTTCTGGGTTCCTAATAGAGGGTCCCTTTCATCATTTCTATTCATAAATAATAATATTAACTGCTAAGGAAAACAATATGAGCTAGCAATTTGTGTTTTCAAAAGTAAAGAAAGATACAATTCTTCCAATATTTTAAAGGAACAAAACAATTCAGTAACAATGTATGAAATAAACCTCATTATTTTGCTAGCATATGTTTAATTAATGTATGTCATCTTAATTAAATGTTCTCTAAGATTTTGTGGTAGTCATAAGCTAACCTCGTATGTCTTAGAACTAATAATGTAGGCATTTCACAAATGGTATTGATCTTTTAATTAAATATTCATGGTAAACATGGAGTATTCACTTTGAACACTAATATTTTTATTGCATTATTATGGTAGCAACCATTAATAACAAGGAGAGTCTGCCTTCTGTAATTCACTGCCAATGAGTACAATAGGCCATTGGACAGTGAGCACCATGAAGGCAGAGAAATGTCTCTTTCATCCACTGTTGTGATCCCCGTGTCTAGTACAGTGGCTAGCACGTAGATGGAACCCAGTAAATGTGTTTCGAATGAATGAGTGAATTCCGTGTAAGTTCATCCTTGACACCAGCCACATATTATATCTCTGCTACTACTTAGGGTGGTGGCTTTCCATACCTGTTCTAAGTAACCTAGTTACTGTGCAGAGATGCTAAGAGGTTCTGCAAAAAATGAATTACTTCCTGCCAAACCTTTACATTGCCTGAGGATTTTTCAGCATTCTTAGTCACAATGCAATGTAGCTTAAGAGAAAAATAATTATTGGCTCAGGAATACCAACAGAGGTGGCACAAAGGAAGCCAAGGGAAGGGCAGGGTTCAGTGTGGGCCTCAGAAAAATTCACCACCTCCCTCGCTCAGCATGTCAACTTCATACATGCTCACTGCAGGCCTGCTTTCTTTTAGTGGAAAACATGTTTTATGACAGCTGTTAAGCTTTATTTATATCTTAGAACTTTAGAACTTAGAACTTTGGATAAGGACTGACTTGAGGCTTTCTTTGGCCTGAAGTTGAAAATCTCGGAGAAGGAATTTTGTTTAGAAAAGAGTTTGGCTATTGAAAATGGTTTGAAATAGTTTTACTCAAAGCAATTTGTTTGCAATCCCACCACTCTTTTCTTACCCTTCTGGTGGTATCCCCATTTGCTTTTTCTCAGTGTTATTTCCCTCATTCGGATCTTGGACCTCCCAGCCCTAGCCTTCCCCCAATCTTAATCGCCTCCTGGTCCAGTTGGCCCCTAGGTTTTCTGTTCCTTGTGATTGATAATGCCTTTTTATTCCTTCTATCCTCCTCTTGTCTTGAGTGAAAACTGTCCACCTGGGGAGTCTCCTTCCAGCTTTCTGTCTGCGAGGAATTGAGCCATATAATGTGCACATTTCGAAATTACACAAGCCATAGTTGTATTAAATTTTCTTGGTGCTTTTAAAAGGCTTTCACTTGAGAACAAAAGGCAGTTATTTCATATCTACTATAGTCTCAAGCAGCATGTAAATAGAGTAGAACTTAAAATAACTTCTTTTGAAAAGTGGGCCATCATCAATCATCAAACAACTAGAATTTTCTCTGAAACAAGTGCTAAGAAATGACCTTGATTAGTAAAACGGAACATAGGTATTGAAGCATGAGAATGATCAATACAGTCTTTTCTGTCTCTTCAGGACAGTCAATTAAGGCTCCTTCTTCACTAGCCACAGCAGAGCCCAGCCTGAGTCAGGTTTGACAATGATATATTTGACTGTGAGCAAAGGAGGTGCCAGCTCATTTTCAGAGCAGGACATTTCATCTTTACTACTAAATTTTTGTGCTGAATTTACAAAATGTGAAAATCTTCTCCTGAAAACACATTTTAAATATTGGGGAAATAATTACTAATAAGTTAGAGAGCAGGGTGGATCTAAATACATAAGGTAGGGATCCTACAGAGCTTTCTTCACTTAGTGTTATGGTGAAAATATTGTAAAATGGGGGAAAATGAAGTTATACTTTAATTAGCTTATGATATTATGGAGAATTGCTTTTGAAGGAGTAATGAACTAGCCCTTAAGAGAATGTAGGTTGAAAATTGGAGTTTATCTAGGATTAGCTCAATTAACTTTATCATAATTTTCTCATTCTAAGTTGATTAACATGAATTCTATCATACATAAACATTCTTTTTTCTTTTGTATTTTAGGTTATTCTTGTTTAGAGTAATTTAAAAAGACCCACCTATTTAAACTAAAATCAAATTCATTAAAGAACTATTTATTATTTGTTTTATATTACCTCAAGTTGTAGAGAGAATGAAAAACTATTAAAACATAATAAGTTATTCTCACACTTCAGGTCACCAACATATGGTAGGAAATTTATAAGTTCTCTTGAGAATTAAAATATTTTATGTTTCTATTTCAGACACAATCATTAAGGAAGTATAAAAATATACTGTCTTAAATCCATTCATACAATTTTGATGACTGTTTTTGTGCATGGGAATTTAAAATAACATTAGTGCCAAGTGATCACCTAAGTGGCAGAGTCTACATTTTAATATTTTGTTTCTCAAATCACAGTTTGAGGGTCATAGAGTTTATGGACACATTTTCAGATGTGAATATCCTTGCAATAACATTAATAACTAATATTATCAATAATATTTTTGATGCCAGATGCTCTCCTAAGATATTTTTTAATGTTATCTGCCAGAATTCTCATGATTCTAGAAAGTACAACTATTATCCTCATTTTATAGGTGGGAAAACTGAGGCACAAAAAAAAACTTACCATAGACCTAAGTTTTGGATTTTGAATCTAACATTCTAGATCCAGATCTTACACTCTTCACTGGTATATTTTCTCTTCTTGGTAGGCATAACAGGTACAGTTACTTTCATTTGTCATTGATTATTTATATTTATGGTCACTAAAAATTAATTACTTTCATTAATTTAAAGACTTTAGGTTTCAATATTTGGGAATAAAAAGGCTAGCCTCATGTTCTTTTATAATTTCTCTTCTCTCTCTGCCCTTCACAGACCTCCAAATAACCATCGATTTATTTTCCATTAATATGGATGCCTTTATATTTTGTAGAGCTTTTATGATTAGAATCATTAAATTTTTACTGTTTTTCTCCTGGTTTTCTCTTTGTCACATAATTACTTTGAGATTCATCAATAATATAAGTAGCTCAACTTTCTTTTTTTTACCATCTTTGAATGAATCACTATTAGTTTATCCTTTCATTTGTTTATGGACATTTGGATTATTCCCAGTTTTTTGACTATTGTAAATAAGACTGTACATACATAAAGGTTGGCTGGTTTCTGTTTTAAGATTGTGACCACTAATAGAAGAAATTAATTTATATATCAAATATTTTTAGAGTTGTCAGTAGAAAACTGTTAAATCATAGTAGCAACAAAGTAGAGAATTTCTGTTGAGGCACACTAGCTATTTAAGAAAACGGTGCTTCCTCTACTCAATTTCCTCTTGAAGGAGTGAAAGAGAAAGCTTTCCTTCCTGAAAAATCACTCCTAAAGCCTTTAGATGAGACAGAACAATACTGGTTTCTACATTAGGAGTGGGAGGGTACAACAATAGCCCAAAGCATGGTATTGGAGCCCAAATGGGAACAGGGTGGTGCAGAGGGAATTAATTTGGGAGGGCTGACCTGTGCTGGTATCAGAGACCCATCTGGATAAGGACCTATATCCATGTGGTGGGGCAGCCGGATGTAGATGTCAGAACTCAAGAGAAATGGGGTGGAAGCACCCAGTGCAGTGTGTCAGACTCCAAGCAGCATGAGAAGAGCTTGAATATATGTGAAGGGAAAGCCTGACATGAGGTTTTCAAACTTAACTGGAGCGGAAGGCATATCCATGCAGTGGGGCAAAGGGCAGAATCAAGAGTCAAGGTGAGGAAGGATTCTATTTGGAAACATGTAGTCTGCATGGTATGTTGGAGCTTATATGATGGTGGTGGTGGGGCATCTGCTGTGGGTTGTTGGAACTCAAGCTGGGTAGGAAGACATTTGTGAAGAGGAGGATGGCATCAGAAATGGGAAATTGCTTATACATGGGGAGTTGATCAAATAAAAGATATTTAGGGTAATGCAGACTGGATTTCTTACTGTTGGCATAAGGAGTTACACATACATACAAGGAGAAAACTAGAATGAGCTTTATACTGTTATACTGGCTATTGGAAATGTCAATGTGCATGGTGCTCTGTCTACATGTATACCTACCTATCTATTTACCTGTCTTTTAAAGAGAAATGAGGGTAGAAATAAATGTAGGGGTATGTGTGTCTGTGCATTTCTTAGCTTTGCCCATAGGGAGGGTAAGGAGTAGTGGCACTTCACAGTCATGAGCACATCCGCTATCTAGATATTGACTTTGAAATGCTGTCTCCCAAGGAATCAGAGCTCCTTGGAAAAATAGCTGATTTCAGGACTGTGACAAGTGATGCACAAGAGGAAACTAGAAAAATATTATTCTAGAAGTCAATGAAGTGCTCAAAGAATATTTTCAAAAGGATAGAGCACTCCTCAACCATATGTCTATTTTTATATGTATTTTTTTTGTTCCCTGCAAGGACACTGAGTATAAAGCTTAGATGTAACAATGAGTTTAAGTTGATTAACAGAGATAGATTGGCAAAAACTAGAACAGCAGTGGGGCAGATTGTTAGAGATGGATGCAAATTAGAGGTGAATGAAGGTTAAAACAGATTGAATATCTGAGAAAATGAGGGAAAGTAGACTCTGTGGGAAGGAGTCTGGGAAGCAAGAGGCAAATGGGGAGAGTCCATGAAGAAGAAATGGACAATTGGTGACCTCAGAGGACTAGGTATTGACTTTTATCAATTGTGTCAGAGAAGAGCAAGAGATAGAAGAAACTATCCGGGGTTTTGGATCTGCGGGACGTTGCTAATTCTAAAGATTATGGGGTTTGGAGTATTTCTCTTGGTTGAGAGAGCAATGGGCAAAATACTTTCAACCTGAACTTGTGGTACTCCCACATAAAGGTGCATCTGTTAATTTGAAAGTTAAAGTCTTGGAGTCTAGAGCTGAAAAAAGCTTACGAGAAAAAAATCAATCTGCTTCATAATCACATTGCATATGACTAATTTGCCTTCATGTAGAAGGAAGCAGTGAAGTGTATGGCAGTAGGTCATAACTAGACTATCATTAATATTTCTTAGGGAGCTGCCTTGGTCTTTTAGAAAGATAGTCATACAGGCAGAAGAAGTGAGCCGGCTGGACTGCATAGACTCAAGGAACAAGGTACAGAGGCAAAAGAAGGGCCCTTGGACACAGATTCAGGGGATTAGCCTGGATGAGCTGCTGCTGCCCATTGCTCGCCTGGTAGAAAGTCTCATAGGAACCCTTAGAGCTTAGGAGAAAGAAAGCAAACATAAATACCTGAAGAAAGAAGTCGAAGTTGTGCTCTAGAGAGAGCATGCAGTGGATTCTTTGTCTTAAAGTTTTTGTGTCTGTTTTCTAAAGGCAGGAATTTTATGGGAGATCTTGAGAGGATCTCAATAGAATATTCATCAGTTTTCCAGGTTTGTTGTTTAATATGCTGACTCATCACAATGAGTGTATGGATCAGGGTCAGGGTCATGGTCTCGACTGGTTGGTAGGCAGTAGGACAGGGAGTCATTGGTCTTTGCATCTTGTCCTGATGAAAGCAATGGCATTGCTTTGTCTGGTTTTATTGCTTTTCTGCGTCTGGAGCTGAAACACAAGTGAGGCCTAGATGTTATCTCTAGTTTGACCAAAACTCTGTCTCTGTGGTCAACAGACCCGAGGCTTCATTCCTGAGATTATTGGTTGCTGATCAGAACCTCACTGTCCTGAGGGCAGGTGAGTCAGTGTGCTGGATGAGGCCAGTTTGAATCAGCTGTCTCAGTTTCCCTATTCTACTTGCTAAAGAATTTCCTAACTTCTCACTTTCTTGCCTCAATAACCTGAGCAAAAAACTGATCCATGCCTTCCGAGAATTCTAACCTGGATATCTAATAAATGGGTGGTTTCTTAAAAAATGTAAAACTCTGAAGATAATTTGAAGAGGTCTACTGGCCAAACTGAGCATAGTTTGAGCATCAAGATAATTATAGTAACAGAGTGCAATCCATGGAATAAAATGAATCTATACAGACGTAGCCAAACTCATACATTAAATGTTTAATAAGAAATGGTATATATTCAGTGTGTCAAAGTAACCATCACAAAATACTTACTAATTAGAAGTGGAAAAAAAGAATATCTACAGTGGAGAAACCTGGCAGATGCTGATTTAATTGATCAGTAATGAACAAATAGAAATCAGATGAGGATACAATGGAATGCAAATCAGTCCTGTGATATTTCTGCCAAAGATGCATAACCTGAATCTAATTATGAAGAAACATCAGATAAATCTAAGTTGAGGGGCATTCCACAAAATCGCTGGCCTATAATTTTCAAAAGTGTCAAGATTATGAATGTCAAAGATTAAACAGCAATTTCAGGTTGAAGCAGACTAAAGAGACATGACAACTTAATGCAATACTTGATTCTGAACTGTAGTTTTTTGCTATAAAAGACATTGGAATGTATGTAGAGGACTTCTGCCAAGATAGAGGCATAGGTGGAAACACTTTGCATCCTTGCACAACCAAATCTAAAAACAACAAAGTTTTAACAACAATAAACACAACCAAACCACACAGAAAATTGACAATATGAAGTCCGAAAACAATGAACCGCTCAGCTAAACCAGTGAAAGGGGTGAAGCCAGCAGCAGAGCGGGTTAAGCAAAAAAATCCCTGACCTGGGTGGTGCGAAGGCAGCTGAGGGTGTGGATCCCAGGGAAGAGGGGTGGCTGGCTGTTTGAAGATAAATCAGTGAACAGGTGAGCATTGAGACCTCGCAGCGCAGGGTAGCAGGCTCGCACATTTGTGCTCAGATAAACAGGCTGGGGCAGGCGGTGAGGTGGACCCAGCGAGCGGAGAGGATCGCCATTGCTCCCTCTCTGACCCCGCCCCCACATACTGCGTTACAAACCAGTGACCTGGGTGGCCCTGCCCTGGTAAACAACTAAGGCTCTGCTCCTCATACCTAACAGGCACGAACAGATAAAAACATGGCTCAAGAACGACTCAGAGCCCCAGAGCCAATAAATCTAAGCGATGAAGAAATAGCCAAACTATCAGATGCACAGTTCAAAACACTGGTGATCAGGATGCTCACAGAACTGCTTGATTTTAGTCACAAATTAGAGGAACATATGAAGGCTAAACTAATTGAAATGAATGGTAATGCACAGGAAACCAATAGTAATGGAAAGGAAACTGGGACTCAATCAGGGGAGTGGACCAAAAAAAACATGAACAGTGAAAGGACAGCAAACTCACAGTTATTAACAACCACACCTAAAACAAAAGCAAACTAAAAGGACAGCTAGATCAGGAGTGGAAACATAGAAATGAAGATCTCAAGGAGGGTTAGCAACAGGGGAGTGGGAGGAGGAGAAGGGGGGAGAAGGTACAGAAAATAAGTAGCATAGAGAGTAGATAGAAAATAGATGGGGGGGCAAGAATAGTATGGGAAATATAGAATCTAAAGAACTTGAGGCACATGGTCATGAACTAAAGGGGGGTAATGGTGGGGATGGGGGTTAGGGTGGAGGGGAATGAAGGGGGGGAATAGAACAACTGTAACAGCATAATCAATAATAAAATTAATTTAAAAAAAAGAAATGTTCAGATTTGTTTTTAAAATTAGGTGAGTGCCTCTCATCAAATCTGTCAACTTTGTCACATGTCAAATTAACCTCAGCTGGTAATTTATAAGTCTTGGAACAGTTAATTCATACTTCAGAGGTAAACACGGCCTGATGTTCATGTGCTCTTTCCTTATAAATAGTTCCCATTGGACAGAACCAACGGCATCATTTTCTTGACCTAAGAAGGCACTAGTGTTGCTGAACATTTTACTACCCTCTCCACCTCACACAGCCTCCTCCCCAATAACAAAAGTCAAAGAGTAACTTTATGAATATACCACAGTTTATTTATTAAAACCACTGATAGATATTTGGGTAGTTTCTAGTTTGAGGCTACTACAAATAGTGGTGCTATGAATATACTTATACGTATCTTCTGATGAATATATCTGCACATTTCTGTTGGGTACATGTAGGTGTGGATTGGCTGGGTCATAGTAGCTGAACTGTCAATGAGTATTCTAAAGAACTGTATCAATTTCTACTCCCACTAGCACTGTATGAATGTTCTGGTTACCAAAATTTGGTATTTTATTAACAACATTTGGTGTTTTATTTGTCATGTCAGCTACCCTAGTGTCCAGGTATTGCATTGTGGTTTTAAGTTGGATTTTCCCAATGAATAAAGATGAGTCCTTTTAATATGTTTATTGGCCACTTGGGTTTCATTTTTTATGGACTGTCTATTCATATATTTTGCCCCATTTTCTATTGGATTGTCTGCATTTTCCTTATCAAATTGTAGGTATTTTAAAGTATCTATATTCTATACTCCCTTAATGGTGTATCTGTATTCCCTTAACATTATATTTGTTTTTTTGTTGTTGTTTTTTTTCTTTATATCTTTTTAAGTAAAGCTGATCTTTAAGCATACATTTAATTAACATTAACTTTTTTTTTAATTTTATATTTGGATAAACAAAAGTTCACAGTTTTAGTATTTCCCAAGTTAGTACATTTTCCATTTATCATTAGCAATTTTTTATGAACTGTTAAGAAATTTTTGTTAAGTCCAGGGCCATTAATATGTTCTCTTATATGTTTTCTTCTAAAAGTCTTATTTTTTATTTTTCCCACTTAGATCTTTAATACATCTGGAATTGAAATTTTTGAATGTTGGGAGGTAGGGGGCCAAGATTTGTGTTTTCCATATAGACACCCAACTCACTCAGAACCATTTAGTGAAAACTGTTCACTGCACACAGCCAAGCACTGTGCCTAAGCTCTGTCATAAATCAGGTGACCAGATGTGTATGGATTTGTTTCTTGACTCCCTATACTGTTCATTGGCCTGTTTGTCCATCCTTGCACCAATAACACACTGTCTTAGTTACTACACCTTCATGATGGATTTTTAAAATGTTTTGTTTAATTATTTTTAGAGAGGGGAAGGGAGGGAGAAAGAGAGGGAGAGAAACATCAATGTGTGGTTGCCTCTTGAGCACCCCCCACTGGGGACCTGGCCTGCAATGCAGGCATGTGTCCTGACTGGGAATTGAACCAGTGACTTTTTGGTTCTCAGTCCAGTGCTCAATCCACTGAGCCATACCAGCCAGGGCTCATAATGGATTTTGTTATATGATACTGTAAATCCTCCAGCTCTGCTTTCTGCTAAAATTCCCTTGGCTATTCTTTGTCCTTTGCATTTCTATACATATTTTTAAATTAGCTTGCCGATTTTCACACACACAAATCTTCTAGGAGTTCAATTGAGATTATATAAATCAATTTGGGAGAGTTGACATCTTTACAATTCTTGTCTTATCCACCATTTAAGTAAGTTGCTGAGAGTCCTAGTTTATGAGTGATGGAATTCAGTCTTTGGTAGCCTTACTCTAAAGTCCAGCTACTTTAGAGTTAAGGCATACCTTAGCTTTGTGAATGTGCAGTTTTGATTTCAATGACATTTTAAATGAACTGTTTTGTTGGTCTAATGTAATGTTTTCTATAGGAATGTCTTTTTAAAACCTCCTGTTGCATGGATGTCTCATATATCTCATTCACTCCCTTCCTGTAAACTTAAAGATGAACTCCTTTAATCTTTCTCTTTGTTTTTGTCTTAGTTGAGACACCTTTTCCTTAACTGGCAATAACACAAAAAAATTAATATTTCTTACCTATTATAATTATTTCATTTATTCAAAATGTACTAGTATTACCATGTTTCAAACACAGCCTCTTAACAGGGTTTTATATTCTCTTTTGTTAAAGAGTGGTGGATTGTTATTTTTATTAAAAATTTTAAAAAGCTTTTATATAGCATTTAAAAAAATTCTCTCTCATAATTGATTCTTTGTGGAAAAACTATTCTAGAGTACTGAAAACCCACAAATACCTTCTTCTGTGTTACCTTTTGATAGTGAGATGAAGTTTCTGAGGATTTTTTTTTGTTTCTACTTCCAGAACCACCTACACATCCTTTTACCTACTCTCTTTCGGCAGTATTGAAATTGCAAATAAAACACTATTGGAGTTTTAAAATAAGAAGTTTTACTAGATTTAATTTTCTCATGATACTATTGAAGAGCAGCTATGGAATATTTTCTAGTATTTTATCCTGTGCCTGTATTGATGGGTACTTTTCTAGAATAATTTTTATACTGCTCTATATGGAGGGGCATCAAGATCTCCTGGGTGCTTCAGATAATTTCAGTCTGTATCTGTTGGGAATTTTGTTTGGCTGAAAGTTACAGAACCTGATTGCAGAAGCTCAGGGATTTATTTGTTTCATAACAAGTTCAGGGAGAAGTAGTCCATAAATAGCGCAGCAGATTCTTGATATCGCCAGTGCCCCAGGCTCCCTTTGGCTTTCTTCTTTGAAATAGTGCATATCTTTCACTGTAGAACTCACTGCATTGTCATTGACAGCTACTTATACCTACTTTCACGTCCACGTTCTAGGCAGGAAGAAGGAAGGACAAGGAAGAAGGGGCAGTACCAATATGAAAAAGTGAGTCTTGTCCCCAGGTCTCATCAGTCCTCTGCTTATATTTCTTTGGCCTGAACTGCGTCACCTAGAGCCTCAGAGGCATCAAGAAAGGCCAATATTTTAACTCTGAGGAAAATTGGATTCTGTTAGGAAGAAAACAAGAGAGAACGGATATTAGCAGTTAGCTGTATCTGCCACATTTTTAAACTTTAGATGATACAATTTCCTCAGCAGTAATAGTGAAAAGCACATCAATATTCAATTTAATTGTTGAACTCTATAACATGACTTGTGGCCTTGATGGTAACAGTTTTCTTTAAATGAATATGCCTATAATTAAAAGAAAGAGAAATGCATTTGTGACCATTAATCAGAAGCAAAAGTACTCTGTTTTGAATCGTTTTGTTAAAGATATCAAAAAAAGTATCTTATACAAGGCACAAAAAAACTTGTATAAAAATTATTTAATTATATTCCAAATTAAAAATAAAGTTCATGGGATATTTTAGACTGGGCTCCACCAGGCTGTTGCTACTTAGTAGGGTCAGGGTGCTTCCGAATAGCCCACACTGGCAGGTTCAGAAATGGCGTGACTGGATGAACAGGCTCTGGGACTCTCACTGACAACCACTGGTTAATCACTTATGATCTCAAGTGGAATTGCATTAATTCTACAATAGGTGATATAATGATTTATAAAGAAGGCCTTTTGGACTAATGTTTATTACTCATAATTATATATATTCATTTTGTAAAGATGCAAAGACTTCCTTACAGATAAAGTTAAAATGCCCTTTGAAACTACCCTCTCATTGCAATATCTTCTCCAATTTGTTCTGTTGTATGTCCTTTAGAATATTTTCCTTTGTAGAGTGTGAGCGTGTGTGTGATATGCATATATTGTTTCATGTCTGTGCATGTTTATGTAATGGTATCATATGTTATATATCATGAATCACCTTATTTTTCTTATTCAGTAGTATGTTGGAGGAAAGATCAGGTAATATGTCTATTATGCAAAGAATGTCCCTTTTACCCTTAAGCCCTTGGAGAGTAAGATATCCTTAGATTCCTAATAAATACAGACATTGCCCATATTTCTGCATGTGGGGGGTTGTGTGCTGTGACTGGCACCTTAACAGTGGCACCTTCAACTTCAGTTAATATGAACTTATAGTCAGTACTGAAACTCATTAAGATTAAGTATGACTGTTTCTCCTTCCTTCTTGACATGCACAACAATCCACTGCACATTTAGGTTTGGAATTTGTTGTCGATAATCATTTTTATCTCATACAGGTAAGCCTCAATTTTAAGAATTGCAGAAGGGGAGGTAAAAACTATGTGTTTGCCTCTAATACCACCAAGCATTAGGGATAGGACTGTGGTCTGTAATGCCATCACTCAACACTTTTTCAGCAAATATATATTAAGTGTTTAATACATGTCAGGTATGATTCTAGACACTCTGGGGAAATAGAGATGATCATCTAAGGCCTTGCTTCCATGGAGCATATATACTAGTTGTAGAAGGAAACAATAAGCAAATAGTCAAACTAATCAATACATGGTATAATGTCACTTCGAAGTGCTATGAAGAAGAATAATTAGACTGAGGATATAAAGAATGATTGAGGGTGAGGGGGGCAACCTCAGTTCAGATGGCCAGGGCAGGCATCTCTGTTGAGCCTGAATAAATCTATATCCCTTTGTCTAGTATATGATAGATGTTCAATAACTTTTGAATAAATGAAAAACTGCATCAGTAGGGGTATACACAAAGTACAAGAGGGGGGAATATCATCTCTATATAGATTAAAAGAGGCTCCAGTAACATGCATAAGATGGGAATGAAAAATAGGTAGGCACTGATTGGCCAGAGAGGCAAAAATAGGGAAAGCTGCTGCAAGTGTAGGTAACAGCATGAGCAAAGGCAGGGAGGTATGAAAAAGCATTGTTAGTTTCCTATCACTCAGTAACCAATGGCCAGGGACTCAGTGGCTTTAACAACATAAATTTACTATATCATAATTCTGGAGGTCAGACATCAGATTTGTTTCACTGGGTTAAAATCAAGGTTTCAGGAGGGCTGCATTTGCTGGGGTTCTAAGGGAGAACTTATTTCCTTGTGTCTTTCAGCTGCTAAAGGTTACCTGAATTTTTTAGTTCATGGTCTGATTTCTCCAACTTCAAAGCCAGCAGGGTAGCATCTTCCAATCTTTCTTTTCTGACCTCTGCTTCCTTCATCCCATCTCCTCTGACTATAAACCTCCTGCCTCCCTCTTATAAGCATCCTGGTGATTATATTAGGCCCATCTGGCAAATCCCAGGTAATCTCCATAGTTAAAGTCAACTGATTAGCTGAAACCTTAACTCTCTTTTGCAATGTAATATAAAATAGTCAGAGTTCTGAGGACTAACATGTAGACATCTTTGGAGAGTATTGTTCTGCCTACCGCAGGCATTGTGTATTGGGATCTGCAGATGGCTTTAATATGCTGGAGTGTAACATGCATATGGGGTAATGGGTAAGGAAGGGACCAAATAGGTAAGGGCTAGATTTAAAAGATCCTTCTCATCTATGCCGATGTTGAGCCTTGTTCTAGAAAGCAGTGGGAAACTGTTTGGTAGGTCAGAAATGTTTGAGTTTTTGAGGCACTTGAGAGTAATATTATTCTTAATTGTATAAATAGACCTATATATATTCTCTTTGTAAAAATGCGAAGATTTCATTATACATAAATCTAAAGTCCCCTTTGAACCTAACCTCCAGTTGTAGTATCCTCTCCAATGTGGTCTATTTATATCCTTTAAACTTTTTTCCTATGTAGAGTGTGTGTGAATGTGTGTCCTTCTTACTTGGCCTGCCATTTTGGGCATGCTTAACCTGAAGACTTTGTCAGCCTTCTGACAATTTGTAATCCGCTTTCTCATTCTATATACATGGAGTTTGAGTGTCTTTTTTGCTTCCTTGTGACCCCTTTTATTCCTTACCCCTTAATCAGTTGAGTGGTATCATAATTCATACCCTCTAAAATTTTTGTACAGATTTCCAGACCACCTGTAGAATATGCAATGCCTGTGGTAGGCAGAGCAATAGCTCCCCAAAGATGTCCTCATCCTAATCCTCAGAATCTGTGAATGTGTTATGCTGCATAAACAAACCAGGCACATGTGTGATGGTAGCTGGGGCCAGAAAGACAGATAAAAGGATATTGCAAAATTCTATCCCGCCCCTCAATGTATGGAAATCACCCTGTTCCTTCCCCAGTGTTTTATACTATGTCCTTCTTTAAACTAGGCATAAACATAGGTATATATGTCTTTTCTCTTGGTCTTGTAAAGTGATTAAAATAACTTTGGAAACATAGTGGGAGTAAGAGCATGAGAAGCTCCATTCTGTGGAACTTCGATGTTCCTGAAAAACTTCTAGGTTGCCTGCCTGGATAGATAATCAAGTCATTAAACAAAAAGCAACTCTTAGCTCAAGATGGTGGCATAAGTAAACACAGCTTGCCTCCTTGCACAACCACATCAAAATTATAAGTAATATATACAACTAGCACTCAGAATCATCAGAAATTGAGTTGAATGGAAATCTGACAACTATGAAATTAAGGAAACAACATCCATCCAGACTGGTAGGAAAGGCAGAGTCATGGAAGAGGCTGGTCCCAGCTCTGCACCAGGCCCCCAGTCCCTGGGTTCCAGTACTAGGAAAGTAAGTCCCCATTACTTCTGGCTGCAAAAACTAGTGGGAATTGAGTCAGTGGAAGAAACTTCCTGAGTCCAAAATAGTTCCCCTTAAAGAACCCACACATGCACTTACTCAGATTCAGACCCTCTGAGGTCCTGCAACAGGGTAGTAGCTTGAAAGGCAGCAGTGGAATAGAGCGAGGAACTGAAGTGTCTGGCATCAAGGCAGGGGCTAGAGAACAGTTTTTACTTTGACAGAAAGGTGAGCAGAAGCCACTGTCCATTTTCTGAACTCTCCCCCGCCACAGAGCCAGCAGGCAGGTACCATATCTGAGACTCCATCAACCTGGCTACACTATTTGTTCCATTCTGGAGATTCTCTGAGACTCTATTCTACCCAACTTCTGGCCTACCCAAACTGTTAACCATGACTTTTCTGTATGAGTGGCTGGTCTTGGCTCATGCTTCACAACTTTCTAAGTCCTTTCAAACAAGCAACAGCCAGCCTCAGTAAGCCCCCACCCAGGTCCTGTACCACTTGCTTAGTGGCTCAAGGCCCAGCACTAGCAGCAGCCAGACTGGTTTCACAGGTTGTCTTCCCCTGGGACTCTCCAAGCCCAGCACAAGTAGCAGCCATCTCAGACTGCTTTATAACTTATGCAGGGTGGCCCCAGGCAGAATAGAGGTGGGGACTGACCTTGGCTTGCACTACCCAGGAAATCCCAGAGCCTACACACCTAGTGGAAAACTACAGACCACTTTGGAGTACTACCACCTGACCCCTGGACAGCTGATCCTCCATGGAGGGCAGAGGGTGGTGGTCAGTGCCCACAGCCAGTCCCTGCACCTGAATGGCCTGAGTAAATTCCTTTCATTGACCTGCCAACAGCAACCAAGGCTCATCTACAAAAGGAGGGTGTACTCAGCCCACACGAAGGGTGAACCTCAAGTACCCAGATTGAGTGATAGGCAAGGCTGTGCTACTAGACTCTAGAGAACACCTACTTCATTGGGCTACTCTACCAAGACAGGGAGTCATAGCAGCTCTACCTAATACATAGAAACAAACACAGGGAGGCTACCAAAATGAAGAGAGAAAGAAACCTACCCCAATTGAAATAACAGATCAAAACTCCAGAAAAAGAACTAAACAAAATGGAGATAAGCAATCTATCATATTCAGAATTCAAAACACTGGTTATAAGGATGCTCAAGGAAGTCAATGAGGACCTCAACAGCATAAAAAAGATCCAGTCAGAAATGAGGGATACATTCATTGAAAGAAAGAACAATTTACAGGGAAAATACAGCAGCAGTACAGTGGATGATGCCAATAATCAAATCAATGATTTGGAACATAAGAAAGCAAAAAACAACCAATCAGAACAAGAAGAAAGAATCCAAAACTATGAGGATAGTGTAAGCAGCTTCTGGGACAATTTCAAGTATTTGAACATTTGCATCATAGTGGTTCCAGAAGTAGAAGAGAAAGAGGTAGAAAATGGAAATCTATTTGGAAAAATAATGAAAGAAAATTTCCCTAATCTCATGAAAGAAATAAACAGGCAAGTCCAGGAAGCACAGAGAGTACAAAACAAGATGGATGCAAAGAGGCCCACTCCAAGACACATCATAATTAAAATACCAAAAATTAAAGATAGGGAATCTTGAATGCAGCAAGAGAAAAGCAGTAAGTTACCTATGGGGGAGTTCTCATGAAACTATAAGCTGATTTCTCAAAAGAAACTTTGCAGGCTAGGAGGGATTGGCAAGAAATATTCAAGGTCATGTAAAGCAGAGACCTACAGCCGAGATTGCTCTACCCAGCAAACCTATCATTTAGAATCCCAGGGCCGATAAAGAGATTCCAAGACAAGAAAAAATGAAAGGAGTTCATCATCATCAAACAATTATTATATGAAATGTTAACGGGACTTATTTAAGAAAAAGATCAAAATTATGAACAATAAAATGACAATAAATACATATCTATCAACAGCTGAATCTAAAAACAAGCTAAGCACATGAGAAGAACAGAGACAGAATCATGGATACAAAGAGCATTTTGACAGGGGAGGAGTATAGGGAATGGATGAAGAGGTGAGGGAATTAAGAAGTACAAATAGGTAGTTACAGAATAGCCATGGGGATGTAAAGTACAGTATAGGAAATGGAGTAACTGACGAACTTATAGGCATGACCCAGGGGCATGAACAATGGTTTAGGGATTGCCTGAGGTGCTGGGATTGCTGGGTGGAGTGGGACAAAGGACGAAAAATTGGGACAACTATATACCATAGTCAATAAAATATAATTAGAAAAAATTTTATTGGAACAAAAATAAAATGAACTCATAGAGATATATATTGCATTTTGTATAGAAACTGGATAGATACTCATGTATGCATAGAAAATCTTTGAAAGAATATAAAATAAAACATTGAAAATGGCTACCAGTGATAAACACTGTTACCAGAATGAAGGGGTTGGTTCACCTGTGCATATCAAAACCCAATCAAATGAGAACAGGAATTTGCAGCCAGGAATAGAAGGATTTATTAGTTGAGGAAATGGTGCATTAACACTTTTTCATAAATGTCTGAGTATTCACATTAAATCGGACAAACTTCTGTTTGGGTCAATTTTCCTACCAATAGATTTCAGGTCAGATTGGATTAGGACACCATTTTGATTATGAAATAAACTTTCATTTTCAGATTTCTTTCCCTATGAATATGAGATTTTAGGCTTAAATTCTCTGTGACCTTGGTCATTTTGTGGGAGGACTCAATCATCTCAAATGCTAAAATGAGAAGTTAGACTGTATTATAAATTTATTTGCTTTTTGTGGTAAGAACTTTTTTATTAAGTGATAAGTCAGTTACAGTCGACATAACAATATTACATTGGTTTTAGGTGTGCAACAGTGATTAGACATATATATATATATACCTTCAAATTGGTGGCCTCGATAGAGTTGGTGACCATCTGGCATCATACACAGTTGTTACCATATTTTTTTACTATATTCCCTATACCATACTTTACATCCATGACTTTTTAAAAAGATTTTATTTATTTATTTTTAGAGAGAGGGAAGGAGAGAGAAACAGGAGAGAAACATCAATGTGTGATTGCCCCTTGCATGACCTCTACTAGGGACCTGGCCTGCAACTCAGGCATACGCTTTGACTGGGAGTCAAACCAGTGACCCTTTGGTTCTCAGGCCAGCACTCAGTCCATTGAACCACACCAGCCAGGGCCATCATGACTATTTTTATAATTGGCAATTTGTTAGACTAGTAGATTATACATGAACTTCTCATATTCTAAATTTGAATGTGTATTTAATTCCCTGATAAACACTACAATTAAGTCAGTTTTATAATATATCTCACTTAATAATTAGTTCAGTGGCCCTCAACATTCTTGAACTGTAAGTAGTAGTTGTTTATGATTTATATGTAAATATTGTTGCCATTGGTCTTCTATATATTTGAAAAGAAGCTACATTTTAAGTTTATGAAGACAGATTGGTTTTTATTTGCAATTTTGATACACCAGAATATGTTCTAGTGTAAGTGATGAAGGCATTCTGGGGGTTTGGGGACCCAAGGCTCCATAACCCACCATGGGTTCTTGGCTTTGCACAGAAAAGAATTCAAACCTGAGCCATCATTGAGTTTAACAAGAAAGTGAGTTATTAGTGAAGCAGTGAGACAGAAAATGGGCTATTCCACAGACAGGGCAGCCCCCCTTTAGCAGAATTTGTTTTCTTTATTGAGTTTCATTTAATTGGGGGCTGGGCCGAGTATCTTCCCAGGAAAGGGGTGGAGACTTCTCAGAGGAGGTTGGTGGGACATTTTGTGTTTTTATTCCAACTTTGTGTTTCTGATCATCATGGGATGATCAGAATGGCATGGGATGTGTTGTTTAGCATGCTAATGCCTTACAACACATGTATAATGAGGTTAGGGGTAATTGTTAAGTGAAATTAGTCACCGTGTTGGGCAGTGCTGCTCTGTGCTGCTTTGAAGCCATAAATCCAATGAGGGGATTGTCCTACTTTCTGGTAGTTCCTGTAGCTTTTATTGAAGCTGTTTTGTCATCTACCCTATCTCATAAGGTTCTATGGTCATAATTAAAATTTGAACTATGTAAAAATGGTGAGAAACATTATGTGGGCTTATTAATTTTCCTCTGAAAGCCAGGAGGAAGAAAATAAATAGGATTAGACCTAGAGTAACCAAAAGGGAGTCTGCAAAATGTTATTTTGTTTGGGCCTCAATCTTGCAACCTAAATCCCAAGTAAACAAGACAAATCTAAAGGGGCTAATCTACCCAATGAGGAAAGACTAAGACTTATCAGTTAGAGAACTGATGAGGTCTCTCCTGGATGAAGATGATAGACTTGGATGGTTAAGTTATGGGTGGGAGACTGAAATGAAAACTAGAGGTGAGATGCAGTAGGCCAGACCTCACCAAGCTGGCTGCTGGGTGCACTGTAAATTTGTTTGAGAGACTTGCTTTATTTGTTTATTACCTTTATTTTTTTTTAATGTATTTGATTACGGTTAGGTATGAAATGCTGTTTCATTTTCCATGTTTTCTGCTATTCCCTACGGCTGTGTACCTTGTCCCTTTCTGCTTTTAACTTACCTGGTCTCTGGAGGCATTCATTTATTTATTTATTTATTTATTTATTTATTTATTTTAATAACTATTTTTTTAAATGTTATTGATTGTGCCATTACAGTTGTCCTATTCCCCTTTTTCATTTTCCTCCACTCTGCACACCCCTCCCCCACCACTCCCCCCCTTTAGTTTATGACCATGTGTCTCAAGTTCTTTAGATTCTATACTTCCCATACTATTCTTGCCCTCCCCCTATGTATTTTCTACCTACCATCTATGCTACTTATTTTCTGTACCTTCTCCCCTCTTCTCCTTCTCCCACTCCTCTGTTGCTAACCCTCCATGTGATCTTCATTTCTATGGTTTTGCTCTTGATCTAGCTGTCCTCTTAGTTTGCTTTTGTTTTAGGTGTGGTTGTTAATAACTGTGAGTTTGCTGTCCTTTCACTGTTCATCTTTTTAATCTTCTTTTTCTTAGATAAGTCCCTTTAACATTTCATGTAATAAAGGCTTGGTGGTGATGAACTCTTTGAACTTGACTTTATCTGAGAAGCACTTTATCTGTCTTTCCATTCTAAATGAAAGCTTTGCTGGATAGAGCAATCTTGGTTGTAGGTCTTTGGATTTCATGACTTGGAATACTTCTTTCCAGCCCCTTCTTGCCTGTAAGGTCTCTTTTGAGAAATCCACTGATGGTCTGATGGGAAGTCCTTTGTAGGTGACTGTCCCCTTATCTCTTGCTGCTTCTAGGATTCTCTCCTTCATTTTAATCTTGGCTAATGTAATGATGATGTGCCTTGGTGTGTTCCTTCTTGGGTCCAACTTCTTTGGGACTCTCTGAGCTTCCTGGACTTCCTGAAAGTCTATTGCCTTTGCCAGAATGGGGAAGTTTTTGTTTATTATTTGTTCAAATAAGTTTTCCACTCATGGCTCTTTTTCTTTCCCTTCTGGTACCCCTGTAATTCTGGTACCCCTAAAATTAAAGATGTCCTGGGGTTTCCTAAGCCTCTCCTCATTTTTTTGAATTCTTGTTTCTTCATATTTTTCTGTTTGGTCATTTTTTCCTTCCTTCTGGTCTGCTCCCTTGATTTGAGTCCCAGTTTCCTTTCCATCACTATTGGTTTCCTGTGCATTACCATTCATTTTAATTAGTTTAGCCTTCATATGTTCTTCTAATTTGTGACTAAAATCAACCAGTTCTGTGAGCATCCTGATCACCAGTGTTTTGAACTGTGCATCTGATAGGCTGGCAATTTCTTGGTCCCTTAGAGTTATCGGTTCTGGGGCTTTGAGTTCTTCTTGAGCCATGTTTTGGTTTGTTCACGCCTGTTAAGTATGAGGAGGGGAGCCTTAGGTGTTCACCAGTGCAGGACCACCCAGGTGGCTGGGTTGTGACGCTGTATGTGGGGGCAGGGTCAAAGAGGAGCAATGGCGGTCCCCTCTGCTGCTTCCCACCGCTCGGGCCTGTGCAGTCTGTCTTACTGCTCGCTCCTTTGCTCATTTATCTGTGCGTGAATGTGTGACCGCAGTCAGCCTGCCACCTTGTGCCTTCTCTGGGTCCACCCGTTGCTACCCCACACCTGGGATCTGCCCACAGCTGCCTGCGCCCCTGGGTTGGGGGATCTTTTCTGTCTGATCCTGCTCTGCGGCTGGCCCTGTGCCTCTTACCGGTCTGGTTGAAAGGTTCGTTGTTGTCAGACTTCCATATAGTTGTTGGCTGTGTTTTTGTTGCTAAAACTTTGTTGTTTTTAAACTTGGTTTTGCCATTCCTGTCTGTAGGTTATGCAATCAAAGCAGATTTTTAAAAATTGAAAAGTTGGTATTCGTAGAGGGAGACTATAGTATGGACTTAGGAATTGTTATCACAGATCTCCTGAGGGACTAGAAGACATCCAGCTACCACCAGCTACTTTTCCTCAAATGATATTTATTGAGCATTTACTATTGTGTGGTAGACACTAGGGATATAATCAGAAATAAGACAAACATGGGCCACATGTCTATGGAGGGGGATATCAAAGCAGTAAACATGCAAATATGAAGACTAATGCAAATTGTTATGGAAAGGAAAGAATAGGATTAGAGAGAAATAGGGATTCTTCCTTATTTAAAGGGCGAAGTCTCTGTAGGTCTCTCTGAGGCTATGACATGTTGGTCACACTGAAGGCTGAGCAGGAAACAGCCATGTAAAAAGAGGAAGAAAATGTCTTTTAAGACAAAGGGTACAGCAAATGGGAAGGCCTTAAGGCAGAATGAGCTTTGTACATTTGAGAAAGAAAGGCCAGGGTGATTGAAATGTGTGAATAAAATGAGGATGGAGAGATGACTGAGGGCAAGTCAGGAAGGGCTTCATAGGCCATTTTAAAAGTTTGGATACTGGCCCTGGCTGGCGTAGCTCAGTGGATTGAGCGCATGCCTGCAAACCAGAGTATCGCGGTTCGATTCCCAGTCAGGGCACATGCCTGGGTTGCAGGCCAGTTCCCGGCAGGGGACGCATGAAAGGCAACCACACATTGATGTTTCTCTCCCACTCTTTCTCCTTCCCTTCCCCTCTCTCGAAAAATAAATAAAGAAAATATTTTTTCAAAAAAAGTTTGGATACTGTACTAAAGGGTAATAGGAAACCACTGAAGGAATTTAAATAGAATTTTCAGAGGTTACTTTGGTTGCTGTGTGGGGCATTAACAGTTAGGGTGCAAAGTGAAACTGCTGCTGCTGCTGCCTGGGCTGGAGGTGATGGTGGCAGGAGGCAGTGTAGGTGGACAGAGCAGATGTGTAATACCTTCCAAAAGGAAGAAGAATCTCAATAGATAGAATGTGGGTATGAGTAGAAACAAGACTGTAGGGAGAATTGTCAATGTTATTAAAGATTTGGTAAAAGAATCCCTTGAGTAGAGACCCTTTAGAAATTACACACTGGAGATTATCCCTATATTCCTAAAGTTGGTAAGTAATCATCATGGTTCTTGGTTAACCTGGTAGAGTTTCCAGAAGTAATGGACTTGTGCCACTTTTCCTTCCATTTTAGAAGGTTTAGGTTACTGAGAAGGCCACCGGACATGGTAGTTCAACCTAGTGGATATGGAACAAAAATTTGTGAAAAATAGGTAGTGTTACTTAAGGATTCAGTTGACTAGTCTGATGCCTGGGAGTGTTCGGTTCAGTTCAGTAGGTCCTCAGGAAGAAGATGCTGAGGCGAATTTGGAGTACTAGATGTTTATCCAGGAATCCATACCTGCGAAAGGAAGAAGGAAGAAGTAGGATCAGACAGATAAAAATTTCCATTTCACTGCAAGTTCAACAAAGTGTGGGCCAGCCCTACAGGGAAGTTTAGAACACGTATTGCCCCTCAGAGTGGCCCACATTGGGTCCAAACTACTGGGTCTTTATATCCCTGCCTTGCTTAGTCATTGGGTTTGGGCTGCCCAGCAGTGGTATGCCTTTGGACTCTCTGCAGCTGAGTTCAGCCATGGAGGAGGTGACAGTGGGGTGTTGGGTGCTTTTTTAGAAGTGGATGGCATATTCCCAGGTCCACCACAAGTGCAATACTGCTTAATAGAAATAGTGAGTAATTTGGCTAGTTACTTTATTCCTTCTGTGGTTTCTTTCCTCCTAGGAACTCAAAGGAAAACATACATAAGTTTTAATCACAAAATATTTATCGGTCACAATCCAAGGAAGGGGAATTAAGAGGCTAGAAATTGGAAGGAGAGATCAAAAAACAGGAAAGAAACAGGGAGAAAGACTAATGGAAGGAAGCTCCTAGAAGCAAGGAGAAGCAAATGTTAATAAAATACCAAGAGTTACAGCACCCAGTCCTGGGCCTTATGTTAAAAAATACGACGATTAACACATCTTTCAAAATGTTTTAAGAATCAGATTGTAAAATTTACCTGTCTCTTGTTTCTCTGACAGATATGGAAAACATGAATAAAAGAGACTGACCATTCATGACAATGCAGGAAAACAATAGCTCAGGTATTTTTTGTCTATTTCCAAGTCTGTTTTATGATTTATGGTGGATTATGCATGATATAAAATTGGAATGTTGATTTTCCAAAATTTTAATCATGGATAGCTCATTGTGGGGGATCACATGGAGGTTTCTTCAGTTTTCATGCAATGGGCATTTTACTCGTCTTCGACAGTGGTTAGGACAACCATGCTTTCCGCCACTGTAGTTGTCCTAAATCACTTACAGCCTTCTTATAGTCATGTGATGCATGATATACATAATAAATATTTTTACTCTACATGGCACATTATTTATCTAATTGAAGCAAAGTACAGTTTTTGCTTGAAGTAATCAGGTTATTATTCTTTATGTTACTTGACCTTAAAGTGCCCTCTGCTTTTGCTTTCATTTATCAAAATATCTAATACACTAAATTAAGTATTTGTGTGGAGAATGCCTACCCAAACACTTTATATCATTTTAGTCTTATTTGGCCCACTGAACTTTTTGGCTTTCAGTTTCAACCTTTTCTCAAATTTAATTGAAAATTTTTTCAGTTTTTCTGAGAAATACAGCTATGACTTAACAAAATTTATTTACTTAATTTCATTATAATGTGATACTTAAATATGTACAGTTGCTGCCTAACATTTCTTCAATTACAGAAATGGTCACACTTTGTATTTTGACATTATATTGAGAATTTTAAAAAATTCTTAATATACTAGCTTAAATAAAAGTATTCTTCCCTGGCTGGCGTAGCTCAGTGGACTGAGTGTGGGCCTGCGAACCAGAGTATCGCAGTTCAATTCCCAGTCAGGGTACATGCCTGGGTTGTAGGCCAGTTCCCAGCAGGGGACACATGAGAGGCAACCATACATTGATATTTCTCTCTCTCTCTCCTTCCCTTCCCCTCTAAAGATAAATAAATAAAATATTTGGAAAAAAAGTATTCTTTCATGCTCTTTTAGTAATAAGTTTATGCAAGTAATATAGTGGCAATATAATTTAAGTTTCTAGAGATACAGGTCTAATATACTGTGAATATTGTAATATATTACTTCTTATATTTACCTTAAAATATTTAAAAATAAGACCTGTAGTCAGCATATTGCTCTAACTATATTTTGACTCCCAGTAACATGGTATTATTTCTCTCATTTTCTGTTTTTGATGAAAAACAGATAATCTGGTATTTCATCTGAAAAGTGGAATGAGAAGCATTAAGTATAAACCAGTAGACTATCAGCAAATGCATGCATTAACTGAAGAAAAAAAATTAGCTGCTGCCTCTACAGAGCTCAAGGTTAGAAATTGTGTGTGTGTGTTTTCTAGGTTTATAAAATTGAAATGCTAGCAACTAAAATATTTAAATGTAAATGTGAAAATAAATAACATTCTAAATAGTTTTTTGAGTCTTCTAACTATTAATAATAATGAGTAGCAGCTAACATTTATTGAATGCTTTCAGAGTGTTGTGCAGTTTACATTCATTACTTAATGTTCATAACAACCTAAGAGATCTGGATTCAACTTTATTTTTAGAAAGATTGATACTTAATTAGCTTTCAACAATTTCTCACTTAATCTGAAAAGTAAAAATTGTGAGTAAATGCTAGCTGTGAATTATCATCTGATTTAATGTCCCTTCTGTGACACCATTCAAATATGCCCTCAGGTGCCACTTTTCTAGAATTCCCTTTTTTGTTGTTGTTGCCATGATTTAGGAAAAGGTGAATCTAAACTAGGTTTGAAAGGAGTTTATGTGCAACTGATTGTGCATTTTAGGACCATGTACGGTTTAGGATTACCATGCAATATGTTTTCCTCTTGTGTAAAATAATAGAGTATGTTATAAATAGCATTACATTAAAAATTGCTTGGTTGCATTAAAAATCTGGTTTGGCAAAGCAACATATTAAGTAGTTTACAAGTCTTCATTTGTATTTAATATTTTTGTGTTACATTAGTATTGCATGGCTTTTTATTGTTAAGATCTTTTTTAAAACGGCAGCTGTTATAAATCCAAAGTACTATTGATACCCTATTCTAGAGACACTACCAATATATCCATGAGCTATATTCCTTCTAACCAAGAAGACCACTTAAAAAGTAGGGCATTATTTGTTTGATTCTGATATAACTTTAAGATAATTTAATGTTATCATGACATTCAAAGAAATTTTGAGAAAATTACTTGTATAACTATCATCCTAATAAAACTATTTTCATATTTCTTACTTTTATTCTGACCCATTGTATGTATATAATATACACACATACATATATATAAACATATACATACATATTTAATTTTTTCCATGGTAAACATAGACATAAATCCTATATAGATTTCCCATAACATTTTACCATATAATCTTGAAAATATTTAATTCTTATATGATATTTAATTTCTTAAGTAGATATATTTTTTCACTTTTTTTATTGTTGTTCAAGTACAGTTATCTCCATTCCCCCCCACTCCAGCCATCCTACTTTCCACCCTTGACCCTACTTAAGTAAATAAATATTTATCATGTGCCTCAAAGATACAGTGAGGAACAATATATATCTCCTACCATCATGGAATATACTGTTTGCAGAAAAGAGGAGGAGGGAAGTCAGCATTTCTCAAATAAGCCTCAAAATAAAAATGCTTTAAGTATATACTCCAATAAACACATGCTATCTGGTGTATAATAACAAGACTTGATTCCAATTGGGTAAGAAGGCTTTTCTGAGGGAGGGACATAGGAATTGGGATCTCCCAGCCAATAAAACTGAATTGAGCAAAAACAGGATTGAATAGTACTCCAAACAGAAAAAGATACATGCTTTACCACAGCAATCCCCAACCTGTGGGCCTGTTAGGAACCCAGACACACAGTAGGAAGTGAGCTTGAATGTAATTCAGATGAATCATCCCTAAACCATCCCCCACCCCAGTCCATGGAAAAATTGTCTTCCAGGAAACCCATCCCTGGTGCAAAGAGGTTGGGGACAGCTGCCTTATCACATCTCAATTTGGGGATATTTGGATTATAACCAATTTTATATAGGAAATTATACTACAGTAAACGTCTTCATGCATGGACACCTTTCATGCTTTAGAATCTACCCCCATAGGATAAATTCCCATGATTGGAATCTTTGAGCAAAAAAGTATGAATGTCTTTTAGCTCTTTCTTAAAGTATTGTTCTAATAAAGATGCCTCCACAAACATTTTTCTGTATACCCTTGTCAATATTGGAACATGTACATATATATTCATATATCACATGTAAAACATATTCCTAATATTATCCTGTTATCCACGTGTTTCTTTTGTCTCTCTTTTTATCTGTCCATCCATCCATCCACCATGTACCCAAAATACTACCATTTTGGCTGAATGTGGAATGGTTGAGTGTTAAAATTGGTATTTTTACAAAGTGAATTTCTCTTTGATAACAGAATAAGTATCAAAGAATAAGAATATTTAAAAGTTTAAGATATATGTATATTTAAAAGTTTTAATAGTTAATGAGTACTATAAAGTTTGACCTTACGTGTAGGGACAATAATGTCTCATCATTGTCAGCTGCTAGATTACTTCTCTCATCATTTTCAAACACTTTCTTCTTTTCTTTATACAGTTTTCATTTTTTATTATATCTGGATTAAGGAAGATGTATTGGGAATGTTCTATATGCTTTGTGGAGTCTTCCCTTCTTGCTTAATTTAGAGATAGCAAGTTGACATTTTGCTTTTAATTCACTCTTGTAAGACATGAACAATTCCCAATTACAACTTTATTTTTGGAAACACTCAGGGTTTAAATAAAATTAGAGAACTGGAAATTAAAGTTTATTTCGTTTAATGTTTTGAATGCTAATATACCAAATTGTTGACACAAATTAGAATCATGAACATAATATCATCTCTGTTATTCTCATATTATTTGAATTTTTATAAAATATATATTTGCTTAAGAATAATATTTTTTCTTCCAAAAGTAACATAATAATATATTCTCTCTTAATATTTGAATTAATTATCAATCCATTTCCTTATTTTACTAATTAAATGTGCTCATATTTCTGCATATGAAACTAATAACTTTAAAATTATTGTTAATTGCTATAGCACTTCGGTAATATTAAATGTAAATGTACTTAAAACTGAATGATCAAACGTTAACATTTAAAGCACATAAGTACATTTTTGCTTTAAGTTATATCTAGATAACATAGGCAGGAAAATCACAAATATTTCATAGAGCAATATTTTCAGTGATATGGGCCCTAGAGAATGGGACATAAAGGAAAGAATAAACAAAGGAGATGTCATCAAAATAAAAAGCTTCTGCCCAGCTAAAGAAAACAGCATTAAAATGAGAAGAGAACCAATTGTATGGGAAAACATATTTGCCAGTGATACCTCAGACAGGGGTTTGATCTCAAAAATATATAAAGAACTCACACAACTCTACTCTAAGAAGACAGGCAACCCAGTTAAAAAATGGGCAAAGGTCTTGAACAGACACTTCTCCAAGGAGGACATACAGAGGGTTCAGAGACATATGAAAAAATGCTCAGCATCGCTAGCATCAGAGAGATGCAAATTAAAACCACAATGAGATACCACTTCACACTAGTCAGAATGGCCATCATAAACAAAGCTACAAACACAAGTGTTGGACAGGTTGTGGAGAAAAGGAAACTGTAGTGGACTGTTGGTGGGATTGTACACTGACTGAACCACTATGGAAATCAGTATGGAATTTCCTCAGAAAACTAAAAATGGAACTGCTTTTTGACCCATCATTCCACTGCTTGTATTATATCCTAAGATCCTTGAAACACCAATCCAAAAGAATCTATGCATCCCAATGTTCATAGCAGCACAATTTACAATGGCCAAGTGCTGGAAGCAACCTAAGTGCCCATCAGTAAATGAGTGGATCAAAATCTATGGTATATTTACACAATAGAATTCTACACAGCAGAAAAAAGGAAGGAGCTCCTACCCTTTGGGACAGCAGGGATGGAACTGGAGAGCATTATGATAAGTGAAATAAGCCAGGCGGTGAAAGACAAATACCATATGGTCTCACCTTTAACAGGAACCTAATCAACAAAATGAACAAGCAAACAAAATATAACCACAGACATTGAAATTGAGAATAGGCTGACAGTGGCCAGAGGGTAGAGGGGAGGGAATAATGGGGGAAAAGAGTGAAGGGTTTACAGGAACAATTATAAAGGACACATGGACAATAACAAGGCAGGTGGAAATAGGGGAACAAGGTGGGGTGGAGTGGGATGGTGGGGAGGGGTAGGGCAAAGGGCAGAAAATTGTACTTGAACAATAACAACCCAGAAACTAAGAGGGAAAGATAGGACAACTGAGGTATTAGAGTTTAGCCTTAATTGATGGGCTTATGTGTGTAAAGCTGTGACTTGATAGGATTCAGTATCTGCTCTTGAAAGGAGGCCTTTGCCTCTGAAATTTTTGCTTCAAATACAACGAGTTATGTCTAGAATACTTAACTATATTTTTAATATTAACAAAAATTTGTTAATTAGCAATAAATTCAAAAAGTTTGCCTGATTTGTATTGCTGGTATTTTTTACTGAGTGGATGTGATAGTCACCTACATAATCCCTGTGTCAATGATCATGTACAAGTTCTAGAATGCCAGATGACACACTGATGTGAACATTGAGTAATCTAGTTTTTCAAAGGCTGAAATTGAACCTGAGGCCAAATAGTACATCAGGCTGAAACCTGAGACAAACTTTTTTTATCCTCACTTCAGGACATGCTTATTGATTTTAGAGAGAGGGGAAGAGAGGGACAAAAACATCAGTGTGAGAAAGAGACATTGATTGATTACCTCTTGTACACGTCCTGACTGAGTATCAAACCTGCAACTTAGGAAGGTGCCTTGACCAAGAATTGAACCCATGACTTAGTTTATGGGATGATGCTCCAACCAACTGAGCCACACTGGCCAGGATGAGACCAGTTGTTGATACATTATATGTTAACTGTTTATTCTCATTTTAAGTATAAAAGAAATCTTCACAGTTATTTTTATTTGAATTTCTTTGCTTAGTAAGAATGAATGTTTATTCTTGTCCAACTCAATTATCTATCTACTATTTCTGTTTTTTAAACATTATCTTATGGAAAATTGTAAGCATATGTAAATTTAGAGTAAATGGTATCATTAATCTCCATGTAACATTATCTAGTTTCAACTATATTAACTCTTGGCTATTGTTTGTTCTACATTCCCACCCACAAGTTCCCCTTGTTACAGATTATTTTGAGGCAAATCTCAGACATCATAATACTGAACCATCAGTATTTTTAGTGTGTGTCTCTAAAATAATTAGGGGGAAAAAAACTAAACCTTATTGCCATTGAAAATGTTAAAATTTTCTCAATAATTTCAAATGTCCAGTCAATGTTATATTTCCTGATTTTATCAAATTTTTCTTAAAGTTTATTTAAATCAATATCTGAATAAGATCCATATATTGCATTTATTTTTATTTTCCTACTCTTCTTGTGTTTTTGTCATTTATTTCTTGACAGAATTTTGTAGTTTGTCTTTTATAGTTTTTTACAGTTTGGATTTTGCTGATTATATCCTGGTGGTGTCAGTTAACATGTTTTTCTGTCTCTTGTATTTCCAGTAAATTGATAGTTTTATCTAGAGACTTGATCAGATTCAGGTTCAATTTATTTTGGCAAGAATACTTACTGATGGAATTTTTGTGCTCTAGTTTCTTTCTATTACAAATAGTGCTGCATTGAATAGCTTTGTTCATTTATCTTTTTATTCATTTGCTATTAGAGTTTTCAGAGAGATTCCTGTAAGTAAAGGTAAACTCATGAAATTGTGCTATATATCTCCAAATTCCCTTCTGATGGGAAGGGGATTGTTGCATCATTTTATATTTTGATTAGCAACTTGAGTGAGATCATATTTTCCCATAATGTCAAAGAGTGTTTTGTTAAACATTTGCATATTTGCCAACCTGATACATGACAAATTACAATTTAGTGTATGTAGTTTTTTCTTTTGATTTATTTAACAGTTCTTTATTAAGGTACAACTCACATATATTAAAGTGTACAAATCTTTTCTTAATATATTTTTTATTTTATTGATTATGCCATTACATTTGTTCTATTTTCCCCCTTCATTCCCCTTCACCCTGCACACCCCCTCCCCCACTATTCCTCCCCCTTTAGTTCATGAACATGTGTCTCAAATTCTTTAGATTCTATATTTCCCCTACTATTCTTGCCCTCCCCCCTATCTATTTTCTACCTACCATCTATGCTACTTATTTTCTGTACCTTCTCCCCCCTTCTCCTTCTCCCACTCCCCTGTTGCTAACCCTCCTTGAGATCTTCATTTCTATGGTTCTGCTCCTGATTTAGCTGTCCTCTTAATTTGCTTTTGTTTTAGGTGTGGTTGTTAATAACTGTGTTTGTTGTCCTTTCACTGTTCATCTTTTTTATCTTCTTTTTCTTAGGTAAGTCCCTTTAACATTTCATATAATAAGGGCTTGGTGCTGATGAACTCCTTGAATTTGATCTTATCTGAGAAGCACTTTAACTGTCCTATTTTAAATAAAAGCTTTGCTGGATAGAGCAATCTTGGTTGTAGGTCTTTGGTTTTCATGACTTGGAATGCTTCTTTCCAGCCCCTTCTTGCCTGTAAGGTCTCTTTTGAGAAATCTGACAGTCTGATCGGCACTCCTTTGTAGGTGACTGTCCCCTTAGCTCTTGCTGCTTCTAGGATTCTCTCCTTCATTTGAATCTTGGCTAATATAATGATGATGTGCCTTGGTGTGTTCCTTCTTGGGTCCAACTTCTTTGGGACTCTCTGAGCTTCCTGGATTTCCTGGAAGTCTATTGCCTTTGCCAGATTGGGGAAGTTCTCTTTTATTATTTGTTCAAATAAGGTTTCCACTCGTGACTGTTCCTCTTCCCCTTCTGGTATCCCTATAATTCGGGTGTTGGAGCATTTAAAGATTTCCTGGAGGCTCCTAAGCTTCTCCTCATTTTTTTGAATCTTGTTTCTTCATGTTTTTCTGTTTGGTCACTTTTTTCTTCCTTCTGGTCTGCTCCCTTGATTTGAGTCCCAGTTTCCTTCCCATTACTATTGGTTTCCTGTGCATTTCCCTTCATTTCAATTAGTTTAGCCTTCATATGTTCCTCTAATTTGTGACTAAAATCAACCAGTTCTGTGAGCATCCTGATCACCAGTGTTTTGAACTGTGCATCTGAAAGTTTGGCTTTTTCTTCGTCACTTAGATTTATTGGCTCTGGGGCTCTGAGTTGTTCTTGAGCCATGTTTTGATCTGTTGGTGCCTGTTATGTATGAGGAGAGGCACTTTAGATGTTCACCAGGGTGGGGCCGCCCAGGTCGCTGGTTTGTGACGCTGTATGTGGAGGTGGGGTCAGAGAGGGAGCAATGGTGGTCCTCTCTGCTCGCCTGGTCCACTTCACCACTCGCCCCTGCCTGTTTATCTGAGTGCAAATGTGCAAGCCTGTTGCCCTGTGCCAGGGCCTGTGTGGTCTGTCGCAATGCCCGTCTCTTCACTGGTTTATCTGCACACAAATGCAGGACCTCAGCCAGCCAGCCACGCTGCGCCTTCCCGTAGCTTGTGCACCTTCCTGGTCGGGGGGTGGGGATTGTTTTTGCCCCACCCTCTCCATTGCTAGCTTCACCCCTCTCACCAGTTTAGCTGAGTGTTTCATTGTTTTCGGACTCCGTATTGTTCGATTTTCTTTGGTTTGGTTATGTTTGTTGTTGTTAAAACTTTGTTGTTTTTAGATTTGGTTGTGCGAGGAAGCAAAGTGTTTCCACCTACGCCTCCATCTTGGCGGAAGTCTAAAGTGCACAAATCTTAAATGTCCATCTCAATAAATTTTGACAGATATGCACACATAACCAACACTTAAATGGTCCCCTAGTGATTGCTATTTCTTTCTGAAGATGGACATCTGGCCCAGTGGGCTCTTGTGGCATTTCAAGGAGCCTGTTTAAGTTTTATTAGCTTGGGTCATCACAATAAAGCACATAAGAAACCCTAATTTCTGATTCTTTTATGAATTTACTATTTTTGTTATTTTAAATTTATCAGCATTCTGCATACATCATCATCTACCTTAAATATTGATTTCATGTGGCTCATTGTTCAGCAAAATGAACTGGAATCACCTAGAAATCTCTATATTGACAAAGATACAACTTTAAAACTTTTTGTTTTTTAAAACTTTTTCTTTATTTTTGGCCTGAGGACTAAAATGAAATTAATGAGTGAATTTACAAAAAAAAAATAGATGTTCTCTAAAATATTGGAAGTGTTTAGTGAAAAATGGTGACTTTATTTTGACTGTTATAGTCTACTTAATTGGCCTTTCTTTAGGCCCAAAGGCAGCAGTATTGATTTTTTTAAGCTATAAAGATGTGTCTACATTTTTACCAATGTGTTTTTTGTACAACACGGACCAAATATGTCAAAGATATCTAATTTTAAAAGTTTTTTTTCTTGTAACAAACTTTAGAGGCTGTGGATGACAAATAGTTGGAATGAATTTTAGGCATTCTTGAAGCAAACGCCATTGTCAGTTTTAGAAACACTACCCATTTTATTTTTTGGGTAGATGAAATAGACATTCTGAATGTGTTCTGGTGGTGCCCTGTTCTTGTTTGAATGAACTTTTCTTCTAAATTTCATGATTGTAGCACTCTTAAGACCTTCTGAAGAAAAGATTTGACTTTCACTTTGTGGTTTTTTAAGTAATGTTTGGGTTATTTTGTTTTCTCATAGGCCTAATTTTGAATCAGTAACCATTATAGCAGCAAGATAAAGTCAAGGTTAAAGTAATCAGTAAGAGCTAGAGATAGCATGCATTATGAAGAGTCTTTTTGGGACTTGTCTTCTGAAGTTTTTATATCTTCAGTATTGATCTGTTAAAGCTTTTCAGGCTACTAAGTGTTGTAGTAGCAGAGAAAATGTAATATATGCATATTTCGCCAAGTTCCTGATTTGAACCACACTTTTGTAGATGTTTAAAAGCTAGTATGGAGTACATGAGTTGAGCATAACCATGAGTATCAGAGTCTAACCTGGACACAGACACCACTTGAGGAGGATTTTAATGAGTAGAGGGGCCTTTAATTCAGGAAATGATTACACGGATGATAGAGGTGACGAGCCAAACAGGACTGTGAAGCAATACAGGGATTAATGCAGCAGGAAATCATGCCATGCCTAAGTCAAAGGGACATTTAGAAAAAGCAAGGTTTGTACCCCATCTCATGGGCCAAGGTCATCCAGAAATAGTTGGAACCATAGTAAAACTGTCAAGAAAAGGTGGAGCAAATGGAGAAGAAGCAGATGGTCCCTAAGAAGCCTCTGAGAGTAGAGAGGGCAGCAGGAGTAATCCTTTGGCCTCTCCTTTCCTCCTTCCCTTCAATCTCCCACTGCCATTGTCTCCCTTGGGCTGAGCCAGCTGGAAGGCAGCTGACAGAAGTGTTTGAGACACACAGGCTGCTCTTTGATAGGGAGCAGATTTGGGGAGATGGCCAAGAATGGGTCTGTAGGCAAACAAACCCAGGCCTGACAGACCTTGTAAACAGAAATCCCAAAGCACTAATTAATTATATGCTATGTTTATAAGTCATAAAATTTGGGGAGAATTTCAATTTTAAAAATTGAATTTTAAAATTTTAAAATTTTCAATTTTAAAAATTTATGATATTTTATGATTTCTTTAAATACCTTCAAATAAATTTTTATCTAAAATTTTAAAAGTATTTACAAAGTCATGGAGTTGAAAGATTAAAATGGCCTATTCAAGGTCATATGGCCAGGCCTCCTAACAACTTATCCAATGACTTTTTCCATCCTATGCTGAAGAATCAGATAAAAGCCAATTCATACATGAAGGCTCTGTGCTATTCTGATGTTTATGAGCTTTATGATCTTGATCAACTCTTTTAACTTTTCTGAACATCAGTGTCTTCAGCTGTAAAACGGGAATAATGATGCCCATGATGCCTGGCAGGGAAATATGTCAAAAGGTGAGAAAATATATGGAAAATATTTCTGGGACTTTATGAATTGAGGTGTTAATTTATTCTATATATGGAAAATAGAATCACCTCACCTTTTTTTCCATAAATGCTTTACACATAGTTCTGAAATTGGTCAGTATTCCAAACCATTTTCTCTTTCTCTTCCCTGGTTTTTGTTGAACATAGCACTTATTTTAAGCAGAATTTGGGGTTAGAAGATGCACTAATAAGATGGAAAAAGAGTAAGTATTTGATGCAGAAAAACACAGATTAAACATTTCCATTGTGGAAACACATTTTAAGAAACATTGAAATGGCTCATCTTTTGTTTCACTAAATCTAGATCAGAAAAGCAGTGCAGACTTCAAAGGTATCTAAGGAACAAACACTAATGAAAAAACACAGGCAAGTGTGGTGGCAGGAACACCAAAGGCTGAACGAAGTCAGGTAAGGACTGAAGGAAATCTCAGTGAGTTCACAGAGGAATTTCTAAGGCTTGCATTTATTTAGTTAAATGTCCTATAACTTTCTATGTGAGTTAAACTATTATAATCAAAATTGAAAGTTACAGTTCGTGAGTCAAGTTAAAATAGTTTTGTTTCCTTAGTTTAATTTGGAATTCAGTGAATATGTTAATATGGCTTTTGCTTTCCTTAGGGAAAAATGTCATCTTTATCTGCTAATTACGTACTCTTTTACACTTCCACTCTTACTTACATTATACTTAGCCTTTGGGTTATAATATTTTGTTTACCTATTTGTCTTCCCTATGAAGTGGTAAACAGGGCAAGCTTCCCCTCATATTCATTTTTAGGTCACAAAATTTGGGGAGTCATTTTTTATTGTAGGATACAGAACAGTAGATATCTAAATGCTTTCAATAAAAAATTAACAAATGAACTAAGGGACTCAACTTACTACTCAGTGATTTCTGGAGGTATTATAGCTGCATCATGACTAACTTATTCAATTTGGATTTTTGACTTTTGTTATTATTTTCAGCATTCACTTCAAGATGAATTCAAACAAAATAATGGTTCTATACTTAATCCGGATTGTAATCTTTTAAAAATAAATTTCTTCTCAAAGGATAAGGCAAAAACAGAAGGCACATGTGTTTTCCTTCCATTTGAGTCATATATACTAGTTTTAATGATGCTGGTATTTGTAAAGAAGTATGTATTTTATGTCAAAATATATTAATTTTGTGGTCTTAGTCTAAGGCAAATTTCCAAATATCATTAACTTTACTTTTGACACTTTTTTATTAATAAGAGGTTTTTATTTTGGCAAGAGATTCCTACATGTGAAGTAAAAGGCTCATGGTTGAAATGACTTTAGACTTTGTCACTATGCTGGTCCTATCTTATAAGACTTATTCCTTAAAATACCACCTTTTGTGGGGAGAATATTTGAGTTTACTAGCAATTTTTTTTGAAAACTTGCATAACTTGACACATGATAAAAAGGAGAGCCATTAGGAGATTTTAATAAGGTGCTCAGCAATGGAAGCTCAAATGTAGAGGAAGGCACTGGTGAAAGTTTTTATCTTGGCTGTTTCATATTCTTCTTAATGTGTTGTTTTTGGGCTAGATAAAAGAGGCATGTATATGTCATTATGGAACATAATCCCTTTTGTTGACTAGGAATGACACAAAGATGAAGGAAGTGAGGAACACTCAAGTAATAACAACCTGAATGTCTTGAAACTTTTAAGGGCTGAAAACTGGACAAAAGGAGATCCAAGAAAATTTTCTGTGTTATTCTAGAAAGTAGGCTAATTTCAATATGTGTTCAGTGAAATTGAAAAATGCTGGTGAAAGTGCCCTGGCTGGTGTGTCTCAGTGGATTGAGTGCTGGCCTGTGAAACAGAAAGTCAGCTGTTCGATTTCTCATCTGGGTATATGCCTGGGCTGAGGGCCAGGTCCCCAGTGGGGAGTGTGCAAGAGGCAACAGATTCATGTTTCTCTCGTACATCATTGGTGTTTCTCTCCCTGCCCCTCTCACTAAAAATAAATAAATAAATAAATAAATAAATAAATAAATAAATAATATTTTTTAAAAGCAGCAAAGGAGAAAAGTTAGAGTGTGGCTATTGGGAGAATTTAGGGACCACCAGAAAATCAGGAATTTTAAGTCTATCAGTGTTTCTCAACCTTTGAAAATCTGTTTTCTTTTAACAAAAAATTACAAGTAAAATGTTCTTATGCTACATCATAAGAGACTTTGTTTGAGAATCTTAGGTCTGCAGAATTACCTTTTGTGTCTACAATGATATCTAGCTTTGTGGGATGTGATTTAATATGTGCTGAGTAATATGTTAAGTAATTTTTTTCACTTACTCCTTAGAATGTCCCTGCATAGTAGGTATCAATGCTGTCTTCATTTTACAGATGAAGATCTTGAGGTTCAAAGGATTAAAGTTATTTGCAGAAGTCAAATCAGCAGGTTTATTTGAAGGTGGTATTGGAACAGTTGTGTTTAACTCCAGCACTCCTTGTACTTGGAGTTGAGCAGCTTCCCCTGCACCCCATTCTAATTGTTCAGGGTTCCATTCACAGCCCATCTAATTGGTCTAGCCTTGCTAGAAAAAAAGATTTTGCCAAACTTTAATTCTTTGAAATCTGAACTGAGGAATCTAGTCACATAAAGTTTCTAAAAATAAAAATAACATTTTATATTTAAATTCAGAACATTGTATTTAATAATTAATATTTTCTCAGACTACACCTCTCGAAGACATTGATACACTTTCCCAGGGTATATTGCTCTCTTGTTTCAGAACAACTGCTTTAGAGGTTTAAAAGGAAGTTACTTATATTGGCCATGAGATAAAGAATTACTATTTTTATTTAAAGTAAATGACTCTATGTTACTGGCTTACATATTCACAGTACAATACTTTTCTGTCCTCACCGAGGAAATGCTTTTTGATTTTAAAGAGAGGAGATGAGAGAGAGAGAGCGACAGAAACATAGATGTGACAATTGCCTCTTGCACACACCCTGAGTGGGACCTAACCAGTCAGGGTTAGGTCCCAAACAACCCAGGCATGTGACCAGAAATCAAACTGAAGACCTTTTGCTTTGGCAGACAATGCCCAACCAGCTGAACCCCACTGGTCCGGGCTCTACAAGGGATGTTTTTTATAACCAAATATCTGTTAGAAATATATGTAGTCTCTTACTCACAATTTTTCTTTTAAAGCATTGAATGTATCACCTTTACACAGAGGATATCATAGAGCTATACCAACAATTAAATGCTGTCTGGAAATGCATCTTTAAAGACGACGTTTAGTGGGGAGCACTGGAAGGGTGGGTTGGGATGGGAGTAAAAGACAGAAAACTGTACTTGAACAATAATTAAATTAAAAATTTAAGAAGTGAAAAAGAAGATGATATTTAGACCAATCACTATTCATATCATGTAACTCAGGGTACCGGAAAGCTCTTTTTTGAGCCCAGCTCCTGAACTCACTGTTAGAACTCAAAAACACCCTTCACCAGGATGGTTTATCTTGTAGGTGGTTGCATTGCAAGTGGGCGTATCTAGGAAGTAGGTTAATATATCATCAAGGCAAATGGTCACACAAAAACTCCATAGGGTTTTTTGTATTACTGTCATAGTCGGTGGTACCAGAGGAAAGGCCAAGTAGCATTAGGAGGCACCTAAATTGGCAGATTTGCACATGAAAAGTTGCCTAACATTTACCTGTGCCCTCTTCAGAGGTGGAGGAAGGAGGCTGCATGTACTGCAGAGCTGCAGCTTGGTGAATGCCTGGGTGAATGCCTTGGTGAATGTCTGGTGCCTTAGTGATGAATAACAGGGCAGGGTTCTCTTCTCTAGAGTTACTGTTTTTAATGTTCTTGTGGCCATTACAATTTTTATCTATATTTCCTAAATCATATTGTACAAAACAGAAATATTCTTTATGATACTCTGGAGAAGAATGAATTTCACGGTCTTGTGTATTAGGAAAATACTTTATATTTCATCCCCTTTTTGGAGAACCTCAAAGCACATTAGCATACTCAGGTTCCTGGGAGATCCTGCACTATAGAAATGTGTCTGGTTTTGTTTAGTTCACCATTTTCCATTTTTTCCTAGCATCCCATACCATTTATATTTTATAGACCACAACTTGGGAAATGTTAGCTTGCATTCAAAGCTAGTCCCAGATTCTGGTAGTTCTTGAGGGCATAAAAACTGCTTCCAGATTTTGTTGGGCCCTGGAACAAGTAGAAAAATGGGCTAGTCTTGTCTGATGGATTGGGGTTATTAATCTCTGAAACCAGGATGGAACTTACTAGAATTATACATGCAAAGTGGCTGGTTGATCTCCTATATGAACAAAGCCATTTATGTTGGGTTAGATGTTCCACTATGGCTTTCTGGGTGCTGAAAATATAAGGGAACTAAGCTAGCTGCTTCATAAATGCTGTGTTTTGTTTAAACAAATCCATTATGAAATAATGGCTGGTTTAATTCCATTATTATGTACCCATCTTTCATTTAATAGTTTCAAATGTAATCTTAAAGATACTTCTGGTAAAAACTACATGCTGGAAAAATACAGAGTGAGTGTCATCTGCACTAGCACCCCTTTTTACACAAAAAAGCCCTGTCCTATGCAGGTGACTTAGCTTAGAAGATGATGGCGCATATGTAACTAGAATATATTCAGCCATTAAGTAACTAACTATGAAAATTATATTAAAATACCTTTAACATATTATTTAAAAACATTTATAAAATGGTAAACATGACATAATTACAACTATTTAAAACATATGCATATAGACAACAACTAGAAACTTATATGCAAAAATAATCAATGTTAAAGCATTATAATTGTTCCCATTTTAATTTTATGCCATTTTTAATATTGTATTTTTATAATCATAATAAATCAAAACTCATTTCTATGATTTCATTAAATCTGCCATGAACAAAGGAGAGACAATGTATTTTTTGAAGAGTTTATTTATTTATTTTTAGAGGAAAGATAAGGGAAGGAGAGAGGGAGAGAAACATCAATGTGTGGTTGTCTCTCAAGCTCCCCCAACTGGGGACCTGGCCCACAACCAGGGCATGTGTCTGCCTGGGAATCCAACTAGTGACCTTTTGGTTTGTGGGACGATGCCCAGCCCACTGGGCCACACCAGTCAGGGCCACTACAATATTTTTAAATATCTTTTTAAAGCTGGTTATGTTTTTACTTTATAATGACTATATATAAATAATACAGTGAAAGATCATTAAGATTTATTACTCGTATTAGTATATAAAAATAAAATATACTTTTACTCTTACTTCAGCAGTTCAAGAGCTCCTCTTCTCTTAACTTTTAAAATAACCCCCTTGTTGATACGGATTTGCCTGACCCCCTCCTGTTCATCTTCCATTTTTATTGATCACCACTTTCTAGCCTATCTTTCATTTTGCTGCCTTGGAAATCTTTTTCACACACAGATCTGCTAAGCAGGCGAGCTCAGTTTAATATCCCTCAGCGGCTTCCCAGCGCTCTGAGCTCTCTCTATAGAAATAGTGTAAGGACATTTCACGCGCTTGCTTTTGCCTCACTGTTACTTCTGCCCAGGGCATTCACATATGCCTGTTTCCCTTGCAGAACACTTGGTCTTGTCCAAAATGTCCACAGAGACGTCTGGTCCATGCCTTGATATTTGCCCTGTGCAAAACGTACATAGTTAATATAAATTCTGGTCTTTTGCAAGATTCCAACCTGGAACCATCTACTTAACCCCATTTGCCATTACCAGGTAGTCTACTGAGGCAAGAAGGGTTATTACTGGCAGTATAACCCTTGGCAATAATTGGACTAATAAAACATGGTAGCATTTTAAAATATATATTTTATTGATTATGCTTAAAATTTTTTCATTGATTATGCTTTTTAAAAACATATATTTTATTGATTATGCTTTGATAGTATTTTTTATGTATTAAGCCTATAAACCAAAAATAGAAATAAACTATCGGTTATCTGAACCCAAGGACATTTCCTAAGAATGAATATTGTTTTTAATCCTTACCCAAGGAAATATTTATTGATTTGAAAGGGAGGTAGAGAGAGAAAGAGAGAGACACAGAGGGAGAGAAACATTGAAACACAGTGTGGGAGAGAAACATTGGTGGGTTGCTTCCCAGATACACCCCAACTAAAGATCAAACCTACGACATTTTGGTGTATGGGACAACATTCCAACCACCCGAGCCACTGGCCAGGGCAAGCAAGGACATTTTTGACAGAACCAAGGACCATTTGGCACAAACCACATATGCTTGTGGATGTTTTGGATGGACCAAATATCATTGGTACGGACCAAATGTCCACTGATTGTGTCTGGCAAATATCCAGTCTATGTGGTCTGAATAAATAAACTGGTGAATAAAACCACATCAGATTAAATGTCTACTACTAGTTTTTTTAACCTATATATGTTTATGGTTATAAAAATTGAGTTAATGTCTATTTCAGGTGTAAAATGGAATCTGAAATAAAATCTTTTCTCAATGAAGAGAACCTCGGAAATGAGTGTCTTTCTGATCTTAGGAATTTTGGTGAGACTTTTTTGATCCTATATTTAAAGGGGTGTTTTGAAGATGAGAGTGGGCCACTCACTTTATGTTCCTTTAATATTAACTGCTGTTTGTTTTTCTCTAAAAGAATCCAAAAATAAATCTGTACTCTAAGAATCTGTTCTCTTTTTTTTTTTCAAGATTTTATTTATTTTTAGAGAGAGGGTAAGAGAAGGAGAAAGAGAGGGAGAGAAACATCATCGCTTGGTTGCCTCTCATGCACCCTGAACTGAGGACCTGGCCTGCAACCCAGGCATGTTCCCTGACTGGGAATCAAACCACTGACCTTTTGGTTCAGAGGCCCATACTCAATTCACTGAGCTACACCAGCCAGGGCTTAACAACCTGTTCTTGAAAAAAAACTTAAAATAATGTGTTACCTTGATTTAATTTTGCTTCACTATAGAACAAGAGTTATCAGAACAGTGGTGCATATATCTTAAAAATGTGATAAATCCTATTCAGCAATTGAGAGAAGATCTAAAATACAGACAGCATCTCAGTCCACAGCATTCACACTCACATACTGAGTTTAACTCAGTGAAAGTACTGGAAGAGGTCAGTATATTACCTTTACTTTTAATAATATAATATTTTGTTTTTGTTCCAACTAGAATAGTTAGAGATAAGAAACCAACATGGGTATCTTGTGTATTTTAATAGAAGGTATAGCAAATTCTGTTTATTCATTATCATAAACATTCTTGAATCTTGCAAAGCATGCTCATTTTGCACTTGGAATATTACAATGGCCTCATAACTAGTCTCCCTGCTTCCATTGTTGCCCCTCCTCCCATTGCATTCTGGGTTCTACCTTCAATGCAGAGTGATCAAGTCATCCCCCTGGTAAAGCCCCTCAGGGCTCCTTCTGGCCCACATCTTTCTCCTCTCTGCTTCTCTAGTCTCATCTCCTACCTGACACCCCTTTTCCCCCTAGACCTTGCCACAGGTATGGCCTTCTTTCTATTCCTCCTCACATACACCAGGTTCCGTTCTGTTTCAAGGCCTTTGCACTGGCTCTTTCCTCCATCTCACTGAGAGCATTTTTTGTCCTTTTAGGTCTTTTGCTTAAATGTCCTGTCCTCTGAGTGGCCTGTCCTATTCATTGGAGAGAAGCCCCATTATCTCACTATTACCTTACTATGTTTTTACATTACCTCCTACTGATACGTTCTTAGCTATTTTTCATTAATTTATTGACAATCTCCTCTGGCTAGAGCATAAACTCCATGATTATAGTTGTACTAGATGTAGGCCTTTAGGTGATTTTTCTTCAGTTATCTGTAGTGTTGCTTTCATAAATAATAATTTTAAAAAATATTAAAAGTCCCATGCCTAGCTGGGGATTAGAGACAAGGATGCAAGGGAAGGAAAGGGTGATTGAAACAGATATTCTGCTAAACTCTCTGCCTCACCATGAACAAAACCAAAACATGAGTGCAGAGTGGTGAGAACCCCACTGTACTTCCCAGTTCAGTTTTGAGTTATGTGTCTGGAAGACCCCCAACCCCACCATAAGCACTGCCTGGCTATGGCATTTCTTGAATCTCCTTCCACACATCTTCAAAGGGACTTTCTCTTATCTAATTTTTCATCACTTATTGGCTTTTGAGATAAATTCCATGCAATTAAATATATATGTTGAGAAAATAGCCATAATTTGCCTGCTACTTTTTCTAAATGTTTCTATAGGTTGACTTTGTGAAGAAACAATCAAAAGCTGTCTTTGAAGGACTTAGCCTGGAGCAACAGAAATTCGAAAATGATCTTTCAGACTGGAGTAATAAAGTAAGCGTGATGTAGATAGCAATTTGTTTATCAGTTTGTCATTTGTGTTAAATAAAATAGTCATATAATTTTTTTCAGATCCTAGATCATTATTCAGAAGAAAGGAGTAACTTGCTGAGTGAACTGCCTGTGGAATTGGAAGCTTTGGAATGCCCAGACCCTGATTTGAAATCTTCTATTTTTAAGGAGTTCTGTAACTTTACAGAGAAATATCAAAAGAAACTTCACGAATTTAATCTGCAGTTAGAAGACATATACAGGTAATAAAACTATTTGAATTATACACTTTTGTCCCTAAAATTTTATTTTTGTGGGAAGTTACTATACTTCTGATTTACCATTTTCATAGTTACTATGTGATTGGAATATAATCAATCAATAAATGTTTAGAGTGACTATTTGTTGAGTAAAAAGGGTTTTTTCCCCTGAAATAATGATTTTAAAGTTTTTTATAATGTTGAAAATAGCCCTCTCATTGAGCTCTTTACCACACAAATAAGAAATCATTTTTCAAACATGAGATTTCAGCAACTATGAATTTTCATTTCAAGACATGACTCTCCTCTTCAGTGGATACTTACAGATTAGTAGTAATCGTTGGCTACAGTGAAAAAATGTGGCCACGGAATTAGGTTATTTGTAGTCCGCCATGATTTTGTCTTATGGTGAACATAAAGTACACTTTATAAATTTTAAAAAACATGCTACATTTTTTTAAAAGGTGTACTTTTGGCAGTATCCTGGGAATGATAATCCTATTTTGAATGACAAATATACTGTTAAGTTATTTAAAAATCAGGAAAATGACCTTTCTTTCCAGATGGCATTTTGTGCCCTTAGCAGAGGTGGCTAAGATTGTGCTTATCCTAGGTTGGCAGCTCCTAAACACAGAGGAGTTAGCCTTAGCAGCTTGTAATGCCTCCCTCCAACAAGATCTATACTTCACAACCCATTTTCCTACCTCCCTTTTAATCTGAACTCAATTTCTGCTCTTCCTTAGAACAACCCTTTAGCACTCAGAAAACATCCATTGATGTGACTGAAGATTAATTGAAAATAAGATGAATATGTATCACATGCTAAGGGAGAAAACAAGGATTAGAAAAAGAGAGAGGGAGTAGGGAGGATGCTCCAAGAACAGATGTTAAATGATGACTATAGATTCCTTGAAGACAAAGCAATTTATTAATATTTGTATCCTTAGTGCCTAGCATATCTGGGCACATAGCAGCTTTTAAATAAAAGATTGTTCAACTGAGTTGAATTGAAGATGAAAACACTGAAGACAAGAGTGGCAAGGCATGTTATGGGGGCAGCAGGAATCTACTTTGGTGGATTATGTGTTCATGAATTTAACAGTGTGCTTGCCGGATATAATTATACATAATACATTTTACAAAACTAATGATATGGCCTACTTGATGAATATTTATTGGGTAATCCTTAATATGCAGTGATCTCTGCTGAGCTCCTTACTAGGGGGATCAACAGGCTGACTAGATAGACAATGGCTTTGTCTTTAAGAAGGCTTGGAATGTTTAGAAGATTAGGATTCACTTGTATCCTTCAAATACATATTACATGCACATATCAAGCAAGAGATTACTTTAGAAATATGCTGGCAGTAAATGATAAAGCATCAAGAAAAGTGAGTGAGGTTTCAGGAGTAGTTTCATTGTGGAGAAGAGAGTAAATGGGCTATTTTGAATTCATACAGAATTGCTGGGCAATCTGGCTGATGGGCAGTAAGGTATAGAAATACACTGTTCTAAATAGCAGAGTGAATATGTTCAACTATTATATTAACTAGACTTCTAGTTTGCCCAGTATATGCCGTTATTTTGATATGTCTATTTCCTCTTTTGGTTGTAGTTATTAGCCTTTGGAAGAAAAAACACAGACTGTGCACATGTATGTACACATCTGCATCAGTAAGTTTGTGCATATTTTAAACAAATGTGTACGACTATGACATAAGAATGTTAAAATGTCTAGGAGATAGTTTTAAGTTATAAGTTTTCATTGGGCTAAAGGCAGTGGACATGATGGTTAATCCCAGCATTTTAAATGTTGCTGATTTGGCTTGGAATGAATGACTCCATCTCCAGATCCAAAAGTAGGCCCTGGTGGGATCGTTTACCAGTCAGTAGCCACATTTCCTCAGGCCACAGCTACTAGCTCATGGTGGTCCAAATCAGGACAAAGGTCAGAATTTTTGTTAGATAACTGTGAGGAATAGTGCTTTTTCTTCTTTGTGGGTGTACCAAGAAAGTACATAGTTCAGGTTGCTGCTGGCAGACATCATGTGAATGAAGGAAAACAACAAAGCAGGAGAGGACAGAGCCCAAATAATCACGGGGAACCAGAGCCCTGTTTGAACTGTGTGGAAAGCCAACAAATATTAGGTAATCTTAGAGTGCGGAAGGCCTTCTAACATGTTACCTGCAGTGAAATCACAAAGAAAAAGTTTACCATTTATCCAAAGTAGTTGAAAATTTATGTCTACACAACAATATGCACATAGATGTTCATAGCCACTTTATTAATTATTGCAAAACTTAGAAGCAACCAAGATATTCTTCAGTATGTGAATGGGTGAATTAACTGTGGTACATCCGAATAATAAAATACTGCTCTTCAACATTAAAAAGAAATAAGCTATCAAGCCATGAAAAGACATGGAAGAAACTTAAATGCGTATTATTAAATGAAAGAAACTAATCTGAAAAGGCTACATACTCTATTATTCCAGCTTTATTACATTCTGGAAAAGGCAAAACTACGAACCAGTAAAATCAGTAAAATGATCAGTGGTTGCCAGGGGCTGGGAGGAGAAAAGGGTGAATATGCAGAGCACTGAAGATTTTTAGGGGAATGAAACTATCTGTGTTTTACTACAGTAGAGGATACATGTCATTACACATTTATCAAAACACCTAGAACATACAACATCTAATGCAAACTGTGGACTTTGGATGATACTGTGTCAGTGTAGGTTCACTGATGGTAATAAATACACAGTCTAGTGCATGATCTAGTACTGGGGAAGCTGTGTATGTGTAGGGAGAGAAGAAGGTATATAGTAATTTTTTATACTTTTGCTCATATTTGTTATATACCTAAAACTACTATAAACAATAAAAGTTTACTAATTTCAAATATAAATTTAAAAGAGTAATTAATTTAATTGCTATTTAACTGTTCTAGAGGATAGAAGGAGAAAAACTTCTGAGTTATGAAGCAGTTATTACATTGATAGGAAACCTTGAAAAATATTGTAAAAAAAAAACAATAGCTCAGTCTCACTTGTATCTATTGACAGAAATATCCTAAATAAAATATTTGCAAAGAAGATCTAGCAGCACATTAAAATAACGAATCTAGGAGACCCTCTGTGGCTTGTCCTCATGAACACTACAATGCCATTAAAAATTTAGCATCTATTCTTTAAAAATGTAAAAAATATTAGATAAATACTTACCATTACAAAAGATATAAACCCTTCCAAACTAAAACTGAAAATACAGAAGCACTTTTATAAATGACAAGCATCTGCAGTTACTACCAGGTAAAAGATACAATGAATGAAAAAAACAGTGTGCAGTGCTAACAATAAATATAGAATGTCTAGAATTCATTCAACAACTAATGTCAAAGATATATGCTATAGGAATGAAACTTTTTAATCTTTTTTAATTCTTGTTTATTCTATTACAGTTGTCTCAATGTTTCCCCCTTAGACCTCCTCCATCCAGCCCCCCTCACTCCCACAGTCTGTTCTCATACCATTTTTCATATTCATAGGTTATTCACACATGTTCTTTGAATAATCCCTTCCCCTTCTTTCCACCATTGCTCCTACTCCCTCCTCTTCTTCTGCAGCTGTTAGTCTGTTCCATGTTTCTGCGTCTCTGTTTCTATTTTGCTCATTAGTTTATTTTGTTCATTAGATTCTTCTTATAAGTGAGATCATATTGTATTTGTCTTTCACTGACTGGATTTTTTCACTTAGCATAATAGTATCCAGTTCTATCCAAGCTGTCACAAATAGTAGAGATTCCTTCTTTCTTTAATGCTCCCTAGTATTTCATCATGTAAATGTACCACTCAGGTTTTTAATCCACTCATCGACTGATGGGCACATAGTCTATTCTTAACATATGGCTATTTTAAATAGCGCTGCAATAACATTGGGGTGCATAAGTAGTTTTGAACTGGTGTTTTGGGATTCTTAGGGTATATTCCCAGCAGTGGAATCACTGGGTCAAAAGACAGTTCCATTTTTAATTTTTTGAGGAAATTCCATACTGTTTTTCACAGTGGCTTCTCCAATCTGCCTTGCCACCAACAGTGTACTAGGGTTCTCTTTTCTTCACATCCTCACCAGTACTTATTGTTTGTTGATTTATTAATAACAGGCATTCTGACCTGTATGAGGTGATATCTCATTGTGATTTTAATTTGCATCTCTCTGATGGCTAGGGATGTTGAGCATGTTTTCATATGTCTATAGGAAATCTGTAAGTCCTCCTTGGAGAAGTGTTTGTTTAGGTCCTTTGCCCATTTTTAAATTGAATTATCTGTCTTTCTGGTATTCAGTTGTATGAGTTCTTTATATATTTTGGAGATCAAACTCTTGTCCGATATATCATTGGCAAATATGTTCTCCCAAAATGTCAGTTCCCTTTTCATTTGGATGATGATTTCTTTAGCCATGTGGAAACTTTTTTATTTGATGTAGTCTCATTTGTTATTTTTTCCTTTATTTCTCTTGCCCTAGGAGACATATTGGCAAAAAATACTGCTATGTGAGATATCTGAAATTTTACTGCCTATTTCCCTCTAGGACTTTTATGGTGTCACAACTTATATTTAAGTCCTTTATTCATTCTGAGTTTATTCTGGTGTATTGTGTAAATTGGTAGTCTAGTGGGTTTTTTTGCATGTTCCAGTTCAGATCTCTCAACACCACTTATTGAAGAGATGATCTTTATTCCATTGTATTGCTCACACTGCCTTTGTCAAATATTAATTGACCGTAGAGACATGGGTTTATTTTGGGGCTCTCTGTTCTGTTCCATTGAACTATGTGTCTGTTCTTATGCCAAGACCAGACTGTTTGATTACAGTAGCCTTGTACTATAGTTTGATCAGGTATTGTGATCCCTCCACCTTTGTTCTTCTTTCTCAAGATTGCTGTAGCTATTTGGGGTCTTTTTTTGTTCCATATAAATTTTTACATCTGTGGAAGATGCCTTTGGTATTTTAATAGCAATTGTGGTGACTCTCTAGATTGCTTTGGATAGTATGGACATTTTAATGATGTTAATTCTTTTAATCTATGAACAGGGTATATGTTTCCATTTATTTGTGTCTTCCTCAGTTTCTTTCCTTCAGTGTTTTACAGTTTTTCCGAGTACAGGTCTTTTACAAAGCTCCTCAGTTAAATTTATTCCTAGGTACTTTATTTTTCTTGTTACTATAGTAAATATAATTTTTTTCTTAGTTTCTATTTCTGATAGTTTATTGTTGGTGTACAGAAATGCCATTGATTTCTGAATATTGACTTTGTATCATGTACTTGCTGACTCACTTATTAGGTCGAGTAGTTTTTTGGTAGAGCCTGTTGGGTTTTCTATGTACACTATCATGTCATCTGCAAATAATGACAGATTTACTTCCTCCTTTCCAATTTGGATGCCTTTTATTTCTTCTTCTTGTCTAATTGCTGTGGCTAGGACCTCTGGTGCTATGTTGAATAAGAGTGGTGAGGGCAGACACCTTTGTCTTGTTCCTGATCTTAAGAGAACCACTTTTAGTTTTTGCCCATTAGTGTGATGTTGGCAGTAGGTTTTTTTATAAATGGCTTCTATTATGTTGAGGTGTCCTCCCTCTGTTCCCTCTTTGCTGAGTGTTTTTATCATAAATGGGTGCTGGATTTTATCGAATACCTTTTCTGCGTCTGTTGATATGATCATGTGAATTTTGTCTTTCATTTTGTCTATGTGATATATCACATTTATTGATTTGTACTATCCTTGTATCCCTCGAACAAATCCCACTTGATCATGGTGTATGATTTTTTAAATGTATTGTTGCTAGTATTTTGTTGAGGATTTTAGCATCTGTATTCATGAGAAATATTGGCCTGTGGTTTTCTTTCTTTGTTGTGTCTTTAGCTGATTTTGGGATTAAGATAATATGGGCCTTGTAAAAAGAGTTTGGGAGTCTTGCCTCTTATTGAAGTTTTTGGAATAGTTTGAGAAGTACAGGTGTTACTTCTTCTTTGAATGTTTGGTATTATTGGCCTGTGAAGGTCTCTCTGGTCCAGGGCTTTTCTGTGTGGGTAGTTTTTTTATTACTGCTTCATTTTCACTAGTTATCAGTGTATTCAGGTTTTCTGCTTCTTCCTGATTCAGCTTTGGAAGATCGTATGTTTCTAGAAATTTGTTTCACCCAGGTTGTCCAATTCCTTGGCATATAGTTGTTTGTAGTAATTTCTCACAATCCTTTGTATTTCTGTGGTATCAGTTGTAATTTCTCCTCTTTCATTTCTGATTTTATTTATTTGGGTCCTCTCTCTTTTTTTTATTGATGAGTCTGGTTAATACTTTGTCAATTTTGTTTATCTTTACATAGAACCAGCTCCTGGATTTATTGATCCTTGGAATTGTTATTTTTTTAATCTCTGTCATTTAATTCTGCTCTGACCTTGATCATTTCTTTCCTTCTCTTGTTTTGGGCTTTGTTTGTTGTTGTTCCTCTTGTTCCTTTAGGTAGGGTTAGGTTGTTTATCTGAGATTTCTCTGTCTTCTTTTGGTAGGCCCAGGAAGGAAACTTTTAAATGTTCCTTAAGGACATAAGACTTGAATAAGCCATACCTTACTTTTAGAACAGAAGATTTAACAATTGCAGATATTTTCCACTTTAGTCTATAAATTTAATGTAATTTTAATAATATTATTCAAAAAATAAAATTTCTGACAGTGTCTGAAAAAATTTTAGGGCCCTGGGCCTACCAAAAGAAGATACACATTGTATACATTGTATAACACAGGGAAAATCAAATGTGTACTCACACATAAACACATATATACATACATGTGTATTTGCTTTTATAGGTCTGAAAAATACACAAAAATTGATAACATTCATTGCCTCTAGGAAAGGTGCTAGATGCCTGGGGGGGTGAGTGTGAAGGAGAATTTTTATTGTATACCCCCTTTTTATTATTCCTTTTGAATTTCATAGCATGTGAACCTATCATCTATTCTAAATTCAAAGAATTTTTAAAGGCAAACAAGGGTAAAAATAAAACATCAAGTGGGAAAACACTGGAAACATATCAGTCACAAAAGATTAAAATACCTAATACATAAACATAAATTAAATGATTGATGAGCCATCAGAACAAAAAAAAGAAACAAAGAAGACAAAGAATCAATGTATTATTCATATTTTCAACAAACATTTATTGAGCAACTACTGGCATATTATAGACAAAAAGCCCTGTACTCAAAGCAAGATGAAGGTAGACAAACTGTAAACACAGTACTTAAGTAAATTATACACTAGTGTATTAGAAAGTGTATGTGCTATGAAAAAATAAAGATTCAAGTAAAAGAAATGTTGCTGAGGTTCCAGGACTGGGGGACAGAGTGCAATCTTGAATAGAAATTTGGGGATGGCCTGGCTGAGAAAGTGATACTAAAGTCAAATCATGGTGGGAGTGAGAGAGCCAGCCATGGGAATTTGGGGTGTAAGTGTTCTAGCCAGTATTTGCTGAGGTGGTCGAGTGCCTGGCAAGAGGCTTGCATGGAAGGAACAGAGAGATAGATGGGAAAAGTAGTAGAAGATGTGGTCAAAGAAGTAAGATTTGGGGATGGGACATTTACAAGCTTGCAGCCAGTGCAAAAATTTTTAGATACAGGAAGCTATAAGAAGCAAAAGTGTGAGAGAAGTGTGCAGAATAATAAGACCTAGCTTACATTTCAGGATCACTTTGGCAGTGGTGTTCAAGATGGAGGCAGGGAGGGGCAAAAGTGATTGAGTATTTAGGAGGTTATTAAAGTAATCGAGGTGGGAGCTAATGGTGATCTGGATGAGGAAGTAGAGATCGTGTGAAATAATCAGCTTTTGGACACATTTGAAAGGTAAAGACAATGGCATCTGCTGACAGATTTCATAAAGTATGTGAAAAAAAGAGAGCAAGAAAGTTTTTGGTTAACCAATTGGGATAGAATTACCATCAACTGAGATTGCAGTTGATGGTAATCAACTGAGATTGCAGTTGATAGGAAGACTAAGCAAAACAGGGTTTAGCTATGGGGAAGCTCTGGTGTTCAGTTTTGGACATATTGAGTTTGAGACACTAGCAGATAATCCAAGTACAGATACTGTAAAGAGAGTTGTGTGAGTCTGGAATTCAGGAGAGAGATCTAAACATGATGACTCATGTTCGTGAGTCATCTGCATAAAATTGGATGTGATCACCAAAACAGTGAGTGAAGAGACAACAGAGAAGAGGGAAGACTAGTATCTTGTGTTCTCCAGAATTACAGATGTTAACCAGAAGAGGGCTAACCAACAAAAGACACTGAGAAAAGCTGTGCGAGACAGGAAGAAAACCAAGAGAGTGTGCTGTCCTGGGAGGCAACTGAGAAGAAAGTGGTCAGCAGTGTGAGCTGAGGAGGGGTCATTCACTGAACAAATGCAACTAAGTCTAATAAAATAGGGCTGATGGGGCTGTGGCTCCAGGTGGAGGTCATTGGTAAACATTTGCTTTGAAGAAGTGGCAGCAAATGCCTGATTGAGTTGGATTTGAGTGAATGGGAGTAAAACAATGAGAAAAGATTACTCTTTTGAAATATTCTTCTGTGAAGGAGAGCAAGAAAGGAGGATGAGACTTTGTTGTTGTTATTGTTTGTTCTTTTGTTTTGCTTAAAATGGAAGAAATATCAGTATGTTTGATGTTGATTAGAATAACCCAGCAGTGGGACTCAGTACACAAGCAGAGGAATAAGTAGAGACGGTTGATTTACGACTGTAAAAGCTGGGGATGCAGATTCGGGGAGGTCAACAGGTGTCATGGCAGTAGTCTGTGGAACTTGGGGCAATAATTATAAATACAAATGACAACGTTATGTAAGCCTCTCTATTCATCAAAATAATGAAAAAATTAAAAATACTCAGATTGTTACTTATAAAATGGTAAAACCTAAACAAAATTTATGCAAGGTTAAAAATATAGGAGAAACTGGCATTTTTAAAAATACGCAATTGGTATATAAACTCTTGGAAAACAGTCTAGCAATATGACATCAAAAGTCTTTATAAATGTGAATAGTCTTTGTCTTTTTAGAAATATAAGGAATAATTATAGAAGTGAAATAAGTTGTTGGCTTGAAGGGTGTTCAGCACATTAGCTTAATCAGTTATATCATACAATGGAATATCACACTGTCATTAACAATTATTTTAAATAATTTTTAAAGATATTATTTATTTTTAGAGAGAGGAGAGGGAGGGAGAAAGAAAGGAAGAGAAACATGAATATATGGTTGCCTCTTGCACACCTGCTACTGGGGACCTGGCCTGCAACCCAGGAATCTGCCTTAATTGGAAATTCAACCTCCGACTCTTTGGTTCACAGGCCAGCACTTAATCCACTGAGCCACACTAGCCAGGGCTAATTATATTAAATAATTTTTAATGATACAGATAGTTGCAATAACTTGCCATGCAATTAAAAATCAGGCCACAAAACAATTTGTATAACATGGATTTCCTTTTTCACCTTCCCTCCGTAAGTGTTGCGTGTATATCTACATAGCCACGGAAGAAACCAGAAGCTTATCTACCCAAATAAACAATAACAATAGTTATCTCCAGGTGGTAAAGTTATAAATAATTTTGGCATACACGCTCTTTTTATTTTATAAGGCAAAAATACATATTTTTAAATATCTAAGTTAAAGGGTAAAGAGCAAACCATTGATACTTAATGATATTTAATGAGCACCTATTACATGACACACCAAGCACATGTCATCTTAACCTTCAGTGTATCTATTTAAGAAGTGCTATATTTTACAGATGAAGGAACTGTGCAACTGAGAGGAAGGTGAGCAATTCCCCCGAAGTTTCTAAGTTAGTAGATGGCTGAGCAGGAATGCGTTTCTTCTGCTCATCTGAATATAAAGCTTTTCCTCACATCAAACCACTTCAAGCATTTACATGTACCAGGAGATGGACAACTACATCAGTGCTGTTTAATACAAGTATGATGTAAGCTGCAGATGTGAGCCACATATATGATTTAAATTTTAAGTGGACATATGTTTAAAGATAAAATTTATTTTAATTTCTTTTATTTGATTCAGAAATTCCAAAATGTTATAATTTCAACATTCAATCAATATTTTAAAGTTATTCATGAGCTATATTACTTTTTTCCCTGCAAAGTATTTGAAATGTGGCCTATATTTTATACTTACAGCACATTTCAAGTGCTAAATATGTAGTTAGTGGCTGCTATGTTGGACAGCAAACCTTTAATGGATGCTGTCTTTTACTAAAACATATTCTAAAAATTTTTTTGGCCACAGTTGAGCCTATTTCTTTATTTAGTATGTTTGTAAAACTTTAGATTCTTTTAGGGTATATTTCATTAGTAACATAATGACAAGTTTAATTGCTTATTTTAGACTGAAATGAGACTGTGATTTTAATTTTCTAACATTTGGATAAATTAATCATGTAGCTGAGCAGATGACATGATGCTGTATGTATACAAAGGACAATAAAGATTCCACTAAAATACTACTAGAACTGATGAATTAATTCAGTGAAGTAGCAGGATGTAAAATGAATATTCAGAAATCGGTTGCATTTTTATGTACCAAAATTGACTATATTCTTTTACAACATATTTTTATTACATGCATGATATTACAATATATGGCTGTGTCATAAAAATTCAACCCATCCATCTGCTGGTTTTGCATAGTTATTTATTACATAGTTTGATATTTGTTAAAAAACTTGGAACAAATAACTGTCACTATATTTTGAGTAATCCCATGACTATTCTTTTAAGATAAATTCCTAGAAATGGAATTGATATGTGAAAGGGCATGAAAAATATAAGCCTTTTGAAAATGTTGAAAGTCATAAAGTACAATAATTAAGTATTTTCAATGATACATATATTGAAATATAATGTATTAAAAGTAGGTTAAACCTAGAAAGGGAGGTTTAACCATATTGCTTTCTAGGAAAGTAGAAACAATATATACTCTTGCCAACAACTTTCTATCATTTTGTTCATCTTTTAGGCATGTTGATGAGGGCATTGGATGTTGCTGTCATGTGTGAATAGCGCCGTTCATATCGTGTTCATATTCTCTTCTTTTTTTTCAACATTTATCTTCACAGCATAGCTGTGCAGCTTTACTGTCCTTATGTGAATTTTTTGCCAATAAAATTGGCAAAAAGATGAAATAAATAAAACCAGCATCAGAAGTTAGTACTCAAGAGACAGTGAATGGCTACTCATAATTTTATTTAAAAATATTTGATTAAACAAATGCTTACATGTTCAACTGTTGCCTGATAAATATAAAATAAAGACAGAAAGGAGCATAATAATTGTTGACTTCACAAACTCACAAGTGAAGACATCGGAGCTTTAATTACCAGGTGGCATTTTTCTCTGAGAATATAGTTACAGACTTTTGGAAAGTATCAGTCCAGTCTCACATTCTCAATTTCTAGTCTGGCCTGGTTGTATGTCAAGGGTGGTTAATCAGAGAATTTTCTTATTCTGTGCTGAAAAATAGCACAATTATTTGAACACCAATGTGCTCACTTAGTCACAATGGTTATATGACCCATTCATGCAATATTTGGGGTCACTCCTACTCCCATTTTCTCCTGGCGTATTCCAGCAGGGGTTGTTCATCCTGACCTTGGAATTTGTGTGTGTGTGTGTGTGTGTGTGTGTGTGTGTGTGTAGTGGGAGGCAAGGATAGTTGTAGACTAGATCTTATTTTTTGTCATGTATATTTACTAGCTTTCTCTTAAAGTAAATACATCATTTAAAACACTTAAATACTTTGTAACTTTTGACCCAAAAGCCATATTTCAATTGTTTAACCTATTTTTGGCTTGTTGTAAGAATACAATATATTTTAAATTCTCTTGGCTGTGATGGAATACATATTATTAAGGGAAAAAAGTGGGTCCATTTTCTACAGGTTTTCCTCAAAACTGGTCCTAGAGTTTGCCTTTGCTTAAGTAATTCAGTCTGTATATCACCTGTGTGTTATGTTTGTTTTAGTGTATATGTAAAAAGTACATCTAAAAATAGTGGCTATACATTTCTAAGTCAACAGTCTTTTTTTGTGGGTTCCACTGCAACCCACACCTCCCTTCTTGCTGTAAGTGTTTGAGCTAGGAGCTACACGGTGTAATGATGCCTGAGGCTGCATTTTTAATACTTTGGGAGATGGAAAAATCTGGGTTTTACAGGATGAAGGAGTGAGAGTCATTTATGAAAGCTTTCTGTTTTCTACTGGGTATGAAATCAGATTGATCTTGAGTAAATCAGATTGGAGAAAATAGAAACATAGCAGCTTGACAGATTTGTGTCCAAGACCATTGACATGTTATTTTTTAACCTGCATAATACACATAGAATTTGTTATTAAAATAATAAAATCTGTGTAGCTATAAGCAAACACAAGATTAAAATTTCTACAGACAGAATTGCCAAATTGTGACAAGAGAGGAATTAGAACACCTATTTTATACTTCAAATCAATTGTTCTTAAGTTTTTCCTATTCCTTATACCTTGAAGTCCAGTTGTGGGTAAATATAATCCTTTGAAGAAACCCTATCATCATTAAGACTGTGGAGAACCAGTCATATAAGAAATTTTAATCACTGTGCTCACAGGTTTATGTTTATTTACCATATTAGTGCCTATAAAAGAAAATAAAGTTCAACATTATTAATATCTGGAAAAAAGCTGAGATAGAGTACCATCACTCTTCTAATTCATTTTTATAATTTCTTAATGATTTTTGGTAGATTTGAGGTGATATTGTAGCATTTTTATGTGGTAATTAAAATTTTAGAAATCTTGATGATGGTTCATTATTTCCTTATGCTATTCCAAACAGGTAGACCAGTTTTATAATTCTTGCTTTTGAACCTGGAAAATTGAATCATAATGTCTATTTAAAGTAACTTTATTCAGGTTCAACTTTATTGCAATTTAATATGTTCTTACTCTCCAAAAATGAAACATAAAATGGGGTAAAATGGAGTCAGATTTTGGCTCAGTAGAAAGGTTTAAAAAACAATTAGAACAAATAATGTGTATTTATTTTATTTTATTTTTGTTCAAGTACAGTTGTCTGCATTCCCACCACTCCCCCCACCCGAGCCATCCCCACCTCCCTCCCTTGGTGCCACCCCCCCTTGTTATTGTCCATGTGTTCTTTATAGTTGTTCCTGAAACCCCTTCCCCCCTGTCCCCCTGTTACCCCTTCCCACCTCCTCTCTGGTTACTCTCAGATTGTTCTGAATTTCAGTGTCTCTGGTTATATGTACTTTGCTTGCTTGTTTGTTTTGTTGATTAGGTTTCACTTAAAGGTGAGATCATATGATATTTGTCTTTCATTGCCCAGCTTATTTTATTTAGCATAATGTTCTCCAGTTCCATCCAAGTATTTTCACCAATATGTCCCCTAGAACAAGGGATATAAAGGAAAGAATAAACAAATGGGATCTCATCAAAATAAAAAGCTTCTGCATGGCTAAAGAAAACAGCATTAAAATGAAAAGAGAACCAACTGTATGGGAAACATATTTGCCAATCATACCTCAAACAAGGGTTTGATCTCCAAAATATATAAAGAACTCACACAACTCCACTTCAGGAAGACAAACAACCCAGTTAAAAAATGGGCAAAATACCTGAACAGACACTTCTCCAAGGAGGACATACAGAGGGCCCAGGACATATGAAAACATGCTCAGCATCCCTAGCCATCAGAGAGATGCAAATTAAAACCACAATGAGATATCACTTCACACCAGTGAGAATGACCATCATAAACAAAGGAACAAACAACAAGTGTTGGAGAGGATGTAGAGAAAAGGGAACCCTAGTGCACTGTTGGTAGGAATGCAGATTGGTGTAGCCACTGTGGGAAACAGTATGGAACTTTCTAAGAAAACTAAAAATGGAACTGCCTTTTGACCTGGCAGTTCCACCACTGGGATTATGTCCTAAGAACCCTAAAACACCAATCCAAAAGAACCTATGCACCCCAATGTTCATAGCAGCACAATTTACAATAGCCAAGTGCTGGAAGCAACCTAAGTGCCCATCAGTAAATGAGTGTATCAAAAAACCATGGTGCATTTACACAATGGCATACTACTCAGCAAAAAGAAAGAAGGAGCTCCTACCCTTTGTGACAAATAATGTGTTTTTAGATGATCTCATCTTTAGTGATTCTGTTCATCTGAGTATGAGTGGCTTTTGTTTAGTTTAGGGGGATTTTTTTTGTCCTAAAAATGGTTCTTGGTTCTGAGCACCTGTCTATTCCCAGTAACCTGAGCAGAGTTATTGTAGATGCTGGTGTCTGGCCACATTGTGTCTACATCTCCTCAATCTCTACCTCCTTTGCAGTGCTTTCTTTCCAAAGCAATATTAAATGCTACTTTTTCTTTGTATCCTCACCCAAGTACATTTATTGATTGTTTTTGGAGAGAGAGAGTAACATTGATGCAAGAGAGAAACATCAATTGGTTGCCTCTCATATACACAATGACCAGGGATTGAACCCAAGCAGGACCTGAGCCTGCAACTTCTTGATTATGGGAGGAAACTCCAACCAACTGAGCCACACAGGCCAGAGCAGGATGCCACATTTTTAAAAAGTCATTTTTCTATCCTTCACCTAGCTATCAAATGGGATATCTTTGTAAGTAAGAGAATATCCAACTCAAGTGAAAGCAACTTAAACAATACGGGGTTTTCAAGTCCAAGTACAGTGAGGTCTGGTTTTCTGCATTTTCTTGCCCTGTCTTTCTGCAGGTGGGATGACTTCCTACCGGACAACTGTTGTTCTGCATCACAACACTCAGAAGCAGAAAAGGACTTTTTTCTTGTGACTTGTCTTAAGAACTAGAAAACTTTTTCCTCAGGAGACTTTCCACAGTCCATTGGCCAGAATTGGGTCTTTTTTTCATGTTTATCCCAAACGCTAGCCAAAGGAACAGAAAGCTTGTGAAGGAGCATTTATAAATGGCTCAAGATTAGTCAAGATTCACTCCCAGGGCAGCAGGAGCTAACTTTCTCTGAAGTGGGGAAAATTATGGAGGAAAGTAAATCTTGAATAAAATCAGAATTCTGGTGAACAACAGCAAGGGTAGAGTCAATGTACTCTACAATTACCTTTTCCTTATACTTTTTATGATGAATAAGAATTATTTAAAGCCTAATGGGGTAGCGGAGTCATTACTTTTTAGTTTTAACAGGCTATTTTATCTTGATCATACTATCTCAAAACTTCTACTAGGAATGATATTGCCTCTTAAAGTTAGTGGTAGATGGATTTAGGGACAAAAAAATGGTTTAGGAGTCTTGCCATAATTCCCAAAATGTGCATTCCACCTTCAAAAAATTTACATTCTAAGCAAAAATTGAGCTTTATATGCAAACTACTCTTTAAAAAATGTAAGTAAAAACAGCATGCTTGCTATGAAAATAATAATTTCAGCTTCCAAACAAACCACTTAGCCTTCTCTTCTGAACTGGTTCGCATCCCTAAATCACCCTGTAAGAAATTCTGGAGCCATCACTTTTGGAACCCTGTCATATTTTCACTTCTCTGTCTCCCCTCAAAAAATGTGGCTTTGGATGCTTGTACAAGGTCTGGTTTCACCTGCTGGACCACTTTGTTGTTTTTGATAATTTGGTTCAGTGAATTTTGACCATGATCCTGAGAGCCCACTTTATTCTGGCTGTCAGCTCCCACCAGGATAGCCAGATTGAGCAGAGCCTAGGGACCCTAGAGGTTAGAACCACTGGGTGGGAATTGATGTGGTAGGAAGACAATGTACACACCCAAGCAAAACCCAAGGTGCAGGTTCTGTTGGTCAGAAATGAGTCTGAGGCTAGGGAGCTCCCTGTAAAGCAGGTGGAAAATCAAAAATAGATTTGTATTTCGACAATGGACCTGTGGTTGTGTGGTGGATGGGTGGGAAGACAATTTGAGGAACCACATTGATTAAATTTGGTATTTGGATGGTTTGATTTGAAAAGTTGATGTTAAGAAGTAAAGTCAAGTTATATTTTCTGGGTCAGATCCAGTGCAGCCAAACAAGCAGATCATGTCAGAGCTGTCTTTAACCTGCATTAATCTACCAGGGGCTCACTGCAATCATGCTTTGTAGTGGGGGGGCACTAGGTGTCCACTACCAATGGTAAACCTGAAGAGAGAAGAGTTTCTCTCTGGGCTGTATTCACTGTGGTCATTTTCCAACCTTTAGGCAGTCACAGATGCTGATAACTGTGTCAGCTAGCTTGAGAAAGCACTACCATTTGACTGGAAAGCTCCTTTGACTTCAAGAAAATGTAAAACAACTTTCAGCCAATTTGTAAACACAATGTTTCTTTTATAGGTATGTTTTTGTTAAGATACCTACCACCCTTATGTATTTTATTTGCCACCATTGGCTGCTCCCCCCCGCCCCCCACAAAGGTATCTTATGTAGTGGAACTATATCCCAGAGAAATGGTTTATTTTTAATATATTTTATTGATTATTTTATTACACTTGTCCCATTTTTTCTACCCTTTATTATCTCCTGCCCTGTCTCTGCTCCCCGCATCATTTCCCCATGTTAGTTCATATCAGTGGGTCATACATATAAGTTCTTTGGCTTCTCCATTTCCCATAGTATTCTTAAACTCCCCCTGTCCATTTTTCACCTACTATTTATGTTCCTTTTCCCCCATTCTCCCCTTCCCCACTGCTAACCTTCCATGTGATCTCTATTTCTGCGAATCTGTTCCTGTTCTAGTTGTTTGCTTAGTTTGTTTTGGTTTTTTTTTAGGCTCCGTTGTTAATACCTGTGTTTGTTGTCATTTTACTGTTTGTACTTTTGATTGTCTTCTTTTCTTAGATAAGTCCCTTTAACATTTCATATAATAAGGGCTCAGAGATGATGAATTCCTTTAACTTGACCTTCTCTGGGAAGTACTATATCTGCCCTTCCATTCTAAATAATAGCTTTGCTGAATAGAGTAATCTGGAATGTATGTCCTTGCCTTTCATGACTTTGAATACCTCTTTCCAGCTCCTTCTTGCCTGCAAAGTCTCTTTCGAGAAATCAGCTAATAGTCTTATGGGGACTCCTTGGTAGGTAACTGTCTCCTTTTCTCTTGCTACTTTTAAGATTCTCTCCTTATCTTTAATCTTGGGTAATATAATGTGCCTCAGTGTGTGCTTTCTTGGGTCCAAATTTTTTGGTACTCTGAGCTTCTTGGACTTCATGGCAGTCTATTTCCTTTGCCACATTAGGGAGGTTCTCCATTATGTTTTCAAATAAGTTTTCAATTTCTTACTCTTCCTTTTCTTCTGGCACCTCTATGATTTGGATGTTGGAATGTTGAAAGTTGTCCCAGAGGTTCCTAAGCCTATTCTCATTTTAAAAAAATTGTTGTTTCTTCATTCTATTGTGGTTGAATGTTTATTTCTTCTTTCTGCTCCAAATGGTTGATTTGAGTCCCAGTTTCCTTCCCTTCACCGTTGGTTCCCTGTACATTTTCCTTTATTTCACTTTTCATAGCCTTCACTTTTTCCTCTACTTTGTGTCATAAGCAACCAACTTTGTGAGCATCCTGATTACCAGTGTTTTGAACTGTGTATATGATAGGTTGGCTATGTCTTCATCAGCTAACTGTATTTCTTCTGGAGCTTTGACCTCTTCTTTCATTTGGTCTATATTTGTTCGTCTCAGTGTGCCTGTTCACATAGTAAGGGGTGGAGTTCAGGTATTTGACAGGGTGGGGCAACTCACCTTGCTGCACTGTGGTGCTGTATGTTGGGGAGTGGTCTGAGAGGGAACAATGCTGCTTGCTTGGCTCTCTGTCTGCTTTCAGTCACCTCCCCCCCCCCCCCCCAGCTAGCCACAAGCAGTTGGGCCCTTCTGCTGCTAATTCCCAGGTGGGTGGTTTTGTGTACCTTCTAGGACCCTGTGGGTCTCTCCAACAAACTGTCCTGTGATGCTGGGAGTTTTTCCTGCTGCCTCAACCCCCACAGTTTTTTTCAGTCAGAGGTTTTGAGGCTTTATTTGCCCGTACTGCAACCCTGGATTCTGTGGTTTGTCTCATTCCCCAGTTGTTTCTTCTGGTTTATCCACATGCAAATTTGGGGCTGCTGGCTCCGCCAGCCACCATCTTGTCTGGTCCTTCAGCAGCTGCTTTGCTTCCAGCCCTCTCTGCCCCAGCTGCCTGTCTCCACCCTTCACATTGGTCTGGATGAATGTTTCTTTTTTAACTCCTTGGTTGTCAGACTACTATACAGTTCAATTTTCTGGCCATTCTGGTTATTTTTTGTTTTTAAATTTGTTGTTTCCTTGTTTTGGTTGTGGATGGAGGAAAAATATATCCCATCTTGGATGGAAGTTTCAGGAAATAGTTTAAACATGACTACTGAGAAAACTAGTAGCTAAATTAATTCTAAGTTGGTTTTGAATTTTGGGAATGTTTCAAATAGGTGAAAACAGGGAGACAGCTGACCTTCATCTGGTTGAACTCTCAGAGCCCAGTCACCCTCCATTTCTGAATTACCTGTTTTATCTCACGTCTTCTTCTGGGAAATCATGGTAAAATAATAACAGTGGATTTCAATATTTAGAGGCAGGGGATGCTGGGTGGGGATCGAGTGGTAAATATCTCATACTTATGCAGGCTGAAATTCCCTGAAGTGTTAGAAGTGCCCAATAAGTCTTGAAACTGTAAAGTGTTAGTGGCTATTTTAAAGATAAAAATTACAAAACAATTTAAATTAGAAAATTTGGATGGCCAAAAAAAAAATACAAATTGTAGACAGTACTGCAATCCAAAGATCTTTTGTCTAAGGATATTTATAAACTTGCAAATGTTTAAGATAATTGTAAAGTCTTTAATTTTTTTTAAATTATAGTCATTTTTTCCATATTCAGAAAGGAGGTAAAGTGATCAGAATATTTTTCAATATCTGTGTAATTTAGGTCATTCTGTCATCATTATCACCAGTAAAGCAGTTAAATTAAAAAAAGAATTTTGGGATGTAAAAGCTAATCCTCATTATTTTATACAGCTAAGCTATTTTGCTTAGATTTTTCTGTACAATTGAAAGATGAAGATTTGGTTAGGAAAGATAAATGTCCAGATCTGAATCTAGAAGTGCAGCTATATTAAATTTGTTTTTATTTTAGAGACTGAGTAAGAAATGATTGCTTAGAAGAGGCTATTATGTTAGAATTGTACCATCCAGAAGACTCAGTACCTATTACAGTGGGGGCAGTTTCTTCCTCACAAACAGCATCCTAATGGAGATGCATGTCTGTGCCATTAGCATTGCTGATGTGGATATTTGCCTCAAGATTTAAGCCTGCGGCTGTGGCAACTGCTATAAATATTCTAAAAATAATAATTTTGTGAGTATTTATATATGATTTCCTCTAAGATGTTTTTATTCCATGTATGCTAGAAAAATGACCGACAATTACATAATTCTGGTAATTGGGAAAAGCTGTTGAAATGTGAGGCTTCTAAAATCAAAAAGAAGAACAAAATAGATGTGATCATTGTTCATGACATATTTGGTTTTAATGTAATATTAGCATTTCATACATTTAAATAGTTTTGGTGTTGTCTCTAAAATGACACCAAATTGATACATTCACGCAACGTATTATATAAAAATGCACTGAGTGCCACAAATTCTCCTGCTGCTATATTTATTAATAGCAACATACACTGCTTAATGTGTGCCTTAATTTGAAAGGCATTTTTATAAATGTTTGCTATTTGCACTTTCTCTTTGAGAAAAACCTTACATCACCATTCAATATGAGGGGCCATCAAAGAAATTAGCTTAGAAGTACTTCTTCATTTCCCAATGGATTTAAACTATTTTAGAAAATTATGGGTAGGATTGCTTATAGATTATTTTAGGTCAGGTTCAGTAGAAGCAATGCTGGGACTGAGATTGTAACAAGTGATTTGTTGAGCAATGCTCTCCAGAGAAGGGTGGCAGGGGAAGCAAGATACAGCAGGGGAGAATGTCTGCGCAAGGAGGAGAACTCAGTAGGAAGGAGCTGCAGTCTGCTCCTACAGTGGAGCTCTGCAGCACAGATGGTATCACAGAGTTGGACCTATCTTGAGGAAAGTGGGGTGGCCTTTTGTATTTCCACATCAGCAAATCAATCATTGGTTGTGGGTATCCCTTGAAAGCATGTAGGAGAGTTGCTTTCTACATGGGGTAGTTTTCAGCTGGCTCATAGCAGTTCTCCACAGAATGAAGGTGCATCTGTGAATTATCAGCATCTTGGTAATGGAAATTCTAGTTAATAAAGGTGATGTGTAATGGTTTCAACAGCATCCATTATATAGATGAATGATAATTCAGAAGAACAAAAAAAATATTGAACTTAGATCCTGTCACTTTGTGCTCCACAGCACACATTTCCACACCCACCCACCTACATTCATAATCAAATAAAGGTGGAAATTCAAGCCATGTTAAAAACCTTTTGCTTATAGAAACAGTTTAAAAACATTAATGAGGACATGGACTGTAGGTCTTAATGCTGTTGTAGCTGGGGGCAAATATCTTAATAGTTAACACAGCAACCAGGACCAGGTTCCAGTCCCAGAGTTCTGAGTAACAGAGAAGCTATGTGGCTAACTGCTATTAAATGCCCTTGTCATAATGAAAATGAGTTCCTTCATAAAGGACCAGAGATATTGTTCTTGAAGACTTGAAGGTGTTTTAAATGCCACATAGACTCAGGAAAGCCTTCTTCTAGGCTTAATACCCCTATTTGAAATGTTTTATTTGCAAAAGCCTTTGACTGTCCATACGTGCCTAACTGATTCAGACAAAATGAGACACTCAAGGTGTTCATCTCAAATTCCTTCTCTGCAACAGATTATGTTATACTGAGGAACTACAGAGTATCCTTCCTGGTAGAATACCTTTAACCTTTTTCATCCCATTATAGAGCTGTTAGAGTTTATCTTCTTTGAAAAAGAATTTCTTTCTTGCTACTTGCCAGAATAATGAAATGCTTTACAGACTAGATGAACTTGTGTGAAGACAGTGGAATTCCCATTAGTTTCACTGATGTAAAGAGGTTTTTATTGTTTTAAGTTGACAAATGTTTTTCAAAGTCATAGAAGACATACAAAATTTTTTGAATTGTACAGTTAACTTTAAAGTAGAAGATCATTGATATAATAGAAGTAAACAATAGCAAGTCTTCATCTTTGATCAAGAAAGTATTTATTGCTAATAATAATCCCTCTGATTGCATCCGACTTGATTATTCCAAGTTATTTAACAGGAGTAATAGTATGCAAATAATCTCAGAATAATGAAGAGACATTAATTCAGTTTAGAGTTCAAGTTGATACTGCAACCTTTTCACCCTGTATAGGGCTTTGCTAATATAGTTGACCCTTGAAACAACAGGAATTTGAACTGCATGGGTCCACTTATATGAAGATATTTTCAATAAATACAGTCAGTTCTTCCAGTCTTCATTTTTGTATTTGTGATTCAACTGCAATGGTATTTTCACATTCCCAGCTATGGCTTCCTAACCATAGGTTTCCAGCAGTGAGATAAAAAATAGTGTATTGACTCTCCAGTTGGTTGTATCTGCCAATGGGAAAAGCTGATTGAAGAGTCCAAAGCTCTACCTGAATTTTTGACTGTGCCATGTAGATGCCCAATGTTATTCAAAAGTCAAGTGTACTTTACATAGGAATGCAGACCAGGTCAGTGGCTAAGAGTGTTCTGAGGTGAAAAAGACATTTTGGAGCATGGTGGATATGTTATTGGTAAGGTGACTAGAAGGGACCCTTTTTACAGATGATTAATGATTTGAAATTTAATTTCATTGGTTATTTTTTCACTACCAATGTCTACTCTTACCTCCCATCCCCCAAAAGTGAGATGTTGAGAAGGTAAAGTAAAAGATAATTTTAAGTTTGCTTTTAAAGTCAAACTTTGAAGTACATTCCTCAGGCCTTAGTTTTCTTTGTGTAATTAAGTTTATTTAATTGTCTACATTTGTATTTTCCTCCAGTCTAGAAATAGAAATTTTGTTGAATAAGCAAAATTCCTATTAATCTGCATTTTAAAAGTTTTATTTTCCAATATTTAAAAATTTTATTTATCAGTTATTATATTTAAAATACAGGTAAGATGGAATAAATACTTTAACAATACTATGTCTCATTGTTAAACTTCAAATTATTCCTGGAACTTATGGCAAGAATAAATAAAGAATTCACAGAACCCATTGTATTAGAATTTAGGAACTTTTCAATAGCAGGCATTTAATTTACCTAATGTGTTTAAAAACTTTAATTTTATGTAATCATTATCACTTGCTAATAGTTTGAGTAGTTTGAGATTCCACAGACTTCATTATTGCTTAACAATATTGTGTAACATTTTTGTTTCTTCCAGAAACTTCCAATTAAGTGAAGAAGATCACTGGATTTACCAATGTGTTTTGGATCAGTATCCTGGAGATCTTTGTGGCAGAAGGACTCTGTATCTTGACATGTTACAAAGATATTTTCCTCACAAATCTAGGCATGCTTTGGTGAGTACTAGCAAGTTAAATTGTTTTCATGGCTCTTATATTAAGTAAAAAATAATTTTTTAATGGTGCTCTAAAATTTAGTTTTTCCTACATTCTAGAAAATATTAAGATTATAGGTTGAAAGTCTGTCATTTTTCAAGTCTGTATGGTCCATAAGAGTGTGGGTAACCCCTCTGGCAACATTTATTCCTCTGTGCTCACTTGCCCCAGCGGTCTTCACTCTGGCTGCTCCGCTAGTGTTTGACCTCCAGGTATGTGTACATGCACCTGCCCGCCATCAGACGTTTTTCATCGCTGCTTCTTGCCTGGAAGTAGGATGCCTGCTCCTTCATCCACAGAGCTGCCACACTCAGTCCTTCTAGTCATGGGGAAACCAACAGTCGCATCGGGGGCTGGTTCTTACCTATACTACCCCCACCACAACCACCCTGCGCGGTCCCTCCAACTGGGTCTGAAACACAAATGCTTCAAATTCAGAGTCACGACTAAAATGTTCCTGAGAAGGGCCTGGAAAATCACTGTTTCATTCTTTAGATGACAAGACAAGAAAACAAAAGTTATCACAGCACCAATTGATTTAATAATAACTCACTTTAAAGTATATATGTAAACAAGCACACATAGACTTTTAAATGGGTCATTCTATAAAAGATTATTGCATAATCTGCATTTTTGTAATTGTTTTAAATTAAGCAAGTGCTAACAATACTAAAATGTATATAGAATTTGCCTTATGTCAGTCATATGTAGACTCCTGTCACGTACATACCAGTAGGTGAGGGAAGTGCCATTGTTACATTCACTTTACAGATAAAAGAAAGACTGAAGCAAAGGCCACACAGCTAGTGTAACCATCATCTAACCTCTCCCCCAGCCTGCCACCCTGTAATTATTTGTTTCAATTCTGACCTATAAACAGAAGATACCTGTTATATAAAAAGCATGTTATATAATAAATAATTCTCTCTAGAATTTTTAAAGTCTTAGTTTATTAAGACTTTCTTTTTAGTTTTAAAGACTTTCTTTTTCTTCCCTGTTGAATCTAGTTGCTTCTGTGACCAGCTGTCATTTTTATCTTTGTAGACGTTTATATTTGCCTGCTATTTACATAATAAGATTTTGCATTTACTTCTTACATTGGGTTGATTAGTATGCATTTCTGCATGATGTATATTTCCTTTCTTAATGTTTGAGAGGTTTTAAGTATATTTTTGTCTTTGGGGAACAAAGCTAAAAAGTTTACAGAACAGATTTTAGTAGCTGATGTTTGGTTTAAGTGAAGCCATAGCCTGTTTCATCATGTACCTCATTAACCAAACTAAATTATTATTTTAGGTAGGACCAACCTTATCCTGCATGCTACTTTCTTTTTTTCATGCCATTTAGAGGTTAAGTAATGTATCAAATTCAGAGACATGGCCTCTAGTAGCAAAATAAAGAATTGTTTAGGTCAGTGACTCTGAATTTCAGAAGACACACCTTTCTATAATGAGCATTTCAAAATCACCTGCAGAGATTTCCTTATCTGTATTCCTCTTCCTCCCCTCAAATCTGAGCTCTCTCCTGGTTGAGATTCATGCCAACAGGAGCTGCTGGTCCTGATGTGAGAATGCCATGTCCCTCAGGGGTGTGGGATGGGAAGGGCTACTGTCATCGCTGTAATTACTTCAAGTTTAGATATCTTAACATCAAAATGTTTCAAAGATCAAGGCAAACTGAGTTGTCAGGGTTATTGTAACAATTTTTTTTGTGTTTATTCACACAAACTGTCAAACTGAAGTTGTTAAAATACCAAAAGTAATTTAAAGATGGAATATTTTTGAAATTATACATAGGGGAAATAACGCTCTGCCTGTAGATTCATTGTCATGTACAAGTAGAAGTTATTTTAGAGCCACCTGGTTTGACTCTGTCCTACACAAGGAATGTGGACTTCAAAACATTAAGCGACTGGTCCTCAGTCACCAGTTAGGCACAGGCTCGGAACTCTGGGACCGGAACCTGGTCCCGGTTGCTGTATTAACTGTTAAGGTATTTGCCCCCAGTTTTTAAAAATTAGTTGTTACACATTTTATTCATTTTTGTAACAATAACATAAGGCATAGGCTCACTTTTGTTATAAGTATAATAAGTGTAATCATAGCTATCTGTTATGTTTTCAGGTTGAACATGAGAAATGTTGTCACCAATACCGCTTCACTAGGGAGCAACGAAGAATCCTGATATCAAACTGGAATAAGAATAGGAGAGATTTTATACAGAAGGCTGTGCTGACACTTGCTGAAGCCTGTGCAACTTATGAAATGGAGAACACATTGGCTAAGGATAGAAAAAAGCAACAGGACCTGTGTGCTGACCTGAAAGCTAAGGTAAGATGCTTTGCAGAAGGCATTTCAGTATTTGCCTGGGTATTCATTTAAGAATCCACGTTTTCCTTTTGTTCAAATCCAGCTTGAGTTCAATTTCTCTAAAAAGCCTATTTTGAATAAAATTGTTAGTTCAAATAATATGAAATTGCACTTTTAGGTTAAAGTAGTCAACAATGAACAGTTTCATTATGGTTCAACCAGAGTTACTACAGCCGGAGGTTAATACTGAAGTCTTGGTTGGGAGATAGCCAACATCAAACCATAAATACTGTACACCACAGTTAGGTGCTAGAGAAAAGTGCAGTGTAATTGTAAAGTACATGTCTGATGTTTTTTCAAAGACTCGTGAGCCTCTCATTCACATTAAAGATGTAATAAAGGTCAAGTAATGAAGAGGAAAGAGGGTATGTTGGAAGGGCTGTGTGTGAGTCCTCAACCAAGGGAAAGGACGAGGAGATGGGGTTTTCTTCCCCCTCAGACCCAGTGAGCGGCCTGCACAGCCACTTGGAGAGTTTAGTGGGTAACCCTTGTTGTTGGAGGCTTGAGGACTGGTGTCTGATGCTCACAGGGAAATATAGAGGAGCTGCCTCTGTGGCAGAACTGAAAACCAGAGTGGCTGCCGTGTTAGGAAAATGAGACAGGCTGCTGTGTTGGGAGTAACTGCATTCCCCAGACTGGTCATGGGTGCCTAAGTCCGGGAAACCCCATATGGGTGTGGCCTCTCTGGGAGTGTTGGCAGGGCCATTAGAAAGACATTGTATCGAGGTATAGCATGCACACAGTAAAGCGCACAAATCTTGATTTATTGATAAATGACATGGTGGAAGAATGATGACACGACAAGAAATTTTATTTTCTTGATAAAAGAAAATAACCTGGCAAATGTTACAGTATACAAATTAATAGCACATAAAAACAAATGTCCCTATTTTAAAACACTAGAGGAAAAATTCCTGCTCTTTGTTTTTTGTTTTTTAACAAAAAGATATTTATTTTGCCATTGCATAAACCTGGGTGGTCCTAAAAGGAACAGAAGCTGCATCAGGTCTGATCTACCACGGCCTACAGAGCCAATGGATGTTTTTTTTTCTCCATCTGTGGCTGATAAAAAAGCACACAGGGGTCAGGGCCAAGACATGTCCTTATACATTTCTCGCCTGTTAATATTCATTTTATACATATTATCATTAGTCCTTGAGCTATGCTGTAAGTGATAATTTTCTTTTTATTGTATTGCATTGAGGTAAACATAAATGCATAAAGTACAGAGAACTTAAACATACTGTTGAATGTTTTACAAGTATATGTTACCCCATGGAAATATCATTGAGATCAAGGTATAGAACCTTTCCTGCAGGTCAGAAAGCTCCTCATGCATCTTTTTGGTACATACTACCCCCCACTCATAACTATTATTCTGAATTCATCATCATAAATTAGTGTTGTTTACTCATGAATTTCATATAAATCAAATCATACAGTGAACACTCTTTTTTATACATTTTAAAATGTTTTTTAAAATATATTTTATTGATTATGCCATTACAGTTGTTCTATTTCCCCCTTTATTCCCCTCCACCCTGCACACCCCTCCCCCACTATTCCCCCCTTTAGTTTATGACCACGTATCTCAAGTTCATTAGATTCTATATTTCCCCTACTATTCTTGCCCTCCCCCTATGTATTTTCTACCTACCATCTATGCTACTTATTTTCTGTACCTTCTCCCCCCTTCTCTTCCTCTCACTCCCCTGTTGCTAACCCTTCATGTGATCTTCATTTCTGTGGTTCTGCTCCTGATCTAGCTGTCCTCTCTTAGTTTGATTTTGTTTTAGGTGTGGTTGTTAATAACTGTGAGTTTGCTGTCCTTTCACTGTTCATCTTTTTTATCTTCTTTTTCTTAGGTAAGTCCCTTTAACATTTCCTATAATAAGGGCTTGGTGATGATGAACTCCTTGAATTTGATCTTATCTGAGAAGCACTTTATCTGCCCTTCGAGTCTAAATGAAAGCTTTGCTGGATAGATCAATCTTGGCTGTAGGTCTTTGGACTTCATGACTTGGAATACTTCTTTCTAGCCCCTTCTTGCCTGTAAGGTCTCTTTTGAGAAATCTACTGACAGTCTGATGGGAAGTCCTTTGTAGGTGACTGTCCCCTTATCTCTTGCTGCTTCTAGGATTCTCTCCTTCATTTTAATCTTGGCTAATATAATGATGATGTGCCTTGGTGTGTTCCTTCTTGTGTCCAACTTCTTTGGGACTCTCTGAGCTTCCTGGATTTCCTAGAAGTCTATTTCCTTTGCCAGATTGGGGAAGTTCTCCTTTATTATTTGTTCAAATTAGTTTTCCACTCGTGACTGTTCCTCTTCCCCTTCTGGTACCCCTATAATTTGGATATTGGAACATTTAAAGATGTCCTGAATGTTCCTAAGCCTCTCCTCCTTTTTTTGAATTCTTGTTTCTTCATCATTTTCTGTTTAGTCATTCTTTTCCTCCTTCAGGTCCACACCTTTGATTTGAGTTCATTTTCTTTCCATTACTATTTGTTTCTTGTGCATTTCCCTTCCTTTCAATTAGTTTAGCCTTCATTTGTTTCTCTAATTTGTGACTAAAATCAAGCAGTTCTGTGAGCATCCTGATCACCAGTGTTTTGAACTGTGCATCTGAAAGTTTGGCTGTTTCTTCGTCACTTAGATTTATTGGCTCTGGGGCTCTGAGTTGTCCTTGAGCCATGTTTTGGTCTGTTCGTGCCTGTTATGTATGAGGAGCAGAGCCTAGGTATTCACCAGGGCGGGGCCATCCAGGTTGCTGGTTTGTGACGCTGTACGTGAGGGCGGGGTCAGAGAGGGACAATAGCTGTTCCCTCTGCTGCTTCCCTCTGCTGGGGCCTGCGTGGTCCGTTTCACTGCTTGCTCCTTTGCAGGTTTATCTGCACTCGAATGTGTGACCCCGGTCAGCCTGCTGCCTTGCGCCCTCAGTGGGTCCGCCTGCTACTCCACACCTGGGATCCGCCCACGGCTGCTGGCGCACCTGGGTCGTGCTCCTGGGTTGGTCTGGTGGATCTTTCCTGCCTGACCCTGCTCTGCTACTGGCTCTGCCCCTCTTACCAGTTTGGCTGAAGGGTTCGTTATTGTCAGACTTCCGTATAGTTCAATTTTCTGTGGTTTGGCTGCATTTTTGTTGCTAAAACTTTGTTGTTTTTAAATTTGGTTGTAGGAGAAGGTACAGTGCTTCCACCTACACCTCCATCTTGGCGGAAGTCTCTTTTTATACTTCTTTTGCTCATCACATCTATAAGTTTCACCTTTGTTGCGTGTTGTAATTATTTGCCTTTTTTTTTTGCTTGATGGTATTTCATTGTATACATATACCACAATCTTTATGTTCTCTTATTAATGAAAATTTGTGCTATTTCTAGGTTTTTGTTATAATAGTGACAGTGTTACATACATTCTCAAACACGTCTTATGGTGGATATATGCACTCATTTCTTTCTTTTTTAATTTAACTTATTTCTTTTTATTCTTCAATTATAGTTTACATTTAATATTCTTTTGTATTAGTTTTAGGTGTGCAGCATAGTGGTTAGGTAACTATATACTTTACAGAGTTTTCCTCCTAATATTTCCAATATCCTCCTGGCACCATACATAGTTATTACAATATTACTGACTATACTCCCTAGTCTGTACTTTACATCCTTGTAAGTATTTTGTAGCTACCAATGTGTACTTCTTAATCTTTTCACCTCTTTTACCTAGTACCCCACTCTCCTCTCTGGCAAGTATCATTCTGTTCTCTGCATCTATGAGTCTGTTTCAGCTTTTTTTGTCTGTTTATTTTGTTCTTTGAACTTCACATATAAGTGAAATATTATGGCATTTGTCCTTCTCTGAATGACTTATTTAACAACATGCTACTTTCTAGGTCCTTCCGTGCTGTCCCAAAAGCTAAGATTTCCTTTTTTTTTTATGGCTGAGTGTAAATGTACCACAGGTTTTTTATCTGCTCATTTATTTATGGGCATTAGGGTTACTTCCATAGCTTGGCTATTGTAAATAATGCTATAATGAACAGAGGGGCACATATATTCTTTCAAATTAGTGTTTTGGATTTCTTCAGATATATACCAAGAAGTGAAATCTCAAGGTCATAAGACATTTCTATTTTTAATTTTTTGAGGACCCTCTATACTGTCTTCCACAGTGACTGCATCAATCTTCATTTCCACCTACAGTGAACAAGGGTTCCCCTTTCTCCACACTCTCACCAGCACTTGTTGTTTGTTGATTTGTTGATGTTAGCCATTCTGACAGGCGTGAGGTCATATCTCACTTTGATTTTAACTTGCATTTCGCTAGTACTTAGTGATATGAGCATTTTTTCATATCTCTGTTAGCCTCTTTGGAGAAGTTTCTGTTCAGATTCTCTGCCCATTTTCAACTTGGATGGTGTGTGGGTTTTTTGGTGTTGAGTTGCATGAGTTTTAAAATAAATTTTGGATATTAACCCCTTATCAGATGTGAGATTGGTAAATGTGTTTTTCATTGAGTGGGTTGTTTTTTATTTTGTTGATGATTTCCTTTGTTGTACAAAAACATTTTAGTTTGAGGTGGTTTCATATTTGGGTTTTTTATTGTTGTTGTTTGTTTCTCTTGACTGAGAAGAAATATGAGAAAAAATTGCTGAGAAAAAAAATTGCTAATAAAAATATCAGATTTTATTAAAAGGTGGACTTCCAGCCAAGATGGAGGCATAGGTAGATACACTTTGCCTCCTTGCACAATCAAATGAAGGATAATAACAATTTAAAAAGAAAAAATAACCAGAATGGCCAGAAAACTGAACTGTATGTAAATCTGACAAACAAGGAGTTAAGAAGAAACATTCATTCAGACTGGTAAAAGGGGAGGATATGGGCAATCAGGGCAGAGAGGAAGTTCAGAAAGGTGGTGGCTAGAGGACCTGGTGGGTGAGGTGATGGCTCATCAACCTGAATGGGCAAGGCAGTGGCTGGGAAACCTACGCTCTCACATTTGTATGAGAATAACCAGAAGAAACAACTGGGGAACCAAAGAGAGTGCACACCCCAGGCTTCCAGTCAGGAGAAATAAAGTTCAAAACCTCTGGCAGTTAAAAAACTGTGGGGGTTGAGGCAGCAGGAGAAACTCTCAGCCTCACAGGAGAGTTTGTTGGAGAGACCCACAGGGCCAAGAATATACACAAACCCACCGACCAGGGAATCAGCACCAGAAGGGCCCAACTTGCTTGTGGGTCATGGAAGTAGTGACTGAAAGCCAGCAGAGAGCCAAGCAAGCAACATTGTTCCCTTTTGGAACCCTCCCCCACTACAGCACCATAGTGCAGCAAAGGGGGTCCCTCCACCCTGGCAAGTACATAAGGCTCATACCCTTACAATGTAACAGCTGTGCTGAGACAAAAAAAATATGGCCCAAATGATAGAATAGGTCAAAGCTCCAAAAAATAGAACTAAGTGATGAAGAGATAGCCAAACTATCAGATACAGAGTTCAAAACACTGGAAATCAGGATGCTCACAGAAATGGTTGAGTATGGTCACAAAATGGAGGAAAAGTAAAGGCTATGCAAAGTGAAATAAAGGAAAATGTACAGGGATCCAAGAGTGAACAGAAGGAAACCAGGACTCAAATCAACAGTTTGAAGCAGAAGGAAGAAATAAACATTCAACCACAATGGAATGAAGAAACAAGAATTCACAAAAAAATGAGGAGAGGCCAGAGTATAGGAACCTTCAGGACAACTTTCAGTATTCCAACATCTGAATCATAGGGGTGACAGAAAAAGAAGAGGAAAGAACAAGAAATTGAAAACTTATTTGAAAAAAATAATGAAGGTGAACTTCCCCAAACTGGCAAAGGAAATAGAGTCCCACAAAGTGCAAAAAATCCAGGAAGCTCAGAGAGTCTCAAAGAAGTTGGACCCAAGGAAGCAGACACCCAGATACATCATAATTACATTACCCAAGATTAAAGATAAGGAGAAAATCTTCAAAGCAGCAAGAGAAAGGAGACAGTTACCTACAAAGGCGTTCCTCCATGACAATCAGCTGATTTCTCCAAAGAAATATTGCAGGCAAGAAGGGCTGGAAAGAACAGTCATGATAGGCAAGGAAGGACCTACATCCAAGATTACTCTATCCAGCAAAGCTATCATTTAGAATGGAAGGGCAGATAAAATGCTTCCCAGATAAGGTCAAGTTAAAGGAGTTCGTCATCACCAAGCCCTTATTATATGAAATGTTAAAGGGACTTATCTAAGAAAAAGAAGACCAAACAATATGAACAGTAAAATAACAAACTCACAACTATCAACAACCAAACTTAAAACACAGAAACAAAAACAAACTAAGCAAACAACTATAACTGGAACAGAATCACAAAAATGGAGATGACATGGAGGGTTATCAGCAGGGAGGGGATGGGGGAAATGGGGGGAAAAGTACAGGGAATAAGAAGTATAAATGTTAGGTACAAGGGAGTTTAAGAATAGTATGGGAAATGGAGAAGCCAAAAACCTCATATGCTTGACCAATGGATGTGAACTGAAGTGGGGGAATAATGATGGGAGGGCAGGTGCAGGACAGTGGGGAATAAAGGAGGGTGAAATGGGACAACTGTAATAGCATAATCAATAAATATACTTTTTAAAAACTGGAAAAGGTGTCAGATTTTACTGCCTATGTTTTCTTCTATGACTTTTATGGTATCAATTTCTTAAAAGATTTCATTTATTTTTAGAGAGACAGGAATGGAAGGAAGGAGAGGGAGAAAAACATCAATGGGTGGTTGCCTCTCCCTCACCCTCTTCTGGGGCCGTGGTCTACAATACAGTTAGTCACTCTTGACTGAGAATCAAAATGCTGACCCTTTTTCCACAGGCCAGCACTCAATCCACTGAGCTACACCAGCCAGGGCTATAGTATCGATTTTTACGTTAGAGTCTTTATCCTGAGTCTGTTCTTGTATATGGTGTCAGAAAGTGTTCTAGTTTCTTTCTTTTTTTGAATGTATCACTCCAACTTTCCCAACACTGTTTATTGAATAGACTACTATCTTTATCCCATTGTGCATTTTTGACTTCTGTGTCAAATATTAACTGACCATATGGATGTGGGTTTACTTTGGGCTCTCTATTCTGTTTCACTGATCTATATGTCTGTTTTTATGTCAGTACCATGCTGTTTCAATTACTATGGCCATGTAGTGTAGTTTGGTATCAGGTAGTATGATAATTCCAACTTATCTCTTCTTTCTCAATATTGCTGAGGTTATTCTAGGTCTTTTGTGGTTCTATATAAATCTTTGGATTTATCTGTTCTAGTTCATGAAATATGCCATTGGTATCTTGATAGGAATTATGTTGAACCTGTAAATTGTTTTGGGGAGTATAAACATTTTAATTATGTTAATCCTGCCTGTCCATAAGAATGGTATATGCTTCCATTTATTTGTATTTTCTTTTTTCAGTATCTTATAATTTTCTGACTACAGGTCTTTTACCTTTTTAGTTAAATTTATCCCATAGTATTTTTTGATGCAGTTGTAAATAGAATTGTTTTTTCTTTTTAGTTTGCCTTTCTGACAATTCATTATTGATATATAAAAATGCAACCACTTTCTCTTTCTTTTATCATTGTTCAAGTACAGTTGTCTCCATTTTTACCTCACCAGTGTAATCATACGGTATGCAACTTTTTGAGTCTGGCTTTTTTTATTAAGCATAATGCATTTGAGATCAAGCCATGTTATAACATGTATTAATAGTTTTTTTTAATCCTGAGTAGTATTCTATGATATGGTTTATTATCAGTTATCCATTCACCAGCTATTTCCAGTTTTTGGCAACTTGTATCACAGTATTTCGTTCATGGTAGGGCTAGGCCTTAGGCTTTCCCTGGGCCTCAGGGGGCAACTTGCCATTCTTATTCATTTCCCTGCAGAAGATTCTCACTAGACACTTGCCAGTCTGGTAGAGAAAGAAGCATTCTGCTTTCCTGGTCAGCCTCACTCTCAGTCAGGCTGGACCTATGTCCCTGGGCCTTGGGGCTAGAACCTACTCAGTGACCTGTCCTCTTTAAGGCAGACAAACCCTGGCTTGTGTCTGGGTGGTAACTGTGTGGGAGAGAGCTTCCTGCCCCTTTTCCAGGAGAGGAGAATTTTAGCTGCAGTCTTCTCTACTGCTATAGTGGCCTTGTGTTTTTCAGGTGTTCTTCCTTGGGTAAGCCAGTTCTCACGTTGCTTCTCTTCTTGGAGCCATCTTTTTTTCTTTAACTCTCTTGTTATTTTGTTGCCCTGTGCCCTCTGCTGTCTAATGGGTTCAAAAAACATTCCAACGTTCTAGGTTATTTCACTTTTTCTTACAGTTAATGTTGGAGCAACATTTTTCTGCTGGAATGTGCTAATGATAGTGAGCCTATCAATCTTTTATGTGCCCTATTTAAGAAATCGTTGGCTAGTGTATGGGGCTAATTTTCAAAGGCATCCTGCTTGACATTATTGTGTCCATCAGGGTTCCTGCCAGAGTTGAGGAGAACCCCAAACAGTGCAGTGGAACCACAATAAATGGGAACCTGACAGGTGAAGGAGAAGGAGTCTAACAGAAGAAAATGTGTACGACCCCCATCAGGGGAATTTTTCCACAAACAGTTCAGCTCACCATCATGGCAACAAAACTGGCAGGAGGGCAAGAGTCAGCATTTACCACCTGCCAGGTTTGCTTGGGACAGTGTCAGTGACCAGTGTGATGAGAAGTCTGTTGTCCTTTCCTTGACCTCTCCTCCCCCTTTACCTTCCGTCTGTGGACTGATTATCTAAAATATAAGAAATGAAAGGAGATGTATCTTCTAAATAAAGAGTGAAGAGTTGATTAATTTTGGAACTGGACAATTTAATTTTGAATCAAGAATATTTTTGTGAGCCTGAAAAGATGGCAGTGAGGTAGGAAAGAGCAGATCTCCCTAGCCGATCTACGGAGCAGCAGAGCAAACACCCAACAGTACCCCAGCATATATGAAAATAAGAGACCAAAAATTGTAGTAGACACTGAAAAACCAGACCATAAGGAGAATGCTTCAGGACAATAAGGTCCCAGGGACCAGCACAGGGACCAGTGCAGCTATAGCCCCAGCAGATGGGCGCCCATCAGGGGGGAGGGACCTGGGCAGGGGAGGGCAGTCCCAGCCAAGCAAAGGCAGCACCAGGAGAGACTTGGTTGCTTGAAGTTGCAGAGAGGGGAATAAGGACTAAGTGGCAAACACACAGAGGCTGTGAACACCCACAGAGTCTGTGGATGCTGGTTGGGGAGAGTTGAGAGTTGCACGATGGTGGGCCCTGACCCAGATAGTCCCTGGTCTGGCTGGAGAATTGGGCTGTGTGTACAGAGGCCAGGCCACAGTATGGAGTGGCAGGCTTGAGTAGGAGGAATTTCTCAAACAGAAAAAGTGAAAAGAGAGACACTGTTTGGGAAATTCTCCTGCTACAGCCTCTCTGGCTACTGCCCCACCCAGCTGGGCAGTGATCCCAAGGTTGCACAGAAGGCCCTGTGCACCCCCATAGCACTGGGAAGGGTGTGCGCCCAAACCTGTGGGACCAAGGCAGTCTGGCCCAGTGCACATGCGCCTGTGACTGAGCCCACAGCAATAACCTCAGGGAAAGAGCACTCTGTGGAAGACCTGGATCCCACACATGAGGCACCAGGGAGAGGCACCAGGCTAGCCCTGGGGAGTGTGCAAGAAGCTGACTGAGTGCAGATCTGGAAGGGAGAAAAACCATACCAGTCACCCCTCAGCCTGCTGCAGCCAGCAAGATGAGAAAAACCGATTTAGCCAGTTTGAAACCAACAAAAGGCTTTTTTTGCTTTTTTAAGTAACTTTAAATTTTTAATTTTTAAATTATTTTTTCTTTCAATTCCTCTTTTCTCTCCATCTTTGTTTTATTCTTCCTTTTTTCTTTCCAATTTTATCTTTTTTTTTATTGTTCTGCCTTTAAAAAAAATACTCACAAATGAGAAAAAAAAAACCTGGAACTGTGAAAAGACCAGAGTTGGACCCAAAGAGGGGACATCCCAACAGCTGAGACAGTGAGACAAATTTCACTTTGCTGTTACAGAGAACCTGCATGTTATTGCGTATTTGTATTATTATTATTTTTTCATTATTCTTACAGCTTTTATTTTAATAGTATTTTTGTATTTTTCTTCTTTCAGTATAGTCTTCTTTGCTTGGCTGGTTATATTGTATCATTTGACAGGTTTCCCGTGTTCTCTCTTCCACAGTGTATTGCTAATTTACTGTCCTTCACGTCACTTGTGTTTCTTTAGCACACTACTCAAGGTCCTATACTCCCTATTCTTGTTATCCAGGTCACATAGAGTCTGTCATATGATTGTTGCTCTAATGTGGGGCGACTTTGCCTGCAAGTCCCCCCATCTGCCACAGATGAAAGTAACACTACCAAGACATGATCTGCTTGGGGAGGAGTGGTGGCCAATTTCTCCCCAAGAAAAAGGAGCAGAAAAAGGCCAGGAGCCCTTTCCTCATTGGCTTTTGTTGGGTTGTAATACACAGGAATACAGGCAGCAAGGATCAAACAGTAGATAACATTTCAAAGAACTCCAAGGGCTTAGTCTGAGTCAGTGTCTGTCAGGAATAGGTGTTACAGAAACTTTGGGAGACATACTCATTTCTTGCTTGGACCCTTAACATATGAATGAAAGCACTCTTAGAAAAGCAGGTTTCACAGGACTTTTAGGAATTCTTTCTTATGCCTGATTACCCTGGATACCACTCTAGCAAGGCAGGGAGCTGCACCCCTTCCCCCATCAAGGTTAGCAGCTGACCTTTCAATGGAAATGCTCAAAGCCACAAGAGAATGGCAATATATATTCCAAGTAATGAAAACCAGAGGCCTGCAACCAAGGCTACTTTACCCAGCAAGGCTCTCAATCAAGATAGATGGCCAAATAAGGGGCTCCCCAGACAAAAGAAGTCTAAAAGAATACACTTCAATCAAACCAGCTCTGCAAGACATGCTAAAGGGAATGCTTTAAGGAAAGGAAGGAGGAGAGAGAGAGAGAGAGAGAGAGAGGAACAGGGGTACAAAAATGGCAGTGAATAAGTACCTATCAATGATAACCTTAAACGTAAATGGATTAAATGCTCCAATCAAAAGACATAGAATAGCTGAAAGGATAAGAAGGCATGATCCACACATATGCTGCCTACAAGAGACCCACCTCAGGACAAAAGACCTATACAGACTAAAAGTGAAGGGCTGCAAACAAATTTTCCAAGCAAATGGACAGGAAAAAAAGCTGGGGTAGCAATACTCTTATAAAAAAAAATAGACTTCAAAAAAAGGGCCATAAAGAGAGGGTCACTTCATAATGCCCAAGGGAAAAATCCACCAAGAAGACATAAACATTGTAAATATATATGCACCCAACATAGAAGCACTCAAATACATAAAATCTTAGAGGACTTCAGGAAAGATATTGACAGCAACACAATTATATTAGGGGATTTTAACACCCCACTGTCAAAAATGGACAGATCTACCAAACAAAATATTAACAAAGATATTGTGGCATTGAACAATGCCCTAGATGAAATGGACTTAACTTATATAGAGAGAGCCCTTCATCCCAAAGAAGCTTAATACACATTCTTTTCAGATGCACATGGAACATTTTCAAAGATAGACCACATGATAGGACACAAAACAAGCCTCAACAAATTCAAGAGAATTGAAATCATACCAAGCATTTTCTCTGACTACAAGGGACTGAAACTAGAAACCAATCCCAAGGGGAAAAACCCAAAACACTCAAAATCATGGAGATTGAATAGCATGCCATTAAACAATGAATGGGTCAAGAATGAAATTAGGGAAGAAATCAAAAAGTTTCTGGAAATAAATAAAAATGAACTCACAACAACCCAAAATTTATGGGGCACAGCAAAGGCAGTCCTAAGAGGGAAGTTCATAGCAACACAGGCCTATCTAAAAAAGATAGAAATATTTCAAACAAACAACCTAACCCTATACCTACAAGAACTAGAGGAATAACAACAAAGACAGCCCAGAGCAAGTAGAAGGAAGGAAACAACCAAGATCAGAGCAAAATTAAATGACATAGAGACTAAAAGCACAATTCTAAGGATCAGTGTATCCAGGAGCTTGTTCTTTAAAAAAAATAAACAAAATCTACAAGCCTTTAAGCAGGCTCATCAAGAAAAAAGAGAGAGAACCCAAATAAACACAATCAGAAACAAAAGAGGAGAGATTACAACTGACACCACAGAAATACAAAGGATTTTAAGAAATTACTATGAAGAACTGTATGCCAAGAAATTTGAAAACTTAGGTGAAATGGACAAATTTCTAGAAAAATATAATCTTCCAAAAATCAATGAAGAAGAAGCAGAAAGCCTGAAGAGACCAGTAACAGCAGGTGAAATTGAAGCAGTAATCAAAAAACTCCCAAAGCACAAAAGCTCTTAACCAGCTGGTTTTACAGGAGAATTCTACAAAGCGTTTAGGGTAGAGCTAACCCCTATCCTTCACAGACTATTCAAAAGAATCCAAAATGAGGGAAGACTCCCAAAATCTTTTTATGAAGCCAGCATCATTCTAGTTCCAAAACCAGATAAATATACAACAAAGAAAGAAAACTTCAGGCCAGTATTGCTGATGAGCATAGACACTAAAATTCTCTACAAAATATTGGCAAACCACATTCAACAATACATTAAAAAGATCATATACCATGACCAAGTGGGATTCATCCCAGGGATGCAAGGATGGTTCAATATTTACAAATCAGTAAATGTAATACATCACATAAACAAAAAATAGAGAGACAAAAATTACCTGATCACATCCATGGATGTGGAAAAAGCACTTGATAAGGTACAGCACCCATTTATAATAAAAACACTCAGCAAAGTGGGAATTGAAAAAGCGTTCCTCAACCTAATAAAGGCCATATATGAGAGACCTACAGCCAACATCATACTCAATGGGCAAAAACTAAAATATTTTCCACTAAGATCAGGAACAAGACAAGGTTGCCCACTTTCGTGACTTCTATTCAATATAGTATTGGAAGTTTTAGCCACAGCAATTAGATGAGAAAAGGAAATAAAAAGCATCCAAATCAGAAAGGAGGAAACAAAACTATCATTGTTTGCAGATGACATGTTGTGTACATAGAAAATCCTATAGACTTGGGCAAAAAGTGCCTTGACCTAATAAATGAATTTGGCAAAACAGTGGGATACAATGTCAATATCCAGAAATTAAAAGCATTTTTGTATACCAACAATGAAACAGCAGAAGCAGAAATCAAGAAAAAAATCTCATTCAATACAGCAAAAAGAAAAATGAAGTACCTAGGAATAAACCTAACCAAGGAGGTAAAAGACCTGTACTCAGAAAACTTCAGTGTATACAACACTGAAGAAAGAAATCAAGGAAGACACAAACAAATGGAAACATATATCATGTTCATGGATTAGAAGAATTAACATCATCAAAATCTCCATACTACCCAAAGCAATTTACAGATTCAATGTAATACTTATTAAAGTGCCAATGGCATATTTCACAGTAGAACAAACACTTCAAAAATTTATATGCAACTATAAACAACCCCGAATAGCAGCTGCAATTTTGAGAAAAAAGAGCAGAGTAGGAGGGATCACAATACCTGATACCAAACTATATTACAAGGCCACTGAATCAAAACAGCCTGCTACTGTCATTAAAAACAGGCACATGAACCAATGGAACAGAACAGAGACCCCAGAAATAAACCCAAGTCTCTACAATTAACATTCGACAAAGGGAGCAGCAACATAAAATGGAGTAAAAATAGCCTCTTCAACAAATGGTGTTGAGAGAACTAAAGAGCTATGTGCAAAAAAATGAAACTCAAGCACCAACTTAAACTGTACACAAAAACAAATTCAAGGTGGATAAAAGATTTAAATATAAGCCCTGACACCATTAAAGTCCTAGAAGAGAACATAGGCAGGAAAATCTCAGATATTTCAGGCAGCAACATTTTAACTGATATGTCTTCTAGAGCCAGGGACATAAAGGAAAGAATAAACAAATGTCATCTCATCAAAGTAAAAAGGTTCTGCACAGCTAAAGAAAACAGTATTAAAATAAAAATAGAAGCAAGTGTATGGGAAAATATATTTGCCAATGATACCTCAGACAAGGGTTTAATCTCCAAAATATATAATGAACTTACAGGAGTCCACTCTTAAGAAAACAACTAACCCACTTTAAAAAAGGGCATAGGACTTGAACAGATACTTCTTCAAGGAGGACATACAGAGGGTTCAGAGACACATGAAAAGATGCTCAGTATCACTAGCTATCAGAGAGATGCAAATTAAAACCATAATGAGATACTACTTTACACCAGTCTGAATGGCCATCATAAACAAAGCAACAAACAACAAGTGTTGGAGAGGTTGTGGAGAAAAGGGAACCCTAGTTCACTGTTGGTGGGATTGCAGGCTGGTACAACCACTATGGAAAACAGTATGGAATTTTCTAAGAAAACTAAAAATGGACCTGCCTTTTGACCCAGCAATTGTACTGCTAGTATTATATCCTAACAACACTGAAACACCAATCCAAAAGAATCTATGCACCCCAATGTTCATAGCAGCACAATTTACAATAGCCAAGTGTTAGAAGCAACCTAGGTGCCCATCAGTAAATGAATGGATCCAAAAACTATGGTACATTTACACAATGGAATACTACTCAGCAGAAAGAAAGAAGGGGCTCCTACCCTTTGTGACAGCATGGATGGAACTGGAAAGCATTATGCTAAGTGAAATAAGCCAGGTAGTGAAAGACAAATACCACATGATCTCACCTTTAACAGGAACCTAAACAACAAAACAAACAAACAAGCAAAATATAACCAAAGACACTGAAATAGAGAACAGGCTGACAGTAACCAGAGTGGAGAGAGGAGTGAATTTCAGGGGAAAAGAGGAAGGGTTTACAGAAATGAGTATAAAAGACACATGGACGAAAACTAGGGGAGGTGGAAATGGGAGGAACGTGGGGAGGGCTGGGAGATGGACTGGGATGGGAGTAAAAGACAGAAAACTGTACATTAACAATTAAAATAAAATTAAAAAAATATATTTGTGACTTCAAATGACTCTTAGATCCTCTGTAACCCAAGAGGGAGTCATAGGCTCAGTCCATAGTTTTCAGCCAGTGACAGGAGAAACATCCTGTCTGAATGGACAACAAAACTAATGCTGTGTTTTGAGTATATTCCACACATGGTGCTGTTCAGTGTACCAGGCATAGTCTATGGAGTGCCCTCTGCATTGCAGGCCTTCTAATAGGTGCATATTTTCTGATATTACTGTCAATGGCAAATCTAAAAAATTTTCAGGGGTTTCTGCAGAGCACCTACCCACCAAAATCGGGGGCTTGGATTATGGAGACAATACAATATGGAGTCTCCTTAAGACCTGTGATCACAAGGTAGTGAGCAAATATCTCTGAATTTTTTGAGATGAAGCCTTCAAGGATTAAATGTAGGCAGAGAATGGAGAAATTGGGACATAAATTAAACAACTAAAATTGATTTTATTTCTCATAGAAGTAGTGTTATCATCGGGGTTTTTGTTCCTGATCTAGGACTATGGTACAAGAACTTATAGCTAGGACCAAAAAATATATATATTATAAAAGAAAAGGGGTAACCCTGTCAGTTCTAATAGTAATTTAAAGTTATGCTCATGGTCATATTTAGGCTGGAAGGAAACTTGGAGATTTATCCCTCTCCTACATTTCACAAGTCTGAAAGCTGAGTCCTGAAAGATAAAGTGACTTGCCTAAGGTTCACACCAGCTCATTTGACTTGCAATGCAATATTGTCTCAGCCCTGTAAAGCTTTGCATACAGGAATCTTACAGAATAATAGGAGATATTTATTATACTGGGAGCTCTGATGTGCTATAAAATAGAGCCACAGAATGTGAAAAATACCACTTCATTGTATCATAAATTTGACCTTTCTAAAACTAACATGCTAGCTATGATAAACATTAATTAAACATTTAACCATAATTTTGTTTTCAGTCTTGGAATTTAAAAGAACTTCTGGGGTTGATTTAAATTATTTGTTTCTTTTAAGAATAGGCTTAAAAGAATTTTAAAATAATGAGTTTTTTTTCTCTCTCTCTTTTTCATTCTTTCTCAGTTTTATTAGTATTTTGGTGTCCTATCAGTTATAGTTGCTATAGCAAATAGAGGCTCTTAGGCTTCTCACCAGAGGTGTAAGAAAATCAGGGAAGTAGAACTCTCATTCTTCTCCCACGAAACCTGCTCTTTGATCCCCAAGCTTTCCCAGACTATCATCCCCTCCCCAGCATCCAGCCTAGACCACTCTTATTAGTTGCACACTTATTCCTTTAGCAGCCGTGTTCACGCCATGGCTGGGGAACCTCATTCCCAGATCTGTCTCACAGGTGACATACATTGCATCCATGCTGGGTGGCCAGATGTGCTAAGGAAAAGTCAGCGTCGTCTGGACTCTCAATGCCGCATGAGAGGTCTTAGCACTGTCTTTAGTTTGCCAATTCTTCCCATTCTTCTTATGACTGTGTCAAAGGTCACTGTTCTTTACAAGACCCTTGCCTAACATCATACACCTGTCCCACCAAACTCCCAGGAGACAACCCACCTCCTACTTTATCAATAAAAAGAAGCCATGGAGGTGTCAAATTGACTCCTAATTCTTGTCTCCCCACTCTGTGTCTGTCTGCTGCTGGACTCAAGCCTTCATCCTGGTGCAGGATGTGATGCTTTCTACATGTTCATGTCCAGTCCTTCCCCCTAATGGTTGGGATTCTGATCTATATAAACACTTTAGAAACTCTGTTCTAATGATTATCCCCTTTCCATATCTTTTTTTCTTACTCTCTGGGGTTATTCTCTCAGCCTATAAATATGGTTAAGTCTTTCTTATTCAAATCAAATATTCTCTTGATGGTATGTCATCCTCCAGCTCCTGGGCAGTTCATAATCTCTCCCCTTTTGATTGAAATCAACCTTTTGAAAGAATAATCTATATTATTTTCTTCAGGACCTTGGACCCCTTCATGCTTCCACAACCCTCCCCTCTTCCATAATCACCAGTGACCTCTGAGTTAAATAATTCAGTCTTCCATCCTGATTCAGTGGCCCTCTCTGCTTTGTTTCTCTTTTGATCACTTGCTCTTTGACATTCTTCACTCTGTTAGCTTCTAAAGAAATAATTCACTTTACCATATCTTAAAGTGATTCTTAGTTTGCCTGTATATTTGTCATTACTCCTAAAACCATGGCTGACCTTGCTCTTTGCTCCTCTCTCTCTACTTCATTAGCTCCCAACCCCCCTTATGATTTTACCTGGCCATTTACCGATTTAGAACATTTTATCACTTAACTATCTAATCCCTTGTTTCTGTCAACGGACCCTGGAACATTGTTCCTGAACTATTGCAGCAGTCTTCTAATAGCTATGCTTCACATCCTGCCCTTCTGAACTCTTTCCCTTAAACTGCAGGCAGAATGCTCTACTAAAATGTAATTCAGGTTATCTCAGCCCTTGATGACAATTCCTCAGTGGTACCACTTTGCTTATAATAATATCCAAGCTTCCTAGCATGGCTTTCCATGTCCTTAATAGCATGGACCCCAGCTCCCTTTCCAGCCTTCTTTCTTGACACATTCCACATCACTCTTTACAATTTTGAAATATCAAAATCCTTATAATCTCTTCTCCCTCTCCGTTTGTACAATATTTTCTTTTCTGACTCTGTGCCCTTACTCATGCTATTGTTGGCTTTGCCTAGAATTCTTATCCTACCTTCCTTTGTCTGGCTAAGTCCCACTCATCTTCAAGATTGAGCTCAAATGTCTACTATAGGAGAAATTCCTTAAGTTATTGACTAGAGTCAATTTAATTTTGGTTCTCCTTGACCCCTTGTACATAACCTTGACTTGCCAGTGATTATAGAATACTGAAAAATCCATATCCCTTACACAACTGCAGTGAGGAACCCCATCTCATACATCTTCGCATAACATATATTCCCTCTGTCTCCCCTACTCCCTCATACCCTTCTTCTAATGTAACAGATTTTTCAGTGCTTGAAACATAGTGGGTGCTAAGTAACTGTTGTTGAAGTAAAGTATGTAGTAAGTTTAAGGTATTCCCCCCCCTTTTACAATACCTCCTGATATAGTACTATTTTCACTACCTTCTTTTTACCTTATTTATGAGGAAGCTTACTGTGGAAACAAATATGTGCAAAGTCATTAAGAAGTGAATTACCTCCCAGAAAGAAGTTAATTAAATGTCTTAGTTGTCAAGAATGAATATGCTAAAATGTTAAATGTGGTTTTAAAAATAAAACCTAGTAATAAAACTGAGGTACATTTTAGGCATGAACAAAGTTACAGGCACTTAGTTTTCTTCTTCAGTTCATCTTGCTTTTGAGCTCTTTATCCCCATCTCTAGCTAATTGTGTGACCTAACCAAGAAGCCACAGTTGCTACAAATGATAGAAGGTACATTTTTGAAAAAATATCTTTTGAACAACCTTTCCACACTTTGATAGTTTCTCAGAGCATCAATTCCTTCTGTAATCTTCCTTCTCCACAGATTTCAGTCTCTTTGGGCTTTGGAAAATAGACTCAGACTTAGGTTTTATAGATCAGATGGTAAATTGCACTTTAATTCAAAATAGAGTTTTTTCAGTTCCAGTTCAAGTAATAATGAATAACAGGTATCATGGTAAACAACTATAAAAAATGAACAAAATATTTTTTAAAAAACTGTAGGCATTGGACAACCAGTGATAGATAATATCACTGAAATAAGAAAAGCTTCCAGGGTGAGCCCTAATTCATTTTGGATTTCTTCCTTATGTCATTTTTCAGTATAGGGTGGGAAGATATATAACCCAAGTAGAAAATTAATAGGTGAAACTTAATAGGTGAAGGAAGCAGAGATTGGAGTTTGGGATGTAAAAGTAGCTGAAATTTGGGGTTAGAGTACCAGAAATGAATAAACAGCAGATAAAGAGCCTCTAAAATGCATATAAAAATACCTCATGAGTGCGTTCTTATGACTTATAAGCTCTGAATGTGCAGAGTGAGATGCAAAAAGGCCAATAGAAAACAACTACGGGAAGGATGAGGATTTAATAGATTTAGAGGTCACACATTTTCAGGAGGTATAGGTAGTGAAGATCTAGCCCATATAAAGTGGAGATATCTAGGGGAATACTCCAGACATTCAGTTTAAACTCCAGAGTTCTTGCCTTAGAGGTATGGGCTGTACTCAAAGATTATGGACAAAACTAAAATAGACATAGTATAAACAAGTGAAAAAAAAGCATCAACAAGACCTAGATTTTATTAAAAGGCAATTAAATAATTGCCTTCTAAACTAAAGACTCAACACTGTTTAGAGAAGAATAATATAATCTAGAGCCTCTTGATAGATCCTTCACAATGTCCAATGCACAATAAAAATTACCAAACATTCAAAGAAACAGGAAAAAATGACTGCTAGATACTCAAGAAACCAAACAGACTTAAAAATGATTTATATATTGTAGCTGAAAAGACAAAAACTTCAAAATAACTATGGTTAATTATTCAAGAGAATGGAAGAAAAGATGGACAAAGTGGATGAAAATATCCAGCATTTTAGTGGAAAATTATAATATATATAAATAAATCAAATGGACATTTTAGAAATGATATTTTAGAAATATTTAGAAATATTTAGAAATAATACATGATATTTTAAAGAAGTCATTCAATAAGTTTTAAGAGCTGACTAGACTTCATGCCAAGATGGAGGTGTAGGTAGATATACTTTGCCTCATCACACAACCAAAAGAAGGACAACAACAAATTTAAAAATGAAAATAACCACAACTGCCAGAAGATTGAACTGTATGGAAATCCAACAACTAAGGAATTAAAGAAAGAGCATTCATTGACATGGGCAGCTGGGGCAGAGAGGACACATGGCAAGGTGGTGGCTGGTAGATCACATGGGCCACATTTGCATGTGGATAATCCAGGAGGATCTGGATAGCAAGATAGACCACACAACCCAGGGTCCCACCATGGATAAGGAAAGCCTCAAAACCCCTGGTTATAAAAACTTTTGAGGGTTGAAGCAGCAGAATACACTCCCAGCCTCACAGAAGAGTTTGTTGGAGGGGCCCACAGGGTCCAAGAATATACACAAACCCTCCCACCAGGGAATCAGCACCAGAAGGGCCCATCTTGCTTGTGGGTCTGGAAGAAGTTACTGAAAGCCAGCAGAGAGCCAAGCAAGCAACATTGTTCCCTTTTGGAACCCTCCCCCACTACAGCACCATAGTGCAGCAAAGGGGGTCCCTCCACCCTGGCAAGTACATAAGGCTCAGACCCTTACAATGTAACAGCTGTGCTGAGACAAAAAAAAATATGGCCCAAATGATAGAATAGGTCAAAGCTCCAAAAATAGAACTAAGTGATGAAGAGATAGCCAAACTATCAGATACAGAGTTCAAAACACTGGAAATCAGGATGCTCACAGAAATGGTTGAGTATGGTCACAAAATGGAGGAAAAGTAAAGGCTATGCAAAGTGAAATAAAGGAAAATGTACAGGGATCCAAGAGTGAACAGAAGGAAACCAGGACTCAAATCAACAGTTTGAAGCAGAAGGAAGAAATGAACATTCAACCACAACAGAATGAAGAAACAAGAATTCACAAAAAAATGAGGAGAGGCCAGAGTATAGGAACCTTCAGGACAACTTTCAGTATTCTAATATCTGAATCATGGGGATGCTAGAAGGAGAAGAAGAGCAAGAAATTGAAAACTTATTTGAAAACATAATGAAGGAGAACTTCTCTAATCTGGCAAAGGAAATAGACTTCCAGGAAGTCTAGAACACTCTGAGAGTTCCAAAGAAATTGGACCCAAGAAAGCAGATACCAAGGCATATCATAATAACATTACCCAATATTAAAAGATAAGGAGAGAATCTTAAAAGCAGCAAGAGAAAAAGAGAGAATTACCTACAAAGGAGTTTCCATAAGACTCTTGGCTGATTTCTCCAAAGAAACCTTGCAGGAAAGAAGGGGCTAGAAAGAAGTATTCCAAGTCATGAAAGGCAAGGACCTACATCCAAGACTGCTCTATCCAGCAAAGCTTTAATTTAGAATGGAAGGTCAGATAAAGTGCTTCCCAGACAATGTCAAGTTAAAGGAATTCATCATCTCTAAGCCCTTATTATATGAAATATTAAAGGGACTTATCTAAGAAAAAGAAGATAAAAAATATGAACAGTGAAATGAAAACAAACTCACAACTATCAACAACTGAACCAAAAAAAAACTAAGAAAACAGTAGAAAGGAATCACAGAAATGGAGATCTTATGGAAAGTTATTAGTGGGGAGGGGAAAGGGGTAGAATGGGGGGAAAGGTACAGGGAATAAGAAGCATGAATAAATGGTAGGTACAAAATAGAAAGGGGGAGGTTCAGAATAGTATGGGAAATGGAGAAGCCAAAGAACTTACATGTATGACCCATGGACATAAACTAAGGGTGGGGAGAATGCAGATGGGAGGGGGGGTGCAGGGCAAAGGGAAATAATGGGGAGGAAGAAAATGGGATAACTCTAATAGCATAATCAATAAAATATACTTTAAAGAAAGCTGACTAGATGTGGTAGAACACATGATTATTGAACTTGAAGTTTTGTTAGGAAGAAATACTCAAATCCAAGTACATGCAGAGAAAAGGTTTTAAAAATGAAAAGCAGAATAGAGTCTAGAATATGAGAGGTATGGAACACAGTAAAAAGATCATATATATCTTTATCTTTAATTATATATATTTATAATTATATCTATATCTATCTATATTATATATATCTTTAATTTATATATATGTGTGTATGTATGTATGTATATATGTATGTGTGTGTGTATAATTAAAGTCCCAGAAAGAAGTAAGAGAGAATGAGATAGAGGCAATACTGAAGAAATGACATCCAAGAATTTGCCATATTTGATGTACAACATCAAATATATATTTTCAAGAAGCTCAGCCAAACCCAAGATATATAAATGCAAAGAAAATGATACCAAGGCACATGATTATCAGACTACTGAAACAAAGGGACATGGAGTTATGTGAAGAGACAGTTATGGCCTAGAGATTCATTTTGCTGATGTGGTCACGAGCAAAGGCAGGATGTTCTAGAATCAGTGGCAGCAATTTCTGAATTGTGCCAGAAGCAGTGTGAGTTTTACCAGACAGCTCTGTGATGTATGTTTCTGGATGGTATTCCTGGAAGCTTAGTCTAGCACTTGCTTCTCTGACCCTTCCAAAGACTTGGTGAGCTTTCTGAAATCCTGTAATTAATGTGTTTCTTCTCAAACTAACCAGTGTGGGTTCTGTTGAGCATAACTGATAACTCTGGCATAGATGATGTCTGGGCCCTGCTATGCTATTCTGACATGACTGGTTGCTGACTGCAGGTTAGATGAGCAGGAGTCAGAATCAAGAACGGTTTATCATCACTTAGCTGGTTTGAGTTGGAACTGATCCGGTAGGCATACAGGACCCTGTATAGGATCACTTAAAGAGACAAGTGACCCCCAAAACTTACCCATCTGTAATATGTCCTAAGTGACCAGATGCAGGGCAAAGGAATTTGTTCATGAATGTCTGTTGTCATCAACTGTGCCATGCACCATTAGCATAATCAGTGTTATCGCCGAATCCCTTGCATTACTGGCTTCCCAACAGCCTCTGCAGCTGGGGACATCAGAGTTCTCTGTGGTTAACCATGGTTATAATATTGGCAGAATCAAGAGAGCTCTGAGGAACCATAGGCATTGATACTAGAGTGAGTTTTGGTCACAGAAGCAGATGGTATTTCCTCTATACAGCTATATTATGCTATCCACAGCTCTTGGCAGGTAGCTAATTGGAATTCCTCAGGGCTTGGAGACTTGATGAATCTATGTATTTGTTCCAAGTAAAATACTGAAAATAGCCCTACTCCTAAAATGTCTGTTTTAAAAATTGTGTTTGTCTGCACTGGGGTCTGTTTTATGAAATTTAAAAAGAGGCTGTACTTTGTAATGTTCTTTATAATGAGAGCTTTATTTCAGGGACAAGTCATAACATCATCTCATAAGATGTTTTGCAAATGAAGATACATGGTATGGCATATATTGTATTGTATATTTGTATTTTATGGTGATTTTATGCAATATAACTTCAGGCAACCATAATCTCAAGGACTGGGTACTTTAAGAGAGGAAGCCACAACTTGGAGTTGAAAAGGCAGAATTTTTTAAAAATTTATATTAAAAGTAAAGACATATTTACTAAAAAAAATTAAGTATGCCCCATTTAACAGAATAGAGAATTCAGAAGTAGAACCATACATCTATGGTCAGTTGATTTTCAACAAAGATACAAAATAAATTCAATGAAGAAAGGGTTGTTTTATAGACAAATGATGTGGGAACCATTGCTTATCCAGATGCAAAAGCAAATGAGCCTCATATACATATATACAAAAATTAACTCAAAATAGAGTATGGACCTAAATGTAAAACTGAAAACTACAACACAAAGGGAAAGACAACATAGGAGAAAAGTCTTTATAACCTTGGTTTGGACAAAGATTTTTAAATGTGACACCAAATGCACTACCCCTAAAAAGAAAGAAAAAGATAAATTGGACTTGTTCAAAATTGAGAGCTTCTGCTCATTGAAAGTCAGTGTGCAGGCAATAAAAAGACAGGCCTTCACAATATTTGCAAATCATATGACTGATGAAGGACCTGTATCAGAATTTATAAAGCATGTTTTAAACTTAATAATAAATAAACAAACAACCCAATAAATAAAAGAGCAAAATGTTTGACCACTCACTTCACAAAAGGAGATATAGGGCAAATAAGACGTGAAAAGTTGCTAAATAAGAGCACTTAGAAAAAGTTGAAACCACGGTGGGATCTTATTTTAGACTTTCTAAAAGTCTAAAATAAGAAATCTGACCATGCTAAATATTGCCAAAGATGTGGAACAACCAAAATTCTCATACATTGCTGGTAGAATACAACATGATACAGTCACTTTGTGAAACATTTATGCTCTTAAACAGACACTTGCCAAGTGATCCAGCAATTTTACTCTGAGATATTTATTTATTTCAGATAAAATCCTATGTTTACACAAAAACCTCTGAGTAAATATGTATGGCATCTTTATTTATAATTGCCAAAACTGGAAGCAGCCCAAATGCCCTCAACTGGGGAAGAGATAAATAAACCATGATACTTCCATATAGTTGAATATTGATTAGCAATAAAAAGTAATGAACTACTTATCCATTCAGCAACATGGACAGATTTCAAAGGTATTATGCTTAATGAAAAATGCCAGGCACAAAAAGCTACATACTATATAATTTCATTTATGTGATCTTGCCAAGACAAAACTATAGGAAATGGGAAAGAGAGTCTTCCTCAGTCATCAGGAAGAACTGAAGGAGAAAACTACCCCTTCCCTTTAAGTTAATTTTCTAGAAATTGCACACTCTGTTTCCAACTAACCTCCTTTGAACCAGCACTTACTCAACACTTTCATACCTGGTTGCAAGCTGAACAATATAGTCTATTTTAGGTGGTTATTGTCCAGCTATGAAAAGATAAGAGGGACAACGAGAGGACTCTATGGCTGTGGGTACCTGCCTACCTAAGACTCTACCTCTGCTTCAGGCATTTTTGCAAAAAGTCTCTATGGCCAATAAATTGCTAAGGACAAACACAGGATCCTTCGAGTTCTCTCGCAAGGCTGATTCTATCATATTTTATAGGAAAAACTTAAGGGAAAAAAAGCCTTGGTGAAGAGGTAACTGTTTCCATGAGCTTCTCTTAGTCCCCATGATGCTGTCTACTCTTCCTTCTCTCCATTCCTCTTTTATCTGCCCTCTCTTTGTGATGACCAAATATTTGTAAAATAAATAAATAAAACTTTGCTTTGAAACTCATAGGCTAAAACATGTCAAATTGCTGTTTTGTAGGTCAGTAATAGCTGAATATCAGCACTTTCATTTGGCACAGCCTAGTGTGTAGATGTGTTATGTGTGTTGGCTCCTTTCACATTATATTTATAATTGTATGTTATAATCCTCTAGACATCTGGTTTTATACATTATGCATTAGGTAAATGTGCCCTTTCCCCAACTCCCACGTTGTTCTCCCTGTGTTCCTGTGCTCACCTTTCATGATATATTTATCACCTCTGATGTTAAGCTTGTATATTTATTGGTGGACTGGAAACATATGAAAAGAAGGATATATGTTTTATTCATGTTTGTGTCACTACTGCCTATCACCAGTTATAATCCATAATAGGTACTCGATAGGCACCAGTATTAATGTCATGTACCTTGAATAAGTCATATTTGTATGAAATGGACTTTAGTTTTTTAAAAAGTGCTATAGGACATGTCCTGTGTACCCATTTATGTCCTCTAATAATCTACTTGTGTTTCAAATTGTTCACATTAGGCTTTCATGTTTTTCATGGTTTTAAAAAATTGTATTTTAAAATCAGTTCATGGTACAAGCTCATCTGATTCTGGTCAAGGTGGTCCCCATAGTTTTCATAACACCAGAGTTAATTCATGTTTCTCGGTATACTTTTCTCCAACTAGAAACTCAGAGGCAGATCTATTTGCATATTGTATTTTCCTTTTTATCCTGGCATTGTTTGGTTGGGCAAACTTCAGGGAGTGAATGAGAGAATAATCATGTAGAAACACTCTAGTCCTGAGTCCTTGCTCTTAGCTTCATATAGCACAGGAAATCTTTTGTCAAATGAATTTTAATTTTACTATTGACAAGTTATAAGTAGACAAATATGGTCATCTTTTTTTGGTGGTGTTGCACTCTTTTTCACTGAATTTATGTGGTTGACATTGGTTAATAAATTCCTATAGGTTTCAGATGTACAATTCTATAATACAGCATGTACCCCAAGTCAAGTCTCCATCTATCACCATTTATCCCCCTGTACCCTCTTCTACCTCTTCTTACCCACCTTTGCCTCTGGTGATCACCATACTGTTGTTGTCAGTGCCTGTGAGTTTTTTGTTTTTGTTTTTTGCTTAATCTCCTTACCTTTTTTACCTAGCCCCATCATCCTCCTCCCTTCTGACAGCTATCAATCTGTTCTCTACTATGAGTCTGTTTCTATTTTGTTTGTTAGTTTTGTTTGTTTGTTTTTCATTTTGTTAATTAGGTTCCACATATGAATGAAGTCGTATGGTACTTCGTTTTCTCTGTCTTATTTTACTCAGCATAATGCTTTTCAGGTCCATCCATTCATGCTGTTGCAAAGAGTAAGATTGCCTTCTTTTTTTTTACTGCTGAATAGTATTCCATTGTGTAAATGTACCACAGCTCTTTCATCTACTTGTTTATTAATGGGCATTAGGGTTGTTTCCATAGCTTGGCTAGTGTAAAGAATGCTGCAATGAGAAGACAAATACCATATGATATCACCATTAACAAGAAGCTAAATAACAAAACAAACGAGCGAGCAAAGTAAAAACAACACTGAAATCAAGCACAGGGGGACAGTGACCGGAGGGGAGAGGGGAGGGAATTTCAGGGGGAAAAGGGGAAGGATTTACAGGAACTAGCATAAAGGACACATGGACAACAACTAAGGGGGGTGGAAAGGGGAAGGAGGTGGGGGGCACAAGGGGGTTGGTCTGGGAAGGGAGTAAAAGAAAGAATACTGTAGTTGAAAAATAATTTAAAAATAAATTAATTTAAATTAAAAAAAGAATGCTGCAATGAATGTCAGGGTGCAAATCTTCCTTTAAAATTAGTGATTCCCATATGTGAAATCACTGGGTCATAAGGCAGTTCCATTTTTAATTTTTTAAATAACTCCACAGTGCTTTCCACAGTGGCTGTATTAATCTACATTCCCACCAACAGAGCATGAAGGTTTGCGTTTCTCCACATCCCTGCCAACATTTGTTGTTTGTTGATTTATCAATGATAGCTGTTCTGTCGGGTATGAGATGTTATCTCCTTGTAGTTTTAATTTGCATTTCTCTGATGATTAGTGACATTGAGCATCTTTTGATATGTCTATGGCCATCTATATGTCCTCTTTGGAGAAGTGTCTATTCAGGTTCTTAGCTCAATTTTTAACTAGATTTTTTGGTGTTTTTGGTGTTTAGTTTTGTAAGTACTTTGTAAATTTTGGATATTAATCCCTTATAAGATGTATTGGTGAATATGTTCTCCTATTCTGTCGGTTATCTTTACCTTGTTGATGATTTCCTTTGTGGTGCAAAATCTTTTTTAGTTTTATGTAGTCCCACTTATTTATTGTTTCTTTTCTTTCCCTTGGCCAAAGCAATATATCAGAAAAAATATTGCTAAGAAAAATAATTGAGATTTTACTGCCTATGTTTTCTTCTAGGATATTTATAGCTTTGAGGCTAATATTTAAGTCATTAATCCATCTTAAATTTATTATTGTGTATGGTCTAGTTTTATGATTTTTTGCATATAGCTGTCCCATTTTTCCAACGCCATTTACTGAACAGACTATCTTTAGTTCATTGTATGTTTTTGTATCCTTTTTCAAATATTTATTGAATGTATAAATGGGGGTTTATTTCCTAGCTCTCTATTCTGTTCCATTGATATATATGTCTGTTTTTATGCCAATACCATGCTGTTTTTATTATTATGGCCTTATAGTATAGTTTGTTTTAAGATAGTGTAATTCACGAGGTCTTTTTTTTAATGTGTTGCATATTTTCATAGAACTCTCTGGATGATAATGAAGGAATTAAATGTATTAGTTATTGAAGGAAATCTCTGTTTTGATATCTATGGTATTTAAGAATATTTCTACCTAGTGAAACATTTAGTACTTTGAACACAATGACCATTTGGTACCAGGCTGATTGCAACCCAGTGAATTCCCTGTGGGGTATTTTCACTTCAGACTACTTGAGAAAATCCCCATTTTGTAAATATCTAAAATAATGTATATCAGTTTTCTTCTATTTTATCTTCTTATAACAGACATTACATTTGGTCATGATTACTTGCTGGTAGTTTTTTTTGTTGTTGTTATTTTGGTGGGTGAGAAAGGCAGACTAGCGAAGGGATAAAGTTGAACAAAAAATGAGAAAACTAATCTTTTGGTGCCTGAGGCATTTATAATAAAGAGAATCAAATTGCTAGGCATGAAAAAATCACAAGAGACATGTTAAAAGTGATTCACCTGGGCTCTGTGCCTATTTCCTTACTTTCACAAAAGATGGAATTTGTAAAAGACATGTTGAATGGCTGAGTATTTAAAAGTAGTACAAGTTGCTTGTTACCATTTACTTAGTGATTATTACAAAAATTATTTTTTATATGTAGCATAACTCATCCAGTTAGTCACCTGCCTTGTGCCAAGCACTAGGAATTCAGTGAGGAATACAACGCCATCAGGATCCAGATTCTAGGAGGAGACATGGGAATGTAAACACACAGTTATTATGGAGAGTGGTAAGGGCCATGGGAGAGAGGTGTGTGAAAATTATGGGATCACAGAGTACATAGCCTACAGAGTTCACAGCAGTAATAAGCAGTGGGAGAAGCCACCTTCTGAGCTAAATCCTAAAGGATGGTATTTGTTAGCTCTGTAAAATCAGAAGTGGGAGGACATTTCAGCCATGGGGGTGGATGAGCCAGTTTCCCATAGATTAGTAACCAACATGTCACAGTTCAAAAGCAGGTTGTTGTTGCCTCCTCATAAAGTGTAGGCTCAAGAGTATTGAGAGGAGAACTAGGGAGGTTGGTGTGTACTGGATCTTGCAGGCCCTGTGTTCGACATCAAGGAGCTGGAGATTTAGACAACACGTTTGATAAGGAGCCATTCTAGGGTTTTAGTAGGAAACTGACCAGTTTTAAGATCAGTCTGATAGCTTGGGAGAGGATGGCTTTTATGGGGACAGGGCTAGCAGAGAGAAGGGAAGTCAGGCATCTACTGCCATGGTCTGCGTGAGGGATGACAGTGGTCTGAAATTGAGTGATGATAATAGAGATGAAGAGAAAGAAGTAAAGGGATATTTAGAAAGTTAAATAGACAAAATGGGCTGAGTGAGAAGAGAAGGCCAAAGATGGACAGGTTTGTAGCTTTTCTCATTCATTTGATCTTTTGTTCATTCATTCATACAAACATTCATTCATTCAAAAATACTTACTGAGTGCTGAGTACATGCTGGCATTCTTCTAAATGCTAGAGAGTCCCATGAAAAAATATATAACCCTGAATCTCAACCCTTATGGGGCTTACTTTCTAATGGAAGTTAGGATGACTAAGAAAATAAATATGTAAAATCTATGGTACAAGAGAGTGATAAGTGTCAGTGAGAAAAACATTAAGCAAACAAAAGGATACAAAGTGTGGGAGGTGTTATTAAAAATGTAGATAGATTAACTATGGAAGGCCTTCAGGAGAAGATGACAATTAAGTGAAAACCTGAAAGAGATGACAGAGCAAGCTGTGAATCTAGAGGGAACGTAATGGGCAAATCTAGGTAAAGGGAAGAGCAAGTGCAAAGGCCCTGGGGATTGTGCTGCAGGAAGGGAAATTAGAACAGTGTGGTTGGAGTGAGCAAAGAACAACATAATCTGACTTATCCAGTTTAACAAGATCCCTCTGACTTTTGGTTTGAGAACAGCCTGAAGGACAAGGGAAGAAGCTGATAGACCCATTCAGAAGCTTTTCTAGTTAGCTGAGTGAGAGATAATGGAATGCAATGCTAGTATATAATGACAACATGCTCTGCCTGCCACAGCATGCCCTGTGCCCAGTTCTTCCCAGCTGCTAGCCTCATGCCTCAGCTCCTTTTCCTCTGTGACTCACTAAACCACCACATCTGCATTAAAGGTCCTTCCAGGTGGGCCCTTCACCATGTAACCCTTCTTTGCCCCTTCTCCCCTACACTTTTACCTCAGCCCAGCCCCCAGCCATGTGCTTCTCTCAGCTCCTTTATATCAGCCTGTACCCACAGTTTACCCCTCAGGCTCTATCTTTTTCTCAGCCACTTGCAATAGCTCTACTGTACCCCCAACCCCTCACCCTCAGAATAGTATAACCAAATTTTTACAATAGTCATTTCTGGGGTTCTACCACTTGATATGTATCCCAATACAAGTTGCTTCTGCCTATATTTGAACTTCTGTGAATTAAATAAAGTTGTATGTTATTGCTTTGTATCTGTCATCTTTGCCTCAACGTTTTGTTACTGAGAGTGACTGTAGTATACCACAGTTATTAATCCATTTTGTTATTCATGGACATTTGGGTTATTTGCTCATCAGAGATTTCAAGAATGTGTTGCTATAGATATTCTTTTTTAAATTTTTTATTTATTTGTTTGTTTATTTATTTTTACAAAAAGGGAAATGGAGGGAGAAACAAGGGGAGAGAAACATTGATTGGTTGCCTCTCATACACACCTTGACCAGGGACCAAATCCGTTACCCAGGCATGTGCCCTGACAGAGGATTGAACCAGCAACCTTTCACTTTGCAGGACAATGCCCAACCAACTAAGCCATACTGGTCAGGGCATGATATGCATTTTAAAAACAGCTTTCCAAGTTCTAGGAAAGAAATCCTAGTGAGGGTAGTGTAAGATTGTCATAAATATATAAATAAATTTGTCAGGAATGGAGAGTTTTAGCACATGAAGAACACAGTGTATGTTTTAACTTTTTTAATTCTTCTTTAATTTTAATTTTGTTCATAAAATTTTCTAGTTTCTTAGCAAAATTTTATGCATCTATTGCTAGAGTTAGTTCTGCATATTGATATTTTTGATTCTGCTGAAAATGATATCTTTAAAAAATTCTATCTAATGTTTATTACCCAAATATAAAATATAATTTCTACAATTATAACCAACAATAATATAATAATATTAATATATTGAGTTATTAAAGTTATAAATCTAATAATTTATCTCTATATTATTTTATGTTGTCTATGTGTAGAACATTATTTCTATGAATGACCATTTTGATTCTTTTTAATGTCTATTCCTTTTACTTATTTTTCTTGCCTTATTGTATGGGCTAGGACCTTCAATACACTATTGAAAGGAGTATTGATAAGAGCCATATTTATCTTGTTTCTGATCTCAAAGAAAAAGTTTTTAGATCAAGTAAGTTCTCTGTTCCTAGTTTGCTGGCAGTGTGTGTATGTATATATGCATATACATATATGTGCATATGTAAATGTATTATTAAATATTTTTATTTTTTGTTTCTATGCTAACCTTTTCTATATACTGCCTCTATTTTATGTCCTGTTTTTTTCTTCCCTGAGTAGTTTTTTTTTCTGACACGTCTTCTGGCTTATTAATTCTCTCTTCAGTTTTTTCTAATCTCCCATTAAACCCACCATTGCATTTTTTATTTGGGTTCTTGTAGAATTCTATTTTGCTTTCAGTTTTAGAATGTCTATTTTGCTTCTTTTTCAAAATTGGAAATGTCCACATTCATAGTTTTTAATTCCTTGCCTCGGTCCTGGCTGATGTAGCTCAGTGGACAAAGTGTGGGCTTGAGAACCAAAGCATTGCCTGTTGGATTCCCATTCAGGGCACATGCCTCAGTTGCAGGCCAGGTCCCCAGTAGGGGGTGTACTAGAGGCAACCACACATTGATGTTTCACTCCCCCCCTTTTCTCCCTCCCTTCCCCTCTCTCTAAAAATAAATAAAATCTTTTAAAATTTTTCTTGCTTAAAAATTAAAGCTATATCTCTATAAACATAGTAATGATAGGGTTCTACAGTTTGTTTCTTATGACTCTTGGAAAATTTCTGATGATTTTTTTTTCTGATTCTGGCTCAGAAGACTCTTGTCAGTGCAGCCCTTCAAAATCCATGTTTCTTCCTTGATCTTTCCAAAGCAATGCTTTTCTCTCCACCAGTTGGTGGATTCCCCAATGCTCACCTCTCAGTTTTTAAAAAAAGAATTGGTGATTTTGAGTAGCTACACAAATTCCCAAAAGGAAATTTTCATTTGGTCCTTTAATTTTTTACTATCTTGTTAGCTCTTTAAGAATTTATTACTACTATTTTAAAAATTAGCTATTGTTTAGTTGTTCAGCTGAAAGTTTGTCCTAAAATGAGTAATCTATCAAAATTGGTTTTATTTTCAAATAAATTTCACTGTGTTCATGTTTTAAAACAAGTCAGTTTAAATAAAAATGGTAATACCCACAGGTTATCTGTGGGTCTGGTTCATGAAGGAACACTCCAGTGGCTGACGTTTGTCAAACACTGGTTTAATGGGTAGGACTAGAGGTGCTAGTCAGATCAACTTTCTTCATGCCTCATCTGGATCACTTAGGAGCTTGTTAACCTTAAGCCGATTACTTAACTGTACCCCCTCAGACCCTGTAAGCCTTTGTTTACTCGTTTATATAACAGAGGAAGTAAAGACCTTACTTACTGTATTGTAGTATGTATTAGATGAAGCCATGTGTATAAATCACATGGCATAGTCCCTGGAATTTAGTAAACATCTCATTAATGTTATTTTTTTTTTACTTGTGAGTCAGAAAGAAAAATGGTAATGGCATTTTTGTGTCAGCAGTTATTCTTAATTATGACAAAACATTAACCTAATCTGAAACATTTTTTTGGTAAAATGGCCATCATTTCTTCAAAGAAATGCAGGGCTCTTGAGAGTAGTTCCCTAAATCCTCTAAAAGATGTTTTACCTGAAGTAGTCAATTCTGCTGTGAATAGCCTTTCAGGTTATGTACTGCCCTACTTTAATCTCTGAAAATGACACCACCCACTTGAGTTGTTCCCTGCATTCATTCTTCACCAATACTTGCAATAGCCATGAGAATATTCTTAACACATTTGCAATATTAATTTGCAAATCATAATTGGACTGTTGTAATTAGACTTAACAATTTTTTGCTTCTTGAATTCTAGATTGTTCCCTGGCACTTTCTGTGTGGACTTGAAATCACTTAATATTCCCAGGCCTCAGTTTCTTTGTCTGTAAAAGATGAGAATTGGAATAAATTATCTCCACCTTTAATGTTCTATCATTCACATGTAAAATGCAATTATATATCTCGGTAGCGGATTTGCATCTTTCCATGAATTTCTAGTATTACCAGTCCTGTTTGAAATTTCTATATAGGTTGATAATAAACAGGAAGCATCACATTTTCTTTTTCCATTTGTAATGTTAACAAAACAAACAAATTCTAAAACAAATGCATGACCTTTAAAGTAATGAGGCTTAGTCTGACTTAAGAAACATTTTAAAAGTCTGTTCCAACACCATGACACTCTTTGTATAAATAACCATATCAGATGCCTACTTAGTTCACAGTATTTTGCATGGATGAAAAAAGATCTTATCAGCGATAATTGAAAGGCCATAGTGTGTGTCTGAATGGAGTTTCAACTCACCTAACATAATACTTCATACTTAATCTTAAAGTTGGCTCAATGGTACAATTAGGCAGTTTTGAATTGAAACCCCATAAACTTCTCATGCCTCATCCTGGCCTGATAAGATTCTTGGAATACTTCAAGTCATATAAATAATTTATAACTAAACATCACCATTTTACATATTAACCTTTTTATTTAACTAATCAATTTACCTTTTTTTGACAAGTTAGGCTTTTTTTTTTCATGAAAAGAGAAAGCTTGTCAGGAATCGATAGATATAATGGTTATTCTTTGATCTGAAAATAAATAGATGCTCAAGCCATAACCTTCTTTGGGTACCGACAAGTACTGCTGCTGAGGATTTACAGGGCAATTCTGCCAGCAACTTACACTGTGGGGAAATGCCCACCATAGTATGCGCCCTTTCAGTCATCACAACGACGTACACTTTTCTAAAGTAATAATAATTTCTCCAGAGATCCTTTCAATTTAGAATTTTCCCATCAAGAATCTTTTACAGAATACTTTGAATAAATATAACCAACTGCAGCTCTGACTTCCAGCTGTCACCAAATGTCTCTAAAGAATATACTTTGATTATGAAACTAGATTGACAGGGATTTGTGGGAAAAAAGACTAAAAAGCCACAGAACCGTTAGGCACCTTTGTTCACATCAAATCCCTGGTCTGAAGTCACATGGAAGTGTTAATATCAAAAAGTTCTCTCTCTCTTTTTTAAAGAAAGGAGAAACCTAATTATTACCTAGAAATGAACAGCATGGCTCCCAATTGTGCATACAGATGCTCTGAATGGAAACCTGTTATATTGTCAAAATATAAACTGTATAACAATTACAATTTAGTTATCTTCCTTAATTTTTCAAAATGCTTTGACATATATTTTTTGTCATCAAAGCTATCTTACGAGAGAGGACAAATTATTATCCCTAAGCTACAGATAAGGACATGAGCCACAGAAAATTAGCCTGCCAGAGTGATGTATATGACATTTGATTTGGGATTGGAAATCATTCTGCAGATTCTTAGCAATGCCATTTTCTAAAGACTACAGGATTACTTGCAGGGACTTAGGAAGACAAGGAAAAGGCTACTCAGAGAAAAGCAAGAAAGTGTTCTTTCTTTGTTCTCTGTTCCCATGTTTCTTTCCCTCAACACTCACGGCAAAGCAAAGTGAGTTGGCCTTGTTGTCCCCAACTGTGTAAGTATTTTGTGGCTACCTAGCTAACTAATTTTATAATTTATATAAATTCATTTGACTCTATTGACTTGCCCCTTTCTTCTTGAAATCCTTTCATCCTTACTTCCTAGATTCTTTTCTGTCTAGTTTTTCTTCTAGTCTTTGGCCACTCCTGAGACTCTCTTGGATGGATTGCAGAAACAGTCTCTGCATTGATTCCTCTAACACTAATCTTACATACAACCCCAAATCCATCTTCCCAACAGCCACCAGAAAAATCTACCTGAGGCAAAACATCCTGCCATGTTACTTCCCTACTTAAAACTTGCGGCGGGCTCCCCACAGACCCTGCAGTGGTTGTCAGTGCCCTCAGACCCTATTTGCAACAAGTATTCTGTAACATATGTTACTCTCCCCAGACAAAGTCCACAGAAAATACTATCAACCTAAACACATAACTTGAAAATAAAATCACTCTCACACCCTAACAATAATGTAAAAAAGAAGCAAAGTAAAATAACTTAGTATAAAATAATATTTATTCCAGTGTTTAAATGTTTGGGTGTGACACCACTGGAAGCCACATGGTCAGATGCTGGCACCTAAATGTGGAATCACAGAGGCTGTGATGGCTGCACATACAGATGGCTACACACATGTGTATTCACAACTCAAATCTATGAGCAGTGTTGCCATCAAGGATGTAATTTTCTAAAATAAAATTTAGTAATATAATGATAACACTACTTTTAATGCTCCCATGTAAATATGAATCACCTGAAGATCTCCTTTGACTGCACATTCTGGGGTGCTTTTTGAGATTACAATTTTTTAACCATCTTCCACGTGATGCCTATGCTGCTGGTCCATGGACCACAGTTTGAATAGCCAGAGCCTAGACTAGGTGGATTTCATTTGTAACCAGAGGTTAATAGCATCTATGGGTAGTTCAGTAAAATCTTAAAGTTCTGGCAAGACTTGATGAATTTTAGCATGGAGTCATCTATATATTGGAGTATATACAAATGCTATCTTATATAGTATATTGCTATTCTGGAATATAGCATGGAACAAGGTCCAGGAGGCTACAGAGAAAACACTCTTCCCTTCTTTGAGACAGAGTCAGTGACTGCAGTTGGAATCCTCTCCAAGAGACTTGTAATATTTAACAAGGGCTACACTGGAATAAGAGATCCCGCCAAAACTATATTGATTCTATGATATTAGGCTATGTATCTATCCAAGTATTCAGGTACCTGAGACAAATGCATGAGAGATAATGACAGAGGGATGACATGGCATCTGAAACTTTTGAAACAGGGAGAAATGAGCATGACTCCTTTCTGTAAGGGACCAGAGTCACTGTGGCACAGGAAGACTGGAGAGAATGCAGGGCTGGTTGGCAGCTCTAGAGTTTGCAAGCATCAGGTAATGGCTTTCAAAGAAAGCCACTGTAAGAGCTTCAGACATAGCGCATGCAAAGTCAAGATGGCAGCTTCTGTTCTGAGGTCTAAGAAAGAGCAAATGCCCACCAGATGTGAACTTGTCAGTACACATTCTGTTGATCCCCAAAACATTTGAGGACATTTTACAGTGGGCCAAATTCCAATGGGAGAAAGTGAGTACCAGGAAACAGTAAAATTTGTATGCAAATGCTAATGTGACTTCATTTGTAGTCGATATTGAGATATCAATGGTAAACAGAAATACTTTTTATTTACTATTGATAATCATCAAATACCTCCTTCACTATTCTCTATGTATCTTGCCTTTTACCACCATAACATATACTTTTTACCAATCTTCATCCCCCTTTAGTTGACATAGTCTATATCAGGTTTGTATGACTCCTAAAACAATTTTCTTTGTGATTTTATAAGGTACTCAGGTAGAAGTTTGCCACTCTAAAATCATAATTTGTGGTGTGGAAATCAAATCTTTTCTTGACTCTTTGTTCAGAGCCAGTATTTACTTTTCACATTTTCTAGCCCCTTCCAAAGTCAGCCTCTTCCAATTAGAAGAAAAAAATTAATCTACCTCTTGTGTATCCAAGACTTCAGTTTGTTTCTAAGACAGGTTTTTAAGGTCCAAGAGATACATTCTGGATTTTATTGTTTCATTCTTCCCCAAAGAACGAGCAGAAACGTGGGGGTTGGTGTACATGATTCTAGGCCAGCTCTCCTTAAACCTGGACTAGAATGTTGGTTTCCCACATCAGACTTGTATTCCACCACCCCATTCTGCAGTAAGCACCAGGCATCCATTGCAGCACAGCATTACCCTTCCTACTCCCTGGGGTAGGCCTGCTGCCACTTCATTGAAAGATCTGAGTTCACCCTGCCTGGGAAGGGTTTCCTACATGACAATGGTGGAGGCATTATGGAGTGTCCTCTTTTTCTTATCTGTGTTAAAAGATAAGAGTGCTAAAAAATTGGATAGTTGTTGTGCTGGTTTCCTTTTTTACTTCAGTTCAAGGATGCTTCAATTCATTCATCCTTGATTATATTTCACATTCCATAAATGAGAAGTATAGAAAGGAAGTACCAAAGCCTCATCCATCAAGGAAACCAACTTGTATTTAGTACCCATATATTTGCCTCTACATGCTCTGCTTGTCCCTGAGATAGTTCCAAGGTCATTCTTAAGTCTGAAGTTGGGCTACAGCTCTTGGTTGCTTTCCCCAGAAATTTTCACTATAAATCACCTTATGAAACCTCTTGAAATGCTGTGTTTATTCTTTCTAGGTAATTATAAGCTCAGAGGTCATTTATAATTGGACCTGATATTAACCAGCTGAGTATCAGGCCTAGATTTTTGGACTTGGATAGGAGGAAAGGAAATGGAAAAGAAGAATCAAATAAAACAAAGGATGATATGACTCAATTTATTGTAGGGAGGCCAAAAGGACATAAAATGCCTGACATTTCCAACCTGAAATATTTAGGGCAATAGAGAAAAGAGAAGAGCAATTTACTTTTGTGGCAGAAATTACTAAGTTCATTTTTAAGGTATGTGGTTTATATGATAGTTATACCTCTAAATAGAAATAGTAAGCAGTCAGCATTTTATCTTACTTCAGTATAATAAAATACATGTATTTCAAGCCACTCATATGCTGGTGAATTTATTATCTGAGAGATGTGGAAGAGTACACATAAAACCCCCAAATAGTTTATTAACTTAAAAAATCTGCATCATTAATTCCATTAGTTGGTGAAAGTGAAGGTGATGATGATTATGCTGAAACAGAATAGATCAATTTCATGAAAGCAAGATGATGTGAATGTTTATGATGCTTGATTATTATAAGTACTAGGCAATTATTTGTATAATTTTCTCTTACATATTTCTATCAGGAATCACATCCAACTTCGGTTACTCATTTTTCCCAGGAGCTTTTCCTCCAGCATTCATCTGTGATGCATATAAACTGTGAATGGAATTCAGAAACTGTCCTCTACTATAGTACACATTTTTGGCTTTTCTTCACCAATGTATCAGCTTTTACCTTTTATGAAAATACTGAGAATGCTTTCTACAATAGGAAATTAACCCCCCATACAAAAGTGCCCCTAGATATAGTCAACACATGTGTGCAATATATGTGCCAGAAAGATCTGTGCCAAAGAATTGATTTATACTTGTATTGTTATCAAGAAAATTGAGAAATCTGTCCTTCTAAAAATAGACTCTCCTGCTTGCTAACAAAAGCTACTTTTACATGGACAACCAAAAAATTCATATCTATTGTCAAAACCTCTACAGTATTTCAAGTTTACCTATGAATTGTTCTCTATATGGGTATTTCTTAGGGGTAAGCTTTATCTAAGCCATTTGAGTGTAGCTTTAGTGGCCAGAGTTATCAGGAGCAAAGCTTTACCCCTCATATGAAATAAAGTAATCCTTTCCTTGGCTATTTGTTTCAGTCCTAAATAACACAAAGGTTGTTTTCAGTCTCCTCCTTTTTCTAGACCTGGTGTGAGCCCTCCCACAGAGCAACACCCGCTTCCTTAAGATACCAACCTACACAAACCTCCTCCGTTGTTTTTTATGTCACTCCCATGAGGCTCTGTCACAAAATATGCAAGTAAAATAAAACAATGAGAATTTACAAATTACTTTAGTGAAGAATAAAAGTTAAATATTAATATTCATCAAGTTGACATTAGTATTTTGTTCTCAATAAACCTAGAATACAATCTTCACCTATGTCCTTAAATTTTTAATTCAGGAAACATATTTAAGTATTAAAAATCCAACAACTTAATTATATAACTTTGCCATCTTATATCTAATGTTTGAAGACATTTCTAAAAATCATACTCACCAAAGAGAAAAAACTGATCTTGTGTCCATTACAGAGAGTATCAGCTTAGGTTCTGCTTTGTTTGGTAATTTACTTTCCCTTTAAGTTGGGTTACTTTCCAGGTGACTGAGAGGAAAGGTGACCCAGTCTGGATTTCACCTAAGGCAAAGCCCAAGCTTGTATGCAAGTAATTTATTTTGTAAAGTGACCTCAAGGAAGAAAAGTTGGGGTTTTGAAAGAGTCAAAATGTAAGGATGGAGAGCCATTGCCAGGATCTATTATTTTGCTGATCCCCACTGTGGACAACATGGTGTTCACTCAGTCCACTGAGCCACACCAGGCAGGGAGCATGGCATTCTTGAAGGACTGCATTGCTTTATCACAGGTGAAATATGGTTTGGATGCAGGGAGGGCTAAAAAAGGAATATTCTTTTTCAGAAAATGGGGGACATGGTATGTGATGGTAAGAGGTGGAATTTTATCTATAGAGGAGAGTTTGAAAACTAATAGTTTAAATATTAAATTAGGGCTTTATGTATTTGTTTTTAAGGATATGGGAATATTTCCAACAATGCAATTTTGGAAAATGTAAATACAAGTTCAGACTTTCCTGCTTCTCTTGAAAAACTGTAACATCTGATGACATGGGGCCTACATTTCTATGTGGCAACAACTGGCTAGAGGCAAAAACAACTGTCTTCCTTGGGTGTCTTTAGGTGGAGCATGTGCCTGTCCACCTGGTACAGTTGCAACCACCACCTGTTGTCTTACAGTCAGCCCCCTTCACTCATCTTTGACACTTGCCTGGCCCCAGCAGATATTTGAATTTGTGCCTCTGCTGGAGAGAGCGGTGAGCCATTGAAAGGCTTGAGGCAGTGGACTAATCTGATCAGATTTTTTTTTCATTATAAAAGGATTAGTCAGGCACAATGTGGAGGATGGACTGACATGGCATAAGTGAAAGTGGAAAAGCCCAGTCAGGAAATAATTCTCACAGTCTAGGAAAGAGATGATGGAAGTTTAACCAAACTCTGTAGCTTTGGGGCTGGAGGTGAGATAAAGGAATCTAGACATACTAAGGAGAACTTAGTGGTAGAATGTGAAGACTAATGGAGAGAAAGAAGTTGAGAGTGGCTCTTGGCTTGGGGAGCTGGGTGGTCTATGATGCCACCAACCCAGATCATGCATACATGTTTGGAGTGAAGTATTGTGATTCTGGTGGGGGGGGATGCTATCTTGTTTCATGAATTTTTATACTTTGGGTATCTCACCCTGTTTATTTATAATTTTTTTCATTTATAGTGTACATTCAATATTATTTTGTATTAATGTCAGATGTATGTTTGGGTTTATATTGAACGTCCAAAATATCAAGGGCTAAACAATAATATAAAAAAGATGTACAGCACACTGGTTAGTATTTTTTAATATATTTTATTGATTATGCCATTATAGTTGTCCCATTTCCCCTACTTCATTCTCCTCCACCCTGCACACCCCATCCCCCCACATTCCCCCACATTCCCCACCCTTAGTTCATGTCTGTGTGTCATAAATTCTTTAGCTTCTACATATCCAACGCTACTCTTGCCCTCCCCCTGTCTATTTTCTCCCCACTGTCTATGCTACTTATTCTCTGTACCTTCTCCCCACCTCTCCTCCTCCCACTCCCCTGTTGCTAACCCTCCATGTGGTCCCATTTCTGTGGCTCTGCTCCTGTTTTAGCTGTCCACTTAGTTTGCTTTTGTTTTAGGTGTGGTTGTTAATAGCTCTGAGTTTGCTGTCCTTTCACCATTCATATGATTTACCTTCTTTTTCTTAGATAAGTCCCTTTAACATTTCATATAATAAGGGCTTGGTGATGACAAACTCCTTGAACTTGACCTTATCTGAGAAGGACTTTATCTGCCCTTCCATTCTAAATGAAAGCTTTGCTGGGTAGAGCAATCTTGGATGAAGATCCTCCCATTTCACGACTCGTAATACTTCTTTTCAGTCCCTTCTTGCCTGTAAGGTCTCTTTTGAGAAATCAGCTGACAGTCTGATGGGAACTCCTTTGTAGGTGACTGTCCCCTTATCTCTTGCTGCTTCTAGGATTCTGTCCTTCATTTGAATCTTGGCTAATATAATGATAATGTACCTTGGTGTGTTCCTTCTTGGGTCCAACTTCTTTGGGACTCTCTGTGCTTCCTGGATTTCCTGGATGTCAATTGCCTTTGCCAGATTCTGGAAGTTCTTCTTTATTATTTGTTCAAATAAGTTTTCCACTGGTGGCTGTTCCTTTCCCCCTTCTGGTACCCCTGTAATTCGGATGTTGGAACGTTTAAAGATGTCCTGGATGTTCCTAAGCCTCTCCTCATTTTTTAAAATTTTTATTTTTTCATTCTTTTCTATTTGGTTGTTTCTTTCTTCCTCTGATCCACTCCATTGATTTGAGTCCCAGTTTTTTCCATCAGTATTGGTTCCCTGTGCATTTTTCTTAATTTCACTTAGTGTAGCTTTGGTTTGTTCATCTAATTTGTGACCAAAATTAACCAGTTTTGTGAGCATCCTGATCACTGGTGTTTTGAACTGTGCATCTGACAGGTTAGCTATCTCTTGGTTGCTTAAAAGTATTGGCTCTGGGGCTTTAATTTGTTTTTTTGTGTTTGAGCCATAATTTTTTGGTCTGGCCATGCCTGTTATGTATGAGGGGCGGAGCATTAGGTGTTCACCAGGGCAGGTCAGCCTAGTCAACCCAGTTGCTGGGTTGTGATGCTATATGTGGGGGTATGGGGTCAGAGAGGGAACAATGGTGCTTGGTCTGCTGTCTCTCTGTTATCAGTCCCCTCTGCTGCTTCCCACAAGCAAATTGGGCCCTTCTGGTGCTGGTTCCCGGGTGGGTGGGCTTGTGTACATTCTAGGCATTGTGGGTCTCTCTGACAAACTCTCCTGTGAGGCTAGGAGTTTCTCCCGGCACCTCAACCCCCACAAGTTTTTTCAGTCGGTGCTTTTAGGCTTTATTTCCCATCACTGGGGCTCTGGGTTGCGTGGTCTGTCTCACTGCCCATTTTTGCCTGATTTATCTGCATGAGAATGTGTCTGTAGTCAGCTAATTGCCTTGCATGCCTCACTGGGTCCGTTTGTTTCCTCCCCACACCCAGGTCTGCCAACCACCACTTTTTCTGGTCAGGGCCCCTCTCTGCCAGCCGCTGACTTACCGAACTGGATAAATGATTGTTGTCAGACTTCCGTAAAGTTCAGTTTTTTGTCTGTTCTAGTTGTATTTTGTTTCTAAATCTTTCTAGTCCTTAAATTTGGTTGTGCGAAGAGGCACAGTGTTTCCAACTATACCTCCATCTTGGCCAGAAGTCCAAGATGGTTGAAGTCCATCTTGGCCAGAAGTGGTTAGTTTTTTAAGGTGGTACTTTTACAGGTCTGTGGGTTACCCAACAAGGAGGTGGATATGTGGATCTGGTGCCATGCACCTGGGGACTCTAAGCACCTCTATAGTACTGGAGGCAATACAGGTTGAGTGAAAAGGAAAGAACCATAAAGGAAACCTCGGGAACATCAGAGGATATGTACAGGAGGTGGATCCAGCAAACCACCGAAGATATGCAATTAATGTTATTAATTCTGACATCTTACTGATTCTTTAAAGATTATATTTGCCTTTATTTCATTACGAGTTAGAGATATTTTCTTGTTAATTTCATAGAATATATCTTAATTTAAATGCTAATGATAATTGTGTTCAAGGATTGGAGCCTTTCCCTATGTGATCCATATAATGTGCATGGCATAGAGGAATCACAGGTGGAGAAACCTGAAATGCCATAATTCATCTGACTCCTTTGAAAAGACAGAGTACTTTTAAATGTTACAAATCTGCAAGACATTTGCACATAATGATATATAGAATTATTGGTCGGTTACATTACCTCTGTTATGACAGAGAGTTTTTATATTTCTAGCTGGTATTAATTATTTATAAGCAGGAAACTTGCAATAGAACATAGACTTCAGATACTTAATTCAAATTTCTAAATCTCTGAGTCTAGGTGGTAATTCTATTCACACTTTCTTACTTTGTATGTTCTATTTAATATGATTTTAAGGATTAAAACAGGGTTGTCTCGACTGAATAGTATGGAGTTTTGTGTAAGGGGTCATTGCTGGTCCTTTGAGAAACATTTGCAGAATAAGTAATAAGAAGCTGGGAAATCAGAAAAATGTACAAATGAGCTTCGGTGGAGTTATCATTTAGAAGTAAAATGTTAAATCTTGAACATAATACAAATGAACTCAAAATTACGCACATTGTTCCAGTGTTTATGTGCTCAGAACGTGCATTTCAGAGGTCTACTGGGACTTTATGGAAAAGAGTAAGATTTCCCATTTTCATGAACATGTTGTAATATCAGTATAGCATTCTGCCTCTTTCTTAGTATCTATTTGAAAAAAATTTAAGACCATGGGATTTACCTTCTTGTGATTGCTTAGAGAGTAGATGTGTGTGACTTCCATTAGGACTTTTGAGGATAATCCAGGTGAGGACCCTGTGCATGGATGTAATGGTCTCTTGATTTTACACTTTACCTTTTGTCTTCATCTCACCTCTTTTTTCCTAGGGCTTTATTTTAAAGAAGATATTGCTGGGTTGTTTTTTTCCTTGTACATGTTCTGAGTGTTCTGAATGTTCTGACTAAAAAAAAGCATTCAGGCAATGTGCACATATCAACCTGCACTTCATCTAGTTTAAAATATTTATTGCTGAGTAACATCCCAAGTGAAGGGGGTTCTGTTGATGATAATGGAAATCACTTTCTTTTATGATTTTTCCCAGTTAATCTCCTCATGGTCTCTGCTTGACTCCTTTTATTGGCCCCCTATATAGCTGAGATGTAATGGCTTTGTGTGAAGAGATTAAAAGTGCTGCCAAGTTCTTTAAATAATCTGTTGGTGATTCTCTTCTATATCTAGAAAGGACTTAGCCGATGGGAAAAAAATTTTTTCTCATTGAAGCCTTCCTGTTTGGGTCCTATGAGTTAGGAAATCCATAAACGGTAATCACTTCTTATAACATTCTGTAATCACTTTTCTTAATTTTTGTTCTCAGCAGTGGTCTCAATTTCATAGCTCCAAAAGTGTTTTATTCTCATTAAAAAAAAAAAAAACCTGTCCCAGTGGTTACTGATCTATGAGTATTTCTCTTGAGGTTCTGCTCATTAAAATAATAACTCTAAGGGAAACAGCAGAGCTTTGAGGTGTATGACTATGCTAGTGTAAACTTGTGAATTTAAGAATAGCTTACTCATGCTTATTTAATACACAACCCCCACATTCTCTCTCCACACATCATACTACCCTAATTACAGGAAAGGATTCTAAATAACTCTTCTATGTAATCCATTTCACTTTCATTAATTAGGCAAATGTCTTGTTAAGCAAATGTCTAGATATTTTATTTGTACTTCATTTTTAATTGTAGCCCAAGTAAAGAAGGCTCTGAATTGCAAAATCAAAAGTGAAGTCATTTCTGGGATTAGAGACTTTATGGAAAATTCCTGAATCTGAAATTAAACTTGCGACTCCACAGAAATTTGTCTTACTTTCTTACAGGATGTTGTAAGATCACAGCTATATTTAATAATGAATTTTATAGGGTACCTTCTATGAGTTTAGCATTGTAGTGGATTTTATAAGTTACAAAAATTACATAGACAACCTCAGACTGCAAGAAACTTATTCCAATTGGGAAGTAGGATATGCATGTGAAATGATTAATAAGCAAAACCTTTTTAAAAAAAATCTGAAATATACTTGACATACAACATTATGTTCATGTTAGGTATACAACATAATGATTTGTGCAAACGCTGAGCAAAATAATTACCACAGGAAGTTTAGTTAAAATCCATCACCACATGTAATTATTTTTCTTGTAATTATTGTACCTTTTGACCCTCTTCCCCCATTTTGCCCACTCTCATCCCTTCACTTCTAGCAACCACCAATCTGTTCTCTGTGTCATGAATTCATTTTTCATGGCTGACTAATATTTCATTGTATATATGACACATCTATCTATTCATTTATTGATGGACACTTCAATTGTTTCCATGTCTTGGCTACTGCAAATAATACTGCATTGTACATAGATATACAGATATTGCTTTGAGAAAGCGATTTTGTTTTCTTTGGATATATACCCTGAAGAGGAATTACTGAATCATAGGGTAATTTCAATTTTTAATTTTCAGAAGAAACTCCCTCCTACTGTTTTCCATAGTAGCTGTGCCAATTTATATTCCCATGGACAGTTCACAAGTGTTCCTATGCCTCCTCCCCAACACTTGTTATCTCTTAATCTTTTTTGATGGTAGGCATTCTAACAGGTGTGAGATATCTCTGGTTTTGATTTGCATTTCCCTGATGATTAGTGATTTTCAGCACCTTTTCATGTACCTGTTAACCATTTGTATACCTTCTTTGATAAATGTCTTTCCAGGTTCTCTGCCCATTTTAAAATTTGGTAATTTGCTTTTTCTCTATTAAGTTGTGTGTGTTCTTTATATATTTTGGGTATTAACCCCTTATCAGATATATAATTCATACATTTTTCCCATTTGGTAGCTTGTCTTTTAATTTTGTTGTTGGTTTCCTTTGCTCTGCAGAAGCTTTTTAGTTTGATGTAGTCCCACTTGTTTATTTTTGCTTTTGTTGCTGGCACTTTTGTGTTAGATCCAAAATATCATCACCAAGACTGATGTCAAGGACCTTGCCCTCTATGTTTTCTTCTAGAAGTTTTATGGCTTTATTAACAAAAGCTCCTTATACAGGATAACAAAGCACTAAATATGTTTTAACACACACTGTCAAACATTTATTGTGTGTCAGGCACTGAGATAATTTCTATGGGAGATAAAAAAGAGAATAAGTCAATACCCTCTACCCACTGGGGGAAGATGACTAACCTTTCTCAATATAACTTTTTATATTCATAAGGTATTTACCCTAAAGCAGAGTCTTAATGTATTTTGAAATATTCTGGTGTCTTGTATTCCAAAGCCTCCTTTCTTATTAATAGTTCAAAGCTGAGTTTAGGTCCCACCAGCTGTGTGAAATCATGATGATTTTAGCCTATGATATTGATAAAAGGTCATAAAGGAGGGGAGAAGAGATGGACAGAAGAAAGTATAGTGTGTATAAGGAATTGTTCAGCCTAAAATTTTCTATTGAAATTATAGAATTTCAGAAGTAACATGCTAGATGGCAGCCATCTGGACCCAAGCTTTAGAGACTAAAAAGGTATATGATTGCTAATCTGAGTTGTTGACACTTATTTATCCATTCAGGAAATACTTATTGAGCACTTTGGAGGAGGCACTGTTCCAGGAGAGGGTTAGAACATGAATAATAAGGCCATGTCCCTGCTATCATAGAGCCTAAAGTTTAGTGAGAAACACAGACAGGAAAACAAATCAATTGATTAATAATATAATGTTTTTTTCTAGTTTCATTGAGGAATAGATGTATATCATTCTATGTTTAAGGTATATAGCATGATGGTTTGATTTACATATATTGTGAAATGTAAACAATAAGTTAACATCCATCATCTCATATAGGTAAAAGAAAAAGAGAAAATATTCTTTGTGATAAGAACTCTTAGGATAATATAATTTTATATAGTGAAATGAAAATAAAGAAGATAGATTAAAGAGTAAGGGGTTGGTAACTATTTTAGATACTATTCATGGATACAGGTTAGAGATGGAATAGACAAATGTTGGGTGAAATCATTAGGCAGGGTCCCCGAATGCCCTTGAAGGACAGATGGGCAGGAGTGCAAGCTTTCCAGGCAAAGGCCCAGGACAGAGATAAATACAGGTGTGTAGGAATGGGAGGAGAGAAAGAGGCAGAGCAGGAAGGGAAGGGCTAACCTGTTTGCTTTGGAGAATAATAAGGAATAAGGTCAGATATATGAAGGGTAAAGTCCAAACACCCCTTATAAGATTGAGTCCTCTTTCTGATCAAGGTGGTGTCCAGATAAATAAATAGCTATAAAAGCCACTTGAAATAGTGGCCACTGCAAAGTTCTTATTGACAGAATCTTGAGCCGGGGACCAAACATATTTTAAAATTATTCTCATAGACAAATGTGTACAGAATGGGTTGAATCAAAGACACTAAATTCAGGAAATTCAACTGAAAAGCATTGCAACAATTCAGGAATATGTTTAACATTTGTGTAGCACTTATGCTTTCTCATCTCGTTTATTTATCTATTCAAAGATATTTGTTGAGCATCTGTTAGGTGTCAGGTGGTGTGTAAGGCACTAGAGATACCGTGGAGAGCCAATCGAATAAGGTCCCTGTCCTCACAGAGATCACAGTCTAGTGAGGAAACAGACACTAGCCATGTAATCAGAAGACTGAATGTCTAATTTTAAACTATGATAATTACCTTGAAAGAAAAGTTAACAGTGTTATGGGAGGAAACTGGGGGCCTCACCTCATGTAGGGTAGGTGGGTAAGGTGGGTCTTTGATAGACATTGCAGCTAAAATTTAAAACCGAGTAAGTAATGATTAGAAAAAAAGGGGAGGGAAAGCAAAGAGGAGTGAAAGAGCATTCCAAGCTAAGAAAATAGCATGTGCCAGATTCATGTAGATCCTGCTCAGGCATCTGTAAGAATGCCAGTGCTCCTGGAGCATAGAGGGTGAGTCTGTAATTGGGATGGGGTTTTGAGTTGGGATGCAGACATGGGCAGAGTCAGCCTTGGAGGTCCATAATTGGGAGTTTAGACTCCACCCCAAGCACAGTAGAAGCTGTTAAAAGTACAGGCAGTGAGATGAGGATGTGGGCAGGGAATGAAACAAAAGTGGATACAGGGTGCATCCTTGTAGCATTAGAATGGGGGCCAAGAAGACGAGGAGAAGTGAATGGGTCCAAGAGATAGTTGGAGGTATAGGCAACAGGACTTGGTATGAATTATATGTGGAGTGTCAGGAACAGGCAGTGATCGAATGGTTCCCAAGTTTCTTGCTTTTGCAAGTTAATGGTGTTTGAAACGCGATCCTGTATGGTGTATGTCAATGGTATACCATTTTACATTAACTTGACGTAAATGGTTAAACAACATACTTCAGGGAGTAACATTAATAGGTCTCAAAGGCAGGACTCGAGCTCTGTTTTATTATTTCAAATCCTGGGTTCTCTCTTCAATACCATGCTTCTGGGTTGACTGCCAATGGCATAATGATGGAAAGACAATACCTTTGGTCTTTATATCAGAGTCATAGAATCTTATCTTAAAAAGGTTTATAGAGAACTTCCTGCTGCATTTTTCAAGTTTCTTTGACTGTGACTTACAGTGAGAAATGTATTTTGCATCAAAATACACACATGCATATACAATTTCTTGAAAAAATTCTTGAAAATGCATTACTATAGCCCTGATCTAGGTGGCTCAGTTGGTTGGGCATTGTCCCACGAAGTGAGGAGTCACCTGTTCGATTCCAATCAGGGCATGTGCCTGAGTTGTGGGTTTGGTCCCCAGCTAGGTAGGGTAGGTTCGAGAGTCAACTGATCAATGTGTCTTTCTCATATCAATGTTCCTCTTCTTCTCTTTCTCCCTCCCTTCCCCTCTCTCTAAAAATAAATTCAAAAACAAATGCATTATAGTAAATGCATTACTGTAATGATGAGATGTACTCTGATATTTTCTCTCCTATTCTCTTCTGTAAAAACTACTAGTTCTCATCCACAAAACTGGTTTCATTATCCACTAATGAGTTGTGACTCTCTGTTTGAAAAACTGACCTAGTCCTATACATTTTTGAAGGAAGACTTGAAGCCCAGAAATATGTTTCCCCTAGATCTCATAGTCAGCAGGCAAAGGATTTTCTGTTAGCCCCATTTTTCTGACTCTATTTATAGTTTGGCTTCATTAGCTTTATAAATAAAATTGTAGGTTTCTAAATTTTGTCCTTTAGGAAGAATTATCTGTTGATAGTTCTCTACTTCTTGACATTCAATTTATTTCTTTCTTTACCAGTGTTATTTTATACTGAGGCTAAGACTCTCTAGGACCCAATTAGATGCAACTTTATTTGAAAAGGACACGAAACAGGTAATAGCGCATAATCTTTAAGAGTGAGAAAGACTAATAAAAGGCCACAGAAAATGGAAAGCAGTTATCAAAGAGAGGTGATAAAAATACGCTTATGAAGTCACCTAAGAAACCAAAGGGTCTTGTGAAACTAAGAGGAAAAACCAAATTTTTCTGTTAAGCAAAAATGCCAAGAAGAGAATAGAAAGCTTTAATAACGCATGAAAAGTCATAGGAATGGCATTTTATGAGTGAAGTTTAAACATAAATGGAATGTATAAGACTAAAAAAAGGCATAGTTAGGTAATACTGAAGAATAGTGGGACACTGAGAAAGAATTTAATGGACCTATCTGTTAAAGATGTAATGAAATGAAAATTTGAAGTTTACTCAGCTGAACTGAATTTAGAAGCTTATAGGAAAATGCAGAGAGAAGACAGACATTTGCTTTATACTTCTTTGTGCATATCCTCCAACATTCCTAGAAAGCTGAATCAGTTGTTAAAATTTCTGACAAGGGCTCCTGGATAACTTCCCTGTCAGTCAGAGGTGGAGCACAGGGAAGCACAGAACCAGCTAGAACTGGGGAAAGTAAGATCCACAGTCCCATGGTGGCAGAGTGAGAAAATGGTAGCATTTCATTTGGTAAGGGTACCTTTTCCCCCCCCCCGAAGACAACTCCATCCAGCAGGGAGAAGGGGAAATATTTTGCATGTAACTTCCAAGTGTGACCCCAGAGCCTTATTTGTACATCTTCCAACGTGTTTTTTTGGACCCTTACCAAGTGCCAGATGCCTTGCTGTGCTCCGGAAAGAGACTATGAATAAGACAAACTTGGTCTTTGCCCTTAAGAAGTTTGTGGGAGGTACAAGCAAATCCAAATGGTTTGATGCATGCTGTAATAGAAGAGAGGGTCAAGGTACCAGGGAGGAGAGAACAGACACCTGTCCTGGACATGGTGAGTTAGGTAAGGCTTCCAGAAGCAAATGATATCTAAGCTTAGACTTGAGTAAGGTAAGTAGAAGTTGGCCAGATAAAGTGTGAAGCAGATAGCGTGCTTGTTTCAAGGATTACAGCACACCATGTGTTTAATGCCTTAATAAAGCATAAGCTGTCACATAAGAAGCCCTCATAAATAGTGGTTTTTAATATTTTATTATTGTTGGTTATAGGCACTGGTCAGATGGTAGTTATCCTGTATGAAACAACACACATGATACTGTTACCATAAATATGGCTGATAGGATTCAATATTAATATTTAATTGCCTATTAGTATTTAACAGATCTGTAAAATGCTGATGTTTCTCATTACAACTCATTTTGCTTGCAGAAGAAAACTTCAGAGCATATCATATATTGTGATTTCTCCACATAAGAAACATGTAAAATAGAATCAGAATCATAGAATTTAAAAACATAGAAAAAATGTGAAGGGAAATACAGTCAATATAGTGATAAGTTTGCACAGTGACTGATGATTACTAGACTCAGTGTGGTGATACACTATAAGGTATAAAAATATCAAATCACTATATTGTACACCTGAACTAATATAATATTGTATACAAGCTATACTTAAATTAAAACAATTTTTTGAAAGAAACTATAGAATTCAACTGATCCAGTCCTTTCCATTAATACATGAGAAAGCTGTACAAAGTAACAAGGCTGTTGGCTCGTGGAAGAAGACAAAGAGGCAAGTGCAGTCACTAACAGTAGTACCCCTGTATCCTCAGTTTCAGTTTCACTTTCTACAGTTTCCGTTATCCACAGTCAAGTGTGATCTGAAAACATTAAGTGGAAAATTCCAGAAATAAAGAATGTATAAGTTTTAAATTGTGCGCCATTCTTAGTAGTGTGATGAAATCTTCTGTTCTGTGCCATCTGCCTAGGGCATGAGTCATCTGGTTGTCCAGCATATCCATGCTGTATGACAAGTGCAAGACATTTTGAGAGAGATACCACATTCACACGACTTCATCACAGTATATTATTAAAATCATTCTGTTTTATTATTGGCTATGTTGTTAATCTCTTACTGTGCCTAATTTACAAGTTAAACTTTGCCATAGGTTTGTACATATAGGGGAAAATAGTATACATAGGGTTTGGTACTGTCTGTGGCTTCAGGCATCCAGGGGGGTCTTGGAGTGTACCCCCCACAGACAAGGAGACACCACTGAACCACATTGCCCCTTTTGATAGAATTTTTTCAGAGCTCTCAACTTTGGTGTAAAATTATGTTAATGTTGTTACCTTGATGTTAATTTTCATTATTACCTTTGAAGTTTTTATGGGTTTTATTACTTGTTTTTCTAGTATGTTATCCACTCTGAAAATATGTATGTTTTTAATTTCACTTGAGCCATTTTACTTTTACATTAAGAGCAAGGGATATATGTGATGCTACTAACCATTTTCATTTTAAATGCTTAATTTATTATTTGCAATAGATAGACATATTTTAAACTTTATTTGTTCTATGTTAGGTTAAGATTTCATTCAAAGCCTGTAGCTCTGGCAGAAATATTAAAATATTAACTGAAGTCCTAAAAAATGTCCTGTAGATAATCTAAATAAAGCTTTCCTTATAACACATTCCTGACTGCCACTGTGGTAATGTTATTTTTTGGTTATTATTGTTACACAGTTATGTTCACATGCTCTGTTTAAAGCTATATAATTAGCAAATGCTGTAAGATAAAACCACTAAATTGTTCTTCTAGGCTATTCTTCCTTTTTGCTCAGTGTTTGCTCAGAAGTCTGCTGTGCTTTAGCCTATTGTGCTAATATCGATTTCTTCTCCCACCTGCCAGCTTTCTTATTCTTGAACATCTCAAAAATACCATAATCGGTTGTCATTCTCTCCACATGGGAGCTATCCAAATCCCCTGACTGCCTCTGTGGGCTTCCATTGGATAAGGATTTGTCAATAGCACCCTTTCCCCAGTAGAATGTTGACCGGGTATCCATTGTGCATTCTGAAAAGCCCCATTTACTCTGCTGCCTGGAAACCAATTGCTGCAGAGCCTGTTTCTTATCAAACTCTCACAACTCTAGCTACTTGGGATATAATGCTAGCTTCAACAACCTTTTCTCATTTTTTGTGTGTGGGGGAGGGTATGGTCATAATTACAGGTGATTTTGTGAGTTATTGATTTCAGTCAAACCTCAAATCTCTAAGGGTCTCTGACCATTGTAATTGTAATGATTCCAATATTTAGTTTCTGAAGGCTGATGCTGACTTGCCTGAGAGTTCCACCCACCCAGCATTTCATGTATAACTTGACAGCTACAACCCATTGGCTTTGGTTGCTAAATTGGATTTGTTTCATTTTTGGTGTGTGTGCCCATTTTGTTTTTATTTTTTAATATATTTTATTGATTATGCTATTACATTTGTCCCATTTTACCTCTCCCTTTTATTCCCCTCTGCCCTGCACCCTCCCTCCCACCAGCATTCCCCCACCTTAGTTCATGTCCATGAGTTGTACATATAAGTTCTTTGGCTTCTCTGTTTCCTGTACTATTCTCCACCTCCCCCCCCCCCCATCTATTTTTGTACCTACCATTTACGCTTCTTATTCCCTGTAACAATTCCCCATTTTCTCCCTGCAAACCCTCACTGCTGATAATCCTCCATGTGATCTCAATTTCTGTGATTCTGTTCCTGTTCTAGTTGTTTGCTTAGTTTGTTTTTGTTTTCAGTTGTTGATAGTTGTAAGTTTGTTGTCATTTTACTATTCATATTTTTTATCACTTATTTTTTTAGATAAGTCCCTTTAACATTTTGCATAATAAGGGCTTGGTAAAGATGAATTCCTTTAAGTTGACCTTATCTGAGAAGCATTTTATTTGCCCTTTCATTCTAAATGATAGCTTAGCTGGATAGAGTAATCTTGGATGTAGGTTTTTGCCTTTCATGACTTGGAATACTTCTTTCCAGCCCCTTCTTGCCTGCAAGGTTTCTTTTGAGAAATTAGCTGATAGGCTTATGGGCACTCCTTGGTAGGTAACTGTCTCCTTTTCTATTGCTGCTTTTAAGATTCTCTCTTTATCTTTAATCTTGAGTAATGGAATTATGATATGCCTTGGCATGCGCTTCCTTTTGTCCATCTTCTTTGGGACTCTCTGGGCTTCCTGGACTTCCTGGAAGTCTATTTCCTTGGCCAGATTGAAAAAGTTCTCCTTCATTATCTCCTTTAAATAAGTTTCCACTTCTTGTTCTTCCTCTTCTCCTCTGGCATCCCTATGATTCGGATGTTGGAGTGTTAAAAGTTGTCCTGGAAGTTCCTAAGCCTCTCCTCATTTTTCTGAATTCTTGTTTCTTCATTCTTTTCTGGATGAATGTTTATTTCTTCCTTCTGCTCCAAATTGTTGATTTGACTCTTGGTTTCCTTCCTATTACTGCTGGCTCCCTGTACATTTTTCTTTATTTTGCCTTTCATAGCCTTCACTTCTTTCTCTATTTTGTGATGATACTCAATGATTTCTGTGAGCATCCTGATTACCAGTGTTTTGAACTCTGCATCTGATAGGTAGGCTATGTTTTCATCACTTAGTTCTGTTTTCGGAGTTTTGATCTGTTCTTTCATTTGAGCCATATTTCTTTGTTTGGACACACCTGTTAAGTAGTAAGGGAAAGAACCTTAAGTATTTGCCAGGGCAGGGCACCCCACTTTGCTGCGTTTTGGTGCTGTATGTGGGGAAGGGGTGTGAAAGGAAACAATGCTGCTTGCTCTGCTCTCAGCCAGCTTTCAGTCACTTCCCCCACTACCCACAAGCAAATGGGTCCCTTCTGGTGCTGATTCCTGGGTGGGTGGATTTATATATATTCTAGGACCCTGTGGGTCTCTCCAATGAACTCTTATTTGAGGCTGGGAGTTTCTCCTGCCACTACAACCAGCATAAGTTTTTACAGTCAGAGGTTTTGAGGCCTTATTTCCTCACACTAGAAGCCTGGGTTGCATTGTCTGTCTCGCTCCCAGTTGTTCCTCCTCGTTTATCTGCACACAGATGTAAGACTTCCCATCTCCACCCCTTTTACGGGTCTGGATGAATGTTTCTTCTTTAACTTTGTGGTCATTGGGCTTCATTACAGTTCATTCTTCTGGCAGTTTTGGTTATTTTTTCTTTTTAAATCTGTTGTTGTCCTTCTTTTGGTCATGCGAGGAGGCAAATTGTATCTACCTACACCTTCATCTTGGCCAAAAGTTTCCCACTTTAAAAAACAACCATAGTCTTATATTTTCCGAAGACCAGGAGAAGCATCATTTAGACTTGCAACTGATAAAGAAGAATAAATTGGTGGATAAACTTGGTTATTCAAGTTTTATTGGTCTGGTGATTTTCCTGTTATATATGCCTTTGGAAACAGAAATCTTTTCCAGTTATAGATATGTATTTATGTGTTGGCCTCTTTAAATTATATATCACATATGCAAATGTCATTTGATTATAATTCCCATAAGTTTTACTCTTAAATCAAAAGGTGAGAAGAGCAGTTCCAAAGCCCAAACCTTTTTCTATTGAAATTTATAGAAATAGTCTCAGTACTTAGAAAGGCCAAATATATGCAATTTTTCCTTTTATTAGTTCATTCTTTCAAATCTTTTTTCCTACTGTCTGAGAACCTTGAGTCTATAGTATTTGATTATATAACTCTCTTTGGACATACATTATACTTTATATTTTTTGAAATAAAAATTTGAGTGTGAAAACATTTAAACATACAAAAGTCTGTTGTCATTGACTTCAACAATTATCATCAACTCATTAGCCAAATTTGTGTTATCTATACCTTTACCTACTCTCCCATGCCTATAGGCTAATTAATAATGAGCAAACCTCCAGACATACCATTTTATCTATTAGTATTTTAGTATATATCTCTAAATTGAAAAGGATTCTTTAAAAAAGTATAGCCATATTATAATAAACCCTAAAATCTTTAACAATATCTCCTAATAGCATCAGCCAGCTAATCAATATTGAAATCTTAATTGTTTTATAATTTTCTTTTATATTTGGTTTATTTAAATCAGAATCCAGATATGATCTACTTATTGTATTTGGTCAATATGGTTTTTTAAATGTCTTTTAATCCATAGTTCTCATTTTTTCTTGTGATATATTAAAGTCCTTTTATTAAAATTTTCAAATTTCAATTTTGCTGATTGCATTCTCATACTTTTATTTAATATGTTTCTCCATTGGCTGAATTTCCTGTATCCTGATCAGTATGTCTAGAGATTTGATCATATTCATTTTTATTTGTTTGGCAAGAAAATTCCATGGATATATTGTATACTTCCATCAAGAGGCCAAAATGTCTGTTTATCTCTCTGTGATGTTATATTTTGCAATGTGTTCAGTTGTTGCCAGTCTGATCAATTCACTACAAAGTTTCCCATCAGCTATTAATGTGAAGTTTTTAGTAGCCATTGATGATCATAAATAAGGAACCATTATTCGATTGTTTCAAAATGATATAGTCTAACAGTATCACTTTTCTTTCATTTATTAGATTTCACTTAAAATACTTATCTTGGTAAACATATAGCAGGAAATTATTGAGCACATACAATGTGCTAGCACAATCGTATGCTAGACAGTATAGAGGGAAGACAAAATACCTATATATCATGGGCCCTGTTGTAAAAAGAAATAGAACATTATGCTCAAAACAAGAAAAGAAGAATTATGGTGTGGTAGAGGGATTAAGAAAAGAGAGTTGAGCATGGTTAGAGAATGTGTCAGTGAAGATTTGGAACATGTGCTGGGCCAAGAAACACTTCATGAAATAGGGGGAAACAGAGGGCATTCAGGTGGGGGAGTAGTTTAGACTATGCTATGAGGCTAAGAGCAATAAGGGAAGGTGCAGGCAAAAACCTACCTAGAGATTACACATTAGCCAGTTAAAGTGGGACATTTGTTGGAAGTGAGTGAGCTGAGTTATTCAGGTCCTGATTGGAGAAATTGACACCATCTCATGAACTTTTTGGTATAGTTCTAAATGCCTTTGGCAGATGGACTGAGTGGACTATGGAATTACAATGACGTGGCCTATAGAAATTCAGTAGTTTCAGTACTGATTTGTCATAAGTAAAAGCACATCAGAGCTGAAGACATACACAATTGCTTCAGTCAGATGTAAAATGTAAAGAATTAGTCATGTTGATGGGTGTAAATAATAATTAAAAATCAGAAACTACAGAAATACTGTGGTTCCACAGAGCCAAATAGAATGTTTGAAAGAAGAGGTGAGTGCACAGGGCTTGGTGTGAAGCTGTAGCAAAGTTAGAGATGTTGAGTTTAATTTGGGGAATGTTGTATTTTTTGGTGTTCATATAAATAACAAAGGCTTGAAGCATTTGTTGGGATGGGATTGCAGATAAAAAGACAGATCTGATAGTGTACATTTTAGAGTCAGATACAGAGAAGTGATAGGTTAACTCACAGGAGAGAATGTGCACATCAAATAATGGACATAGTCTGAGGTCAAGAGAAAGGGTAGCAGCATAGCTGTAGGTGTAGGGTGAGCACAAGAAACATGAAGAAGAGACGAGGAGTATCCACTGTGGAGAAGCAGAGGAGAACAATGTATGGCTGAGGAAGGAAAGAGTTTTAAACATGACGAGATGATGAACAGGGGTCAGTACCACTCTGAGGTTCAGGAAAGGGGGGCTGAGGACTATACTTTGGGTGTTCATGAGGGATGTTACTAGCAACACTTGACAGAACACTTGATTTTGATGCAGCATGTTACAGATATAATATGATATAATGTTCCAAAGAAGAAGGTAAATATGATGGCCAGATGGCAGCTGATGGGAAAACCTAAGTGTGTTTGAAAACCTAGAGTCTGAATTTTCTTGGTGTTTTTGATATATAGGGCAAATATATTTTTAGAAAACAAACTTTGAATAAACTGCAAAAAGGAGATTGACTATTTAGTCACTTCAATTCATAATATTTTAGGAAGTTTTATTTATTCAGTTTTCATTTTAAGTATTACCATAATGAGTCATGCTTAGCATATCAAATATGTAATATAAGGTGTTAAATTGGGAATGCTAATTTCTTCCTTTACTTAAAAGAATTCTGTACATCTCTCTATCTCCCTCCTCTCTGCTTCCTTAGCTACATGTGCACATGGAATATGTGTTTGTTTTTGTTTTAGTTTCATTGGTTTCTTGCTTACAAAGATAATATGTGTTTATTATAAAAACATCATTCAGCACAGAAAGGCTTAATCAATAAATTTTCAGCTCTGGTCACCGTGGTCCAGTTGGTTGGAGCATCATCCTATAAACCAAAAGGGTTGGTTTGATTTCCAGTCAGGATACAAGCCTAGTTTGCGCATTCAGTCCCTGGATGGGGTACATGAAGGAGGCAACCAGTCAGTATTTCTCTCATATCAATGTTTCTCTCTCTCTTTCCCTTCCTTTTTCTCTAAAAGCAATGAAAAGGTATCCTCAGGTGAGAATTTAAAAAATAATAAAAATTTAAAATTCCATGAAATGGTGCTATTCAGAAATAGCCAATATATTATTTTGGTAAGTCTCCTTCTAAATCTCTTTCTGTGTGTAGATACACATAGATGATATTCATTTTAATGAGATCATACTGTAAATGCAGTTTGTTACCTAATAATATGTTATGGACACTTTCTATGTCAGCGATGTGTAGATAAAAAGCATGGCTTTCCAACGGCAGTCATCGCACGAAGGTGCCGCAATTAATTTAAGCTGTCTCCTATTGCCAGGCACTTAGACTCTTTCCAGTTTCTGTGTTTAAGCAGCACATTCCTGTGAGAACATTTTTGTGCACCAGTCCAATCATCTTCTGAATAACTTTCTGAAAGTGGGGTGTCAGTTAAAGGCTATATATATTTTATATTGTGATACATATTTACATATTGCCCAATAACTGTTATACCAGTTATACTTCTACGAATAACACTGATGTCAGTACTCAAAAAATTATTTTAAATCTCTTGAAAAAAATTTTTCATCCTCATTTGGGCTCATTTCCTTAATTATGTAATAAAGAAGATGAAATAATCAGTAGTTCTTAAACTTTTCAAGATCTTAGGATCATTTGAGAATTTTTTTAAAGTGTCAAACAGAACCTGGAGCTGTTGTTTCAGAAAAATACAGCTGTGCAAAAACATAGAAATTTTCATACACTATTCATGAGAATTCACAGATCCTTTGAAGCCAATTCACAGTCTTTGGGATTTCACTCCATGAATCCAAGTGAAAACTCTTTGAGGTGATTTTAAAGTTGCTTTCTCCTCCTAACATTGAACACACACACACATCTTACACACATATTACCCTCATGTGCATACAGAATTTTTATGTGTATTTGGAAAATTTTTGACATCTGCTTGTTACAGAACCTAGTCTCATTGTGATCAATGAAATCACTGGAATGTGTGTAGTTGTTGAAATGAATTTCCATTTACTTCAGGTTTTTCAATGGCGAGCCCAGCAGGAAGAGTTAGCAAAGCTGGAAATGGAAATTTCTGCCAGAAGAAGAGAAAAGGAAGAGGAGAAGGAGAAACTGTGGAAGAGGAAGGAATTGTTGCAAAGAGAAGAGAAGAAAGAAAAGGTATAAATTTCACTATTGCTGTGAATGTGTGAATGAATGTTTAGTTGCCTGATTGAGCTTCGGTTAATCTTGGTGTTTGGCATGGAATTTTTATAGGCAGTTCTTAGGAAGATTCATAAGGTTCTAGTGGAATTTTCCTTTAGTTTATAGGAGTTTTAAAGACTTGTGAACATGGAAGAGAACTCTTTGTTAATCTGTACAAGCACAGGTATTTGTGATTAAAAGAGATGCTATAGGTAAAGATAAGACAGGTTTTGTGACTTGTGAAGTCTTGTACTAAGTAGGGACATGGCAGAGACCAGGCGTACTGCGATAGCATTTTAGTTAACTTCAGTGCAGTAAATGATTGTCAAAAAATGTCTGTGTGAGAAAGCATTTTGAAAGATGGGACAGAGTCCTTTATCAGTTTGTAGATGAGCTGCTGGCATTTGGCCTGACACCAAAAACAATATCATAATAACAACAATAACCACAACTAAAGAACAGTAATGGAAGGAATAATTAACCTCTAAGCCAAATTCATGGTCAATCTCTTGCAGTTGTATAGGAAAAAGACATATGTTTTATTTAAGTTCTTTTAAAAAATACTTCTTACATTTAGAAAGTATTTTTTAAAATACAGAGAATAAAATAATAAATACATTACTACTCATCACCTAACATTAAAATTGTCAATATTTTTATTCTGCTTCAGATTTATTAATTATACAGATAAAAGTAAAGTCTTCTTTTGTGGATGCACTCAGTACCATTTCCTTTCTTACCTTCTCAAAGGCCATCTCAATCATGATTTTTATTTCTCTTTCTAGGCCATCTATTGCTTTTAACATATTTCAGTATGTAGTTTGTGACTTTTAATTTTTTTCATGAACACTATCATACTGTATGATTGTTCAGATATATATCTTCATTCAGGCTCACATTTTTTAGATATACCCATGTTTATAGACAGAGACCTAGTTCACTCCTGCTGTATGGTGTTTCTTTGTAGAACTAGGCGATCGCGCTACCACTTATCCCTTCTCTTAGGCTGATATTTAAGTTTCTAAGTTTTTGTTCTCAAAACCGTGCTGTAGCAGCCACTTCATACACGTCCAGTGGGGCTTTCTCTAGGGTACACCTTGTAGGATCTCTATGCTTTCAATTTCTTAAGGTTTTTAAATTTTATTTTATATTATAACTTCTCTTATTGACTTTTGCCAATCTGATAAATGTGAACAATATCTCATTGTTTAAGATTGGCTTCCCCTGACCACTTGTGGGATTGAAAATCTTCTCATGTTTATTAGGCAGTTTTCTTCATCTGTGAATTGCTTCTTCATACTTTTTGTCCATTTGTCTATTGTGTTCCTTAGTAATCTGTAGTTCTTTACACATTCTGGATACTGGGTCTTTTTGTTAGTTATTATATAGGTTGCAAATGTTTTCCTCCAATAGTCATTGGTCTTTACATTTTGTCTGTAGTGTCTGAGGTTTCATGTAAATTTAAAATGCTCAAGTAATTGAAGTTATTAAGCTTTTCCTTTGTGAGCTGTGCTTTCCTTTATGAACTGTGACTTGGTAGTGAGACCATCTCAACAGAGAGTTTTTTTATGTTTTCCTCTGCTAAAGGCCCTTGGCCTTTTATTGGCCCAGGACCAGTTGGTCCTCCAGGTATCAACTTGGAGACCTGGGACCTGTGCTGGGAGCTGGAGTGGGTGCTGGCTTAGCACTGATGCACAGCCCCAGCCTGGGGTCTACAGCTGACCCCTTTACTCCTCTGGTCCCAAGCAGAGATTTAGCCCCCTTGTCACTTTCCCTGGGGATGGTCATAAATATGCAGCTCCCATTTTGTGCGTGGACAAGTCCTACATGACTTCTCAATCTCTGTAAGCTTGGTTCTAGCTCCCAACATGTGCTGGGCTCATATAACTAATATTCAAGGCCTGGCCACCAACTTCTCAGACCTATCTCAGGTCCAGGTGTCACCAAGAGCCCTTTGGCTTTGGCTCCCTCTCACTGCTCTGACTTTTAATTCTGTTTATTTTTGACCTCAGGACATTATTTGTATGTGTGTGTGTTGTGTTACAGTTTGCCCAAAATTTTTATGTGTTTAAAGTGGGAGAGGAGATTTCTATGTTTACTCAGACATACCAGGGTTCTGACTATTTTTATATACACTAACCAAAAATCTAGATTCTGTTTTTTTAGCTGTGTTATGTGTTGGTGACAGATTTTAGTGCTTTAATGTTGAACATTAAGTTGGCAGAAAACCCCCTACGGCAATTCCCCTGACCCAAGACCGGTTGCTTGGTCACAGTTTACTGTTCCGCCTGCCCGGCTTTCTCATCTCATAAGAGAGCACAAATAGAGATAAACTATGTGTAAAACCTCACCCTAGGATTTCTGAACAAGAGATACCATTCTCCTACTTCTTCTTCCCAATCATTTGTCTTTTAGGGAACAATACTACCTTTTTGTTGGAATAACATTTTGATTTGTATTCAGTGCCAAAGTTTACCTTGGTCAGTGCCCAGCTCCTTTCAAATCTACCTCTAAGTTATTAGATCACTTTTTTTCTGTGCTTTAAAACTCTAGATGAACACAATATTCACAGTTTTCATGGTTTTATCCAAGACTAAAGGACAGTTTTGATTCAAAACTGTGATAATGGTAATATTTCAGAAGCATTTCTACGCTTTTGAAATTATTGTCATGATAAATTCAAAAGATGATGCCTTTCTATAAATTATCCCTGGGAGCTATTGTAAGAAACAGAATTACCAGGGTTAGGTGAACCTTAAAATGCTTGGTATGTAATATTGGTCCCAGCACCACTTTTTCACTTAGATGTGGCTCTTCAGGTGGCTGGAATAACATAAAAATTGCTCCACATCATAGCGTTTTAGGGGTTTTTTTTGCTGCATGATGCCTGGAGTTCTTTGGGGGTCCAAGGCAAGGGATGTTTCAGCCCCACTCCCAAAATGGAGATTCCCACCAAGGCTCACATGAAAAAGAGACTTACCCCTTCCTTGGTCTAGCATGTCACAATTCTCTTCAATTTTAGCCAGCTTCTGATTCAGCATTGAAACCACCCATGTCATATGACTGAGGGATGGGAGACATTATCAAGAAAGTCACAATAACTCCACCAGCCATTCGACCTTTTGCCTTACCTCAGAGATATTCCTGGGGAATAATCTATCATTTTGCGGTATCTTAGCTTCAAGTGACATCACACCAGTAAATACAAAAGAGAGAGAATAGTAACCTTGGCACTTGGGTGCTCCCCTTTGTCTTCAGGTGACTTGGCAAATACTCAGAATTATATTCATCCTGACGATAATGTGGGAAATGCAGAAACAGCCTAAAACAAAAGAGGGTAGGCTATCATCAACAAAGTGCAGGCTGGAGGGCTGGAAGAGGGCTGCTTCTCAGATTTCAAGAAGCTCTGCTTGGGAGAGAATCCACAGTACCTTGGCAGTTCAGATCAAAGCCATTGTCTCAGTGTGGGATCTGTGGGTTCCTATGAGCAATTCAGTATGGAATCATAAAGTCTCTTCTCCAGGGTTTCTTATTCTAATGATATACTGATCTAAAAAGCTATGGGTGGAGAAAAAATGTCAACACAGAAGTCTGATAAAAAAACAAACTCCCAGACTTTAAACTCTGCTTCTTTAGGATTGTTGGGACATAAAAGAGCCGATGAAGAGTATCTGTGATAGGCAGGCTTCTAAGATGGTCCTGAGGTGTCCTGCTCCCGTGAGGTACATGCCTGGTATAATGCCATGGATTAGGTTATGTTATATGGCACAGACAACCTTCAGAAAAGGAGATTACTTTTCTGAAGCCCTAGGTAGGCTTCACCTAATCAAGAGCCCTTTAAAAACAAAGAGTTTTCTCTGGCTGCTCACAGGAAGGGTAGTCAGAGATTTGAAACATGAAAAGAACATGACCCACCACTGTTCTTGGCTTAAAGATTGAGGAGGCCACGTGGTAAGGAATGTGGGTGGCTTCCAGGAGTTGAGAGTGACCCTGGCTGACAACCAGAGAGAACATGAGAACCTATAACCCTATAGTCCTCTAACTGTAAGGAACTGAATTCTGCCAAACACAAGAATGAGCTTGGAAGCAGATTTTTCTCTGAAGGGTCCAGGTGAGAACTCAGTTTTGTCAACACCTCGATTTCAGCCTCGTGATGCCATGAGCAGAGAGCCCAGCCACACAGTGGCGGACTTCTGACTTAGAGAATTCTGAGCTAAAAAGTGAGTGTTGTTTAAGCTGCTAAACTTGTGGTAATTTGTTACACAACAATTTTAAAAAACTAATATGAATTTTGGTACCTGGAAATGAAATGCTGTCAAAATGAATACCTAAATATATGGAAGTAGCTTTGGAATTGGGAACTGGGAAGGAGCTGAAAGAATTTTCAGGAGCATGCTTTATAAAAAGGCTAGAACACTTTGAAATATAGATGTTAGAGATGTGAGGACTCAGAAGAAATTAGTGAACACATTATTGGAAACTAGAGATAGAGGATCACTGTTATGTGGTGGCAGAAAGCCTAGGGAAATTCTGTCCTGCAGTTAGGAGGAAAACACTCTTAAGTAATGAACCCCATATGTAATGAGATAAACAGGATTTCTAGCAGTGCGTGTACTTTCTAGGCGAGCTCAATCTATCCAGTATAATTTATGTGCCATCAATGCTGACTAATACCAGTTAATATCTCCAGGCTAGAATTCTCCCTTGAACTGCAAACTCACATATCCCACTGCTTCAGATTTGATATGCCCAAAATGTATTCTTGTTTCACCTTCTAAACCTACTCTTGGGTTGAGATTATTGCTGAAAGCATGCAATAGAGAAAAGACTGTGTGTGCTAATATAAAACCCTTTGTTATAACCTCAAAAAGATTAAAAGATCAGGGTATTCTGTCACATAAAAGACCCTTCCAGGAAATTAAGGGTGTTTCTCACAGATCTTCTAAAACTAGAGGGCCTTTAGGAAATTTAAGGACAATAATTTATTTATTCACTTGTTTAATAAGTATGCCCAAGTGCCTTTAATATAACATATTATACCCAGTCCTTCATGCAATTGCTATAGGTCGCTTTACTCAAATAGAAATTGCCCCTTTTCTGGTATTTTTTAAAGGGAAGTGTTTGTCTGTTCTGCCACAAAGATAATATGCAATTCTTGGTTAGGTCAGTAGACACTCTTAATATTAATACAGAAGAATTTCTTTTAACTTCAAACTTTATATATAAAAAAAGGTTTAACAGAGAAAAACTAAAAATATAAAATGGATTGAATTAAAGTATAACTACTTTAATAGTATACTACTATCGTAAGTATAACTACATACAATAATTAAATATATCTGCACATATACATGGTATATACAAATGTATACATCTGTGTTTGCACACTCACACAAACAATTACTGTGTGACTCTCCTGCCCCTCTCAGTGGGGACTGATAAAGGCCTTAATTTGGGGTGGTTTGCATAGTACCTTTGCCCTCAGTCATTCATGCCTGGACCTCCTCCTCTCTTACTTCCTGGTCTTGTATCATCAAACTGTACTTTTGGCATCTGGCCCATGCTGGTGTGAGCTTCCTAGTGTGAATGCTGTTATTCCAATAGAGGTTATTAGTTTTGCCACATTTGATGAAAGTTTAGGCCTTAGAGTATAAACTTTTCACACTGACTCCACTAAGGTTCATCAACTCTCTTTTTACTAATTTTTTTTGTTTGGGCCTTTAATTGCTATTATGTGGGTTTGTGCACCACAGGAACTTCAGGGTATGAAACTGTCTCCTGTAATTTCCTTCAAATGCCTGTGACTAATTGTCTTTCATTTCTAGTGAATGCCCCCCTGTTGCACAGGGAAGATTACATAGATATTGGGGATTCAGGTAGTGAGAAAAAGAACCTTTAAAATCAGAGCACTGCCTGAAAACATTGCCTGGCAGGAAGGGCCCCCAGAAATAGCAACTTCTGGTCCAGATCCTGGTCTGTTTCTTCCAACTCCCTTTCCTTCATGCTGCTCATTCTCAAACTTGAGTAAAGGGTGTGTGTGTGTGTGTGTGTGTGTGTGTGTGTGACAGGGAGATATTCGGAGACACAGAGGCACAGAGATATCTAACTGGATCCCATTTAAACTAAAATAATTCAAGATATAAATATTATCAATTTATGTAACACGACAAGGTGTGTCCAGAAAGCATCCAGCCATATACAATGAAAAATAGAGACATTTATTGAAGGAAATACAAGATACAAGACACGTTGTACATAGGACAGTGATGCCTCAGTCCCCTTCAAATTAGGCACCTTGGGACCTCACACAGCTCTCCCAGCATCTCTTCTTCCACTGTTCAAAACACTCTGTAACAAAATCCCTCTGTTCATATATGTACTTTTTCCTAAAAGTGCTCATAAATAGATACATATATATGGATGACTACATCTATGAAATATTCAAGGTCTGTCCAGAGGTATCCAGCCATGTAATATGAGAAATAGAGACATTTGTTGAAGGTACAAGATACAAAAAACATTGTACTATGACAGTAATGCCTCAGTCCCCTTCAGAGTAGACACCTTGGGACCTCACACAGTTCTTCCAATCACAATCAGCTGCCCCATTATCTTTTCCTGAATCTCATTAACAGTCTGAAATTCTCTTTGCTTTCAAAGGTGATTTTAGTTTTAGGGAAAGCCAGAAGTCACAGGGAGCCAAATCTCGGCTGTAGGGGGCTGAGTTACCTGGGTAATATGATGTTTTGCAAAAAAATTCTGCATGAGACGTAATACATGAGCAGGTGCATTGTCATGATGAAGCTGCCAATTACCACTTGTCCATAGCTATGGACATTTTCATTATATTTCATCTCTCAACCAATAAGAACATCGAGGTAGAACTCCTTATTAATTGTTTGGCCTGGAGGAGCGTACTTGTGATGGACAACACCTTCCTAATCAAAAAACACAATTAACATTGTCTTGATCTTGCTGGGACTTTGCAGCACCTTCTTCAGGTGTGGAGAACCAGGAAACTTCCCTTGAGACAACTGGGCCTTCGTTTCCAGGTCATAGCTGTAGACCCATGACTCATGGGTCTACATGAGTTATAACTGATTATGACTTCTTGAGGAAATCTGGTTCATCAGTAGTGGTTCGAATCAAGTCGCTAGGAATTGCAGGACAATATTCCTGCTGCTCTGGTGGCATAAACTGTGGAATGAATTTTGCCACCACACGTTTCATGGGAGATCCTGCCTCAAAATCTCAGACACAGTAGTATTTGGAATCCCCAGACCAACTTCTAGTTCTGGCACTGTCCGTGGTCAGTCTTTGTTGTTGCAGGCCTTCCATAACATGGATCACTTTTAACAGATTCCCAACCATCTTTGAAGCATTTTTGCCACACTTTTATTTATGCTGCACTCATTGCATAATCCCCAAAAGCCTTCTGAATCATCCAAATAGTTTCCACAGAGGAATGTTCAAGCTTAACACAAAATTTGATGCAGATTTGTTGCTCACTCAGTCATTTTGAATGAAAAAGCCACACAGTACACATGCTCACTCAAGGGCATCTACCACCCCCATTGACTAGTACAGTGAAGTTGTCATTGTTCACTCATGTGCATCCCAGTCCACTCTCCTTGGTTGCCAGGTTATATCAATGTTGCACAAACCATTCTCTTTATATTAACAATGCTGGACTTTTTCCACACAGACCTCATATATCACTGGGGACTAACCAAACTGTGAACACAAACCAAAACCCTATGGCAGTATTCAGTAATTCAGGGACATACCAATGATCTAAAACTGGCTTAGAGAGCCTTTTTTACACCTTCATAAAATGGAGAATATAGAATATAAGAACTCTCATAGAGTGCTTGGATTCTGAAAACATGTATTTGAACCTCTCTGAACAGTTTGACATTTGTTCTAACATCCACCCACCAAAATCTCTCACTTTTAATCACCCAAATCTCTCACTTTTTAATCACTCATTTATTCATTAATCATCCTCCTTGCAGGGGAACCACCTGCCACAAGGGCAGAGTATCCCCATCTGGCTAAGGACCAATCTGTTAAATTATCAATATTTTCTACCCTCAGGTGTAAGGGTCTCTCAATTACTAACTCCTAGAAATGTGAGCCTGTAGTCAAAGTTTGACAGAGTGGTTTTCTTTTAATTACTGGTCTTTTTACTTGAGAATCTGATAAAATACCCTAAACATGTTAGCTATAACACCAAATGGGTAAATTAACTCTCAGATTTTGTAATGGTCCAAAGCAGAAGATAATGTATATTTTATGTATAAATGGTTCTAAAAACAATCAGGGGTTTCAAACTTTATTTTTCTGAATATTTAATATCAGTACTCTGAATAATATTGTCTGAGTAAGGAATTAGTATAAAATGGAAAGTTTAATTGTTCAAAAGATTATATAATTTTTAAATATACATAATGTTTCTAGTTTCACTGTTAAAATCTGGAATGAACATTAAATAACCTTATTAATTAACTGATTCTAACCTTCTCATATGAGACTGACTGGAGAGTCAGCTCTCAGTACACGGGTCAGTGGGCAGCAAAAAGGCAGATGGTAGTCCAAGGAGCTCACTTTTCTGGTTTCGACTGTGTTTTAAAAGTGGAATTTCCATTCGAACTTCTTTTTAAAAAGTAGAAAACTGATGATGGAATATTCCTATTGTTTGTCAGGACACAGTTTCTTATTTTGTTTTTATTTATTTATTTTTACTTAAAGAGTCAGATGGACTGGGGAAAAAAAGCCCTGGGTGATCAAGAGCCTAGGATGTTTATTTTCCTGTAAAATGTTTTCCAATAAATATTTTTAAAAGAAGAGTCTTAAAAATTAACTTCAGGTGTCAATCTTGGGCTATATTTTCTGGCTAGGTCTTGATTATTTGTGGCGATTGACTTTAACAGAGTACTAGCTATGTGCAAGTCACTGCTGTATGTTCATTTTATCTTATTAATTATCCTAAGGGGTCTGTATTAATATGATCTTCATTTCATAAGTGAAGGAACAGAGATATAAAGAGTCTACATAATTTCCCCAAAGTCATATATCCATTAAGCAGTAGTACAGTTAGGACTTGAACCCAGGAAGGCTAAATCCATAGGTCATGATTTTAAACACTGCAGTGCTGCCCATCATTATGATTGCTGTTAATTTTTATTATTAATCAATTTGGAGAGATCTTGGTTTCAGACTATTTGCTTTAGGGTCATTTTCATGGCTTTAGTCCTGCCCTTCTTTACTCAGGACCATTAAATAAATGCATAACTAATAATTATAACTCTCTAGTAGTCTGCTTATAGGAGTATTTCTTTTATGTTCTATAGGTACACACAATTTCGCCGTGTTTGTTTCCTTAATCATCTTAATATTCTCTCAGGATTTCTCTTCTTGGGTTAATGATCCACTATAACTAAACACTATAAGCAACTGGATTATTGTAGTTTGATCACAATTGAAGTGTCAGTTGTAAGATGTGTGTTTTTCGATGGATTAAAAACACCTTGATTGTCTCTTTGGTGATGTTCTTTTGTTAAATAGACTGAAGAAAATATTAACAATTTTGATGTGATTTTTTAAACCTATCAACATCTTACTTCACAAGAAGAGAATTTCTGTAGGCATCCAATATCACATCTACCAACCTATCAGAATCTGTCTGTACCCATGACTTACCCTGCCTCCAATTACAATGCATGAATTAGGTATCTGAGCTCCTGTCTAAGGCCAGCCCCTTCTTTTACATACTGTATCCTATTCCCTCTCTGCTATTTAAATTCATTCGAATCTCTCTTCCTCCACTATTTTCCCTTTTCTTCTACAAATTTTGTCTACTAACCTACAAATGTACCATTATAACTTCTATTTTTTTTTAAATCCCTTGACCCCATACCCTCTTCCCTTAGGAAAATCGCACTATTCTATAGCTAACTTCTTTCCGCCCGTTATCTCTTGACCCATGTTGTCCCTCCATTCAGCAAAGCTGTGCTTGCCAACAGCTTTGCCCTCTGTGTTGCTAATTCCAGGGATCAGTTCTCAGGCCTTACCATACTTGGAAGGCTCAAAGTGGTTACTGCCCCCTCCTTGGAAAACTTGATATTTGGCTTCTAACAAGTCAACTCTTTTTGTTCTTTTGTCTCATTGGTTCCCCCTTTTAAATAATCTTGGATAGATCCTTCTCATTATTCTAAGTCTGGGAGTGGCCTGGGTTCTCAGTCCTTAAGTATGTATACTTTCTAGGTGACCTCAATCAGTCCAATATAATTTATGTGCAATTTATATGCTGACTAATACTGATGAATATCTCTGGTCTAGATTTCGCTCTTGAACTCCAAACTCACACAACCCACTGCCTCAAATCTATTTTTCTTTTCCTTCCAAACCTGTTCCTTCCCAAGTATTTCTTTTCTAAACAAATGGAAACCTATTTTCCCAGTGCTCAGGCCAAAAACTTGGGTATTATTATCTTTGATTCTTATTTCCACCCCACCCCCACAAACCCCATACCCATGACTCTACCCATTGTCATGAATAGAAGACTCTATCTTTCAAATCAGAACTATCATATTTTGCTGTGTAATGCTCACACTCATTTTTGCATGCATTATATGTGGGATTATTAAACCCATGGTATGTAATCATTATACCCGTGTATAACGTGCATCCTTATTTTTCCCTCAAAACATTGGGCAAAAAAGTGTGCATCTACATGGTGAAATATGGGTATTTTAATAACCTCTTAATCTTCTAATAAATTGCTCTGCCTCCTCCTTTTCCATTCCCACCCTGCCCCTCCACTGTATTTTCCACACAAGAGTCACAGTTATGTTTTTAAAAGTCACGTCAGAAATGCCACTCCCTGCACTACATCACTAGCTCTTGGATCTTGTATCCTACCACTTTCCCCTCACTCATCCTGCTTCAGTCGTGCCAGCCTACTTCCTCCTCCTTGAACACTCTAGCACACACATCCTTAGTCTTTTGCACTGCCTGTTTCCTCTGCCTGGAATTTTTCTCTCCCAAAGACACATAACGCACTCTCTTATCTCATTATCTCATTCAGAGCCCCAGTCAACCTTGATTACCAAACTTAAGATAGCATGCTCCTCCCCTGTTAGTTTGTCCATTTACCCAACTTTTTTCCTTTAGCATTCATCATTGTCCTGACATGTGTCTATCTGTTGACTGCCTTCTGTTCCTATTCCAGAATATAAGCACCATAAAAAGGGAGGATATGTCTGTTTTCTTGTTGCTTTATCTCTAGTGCCTGGCACGAAGCCCTAAGTAAATATAATTGGTTGAATGAATGAATTTAATGAACAAGTAGTATACAACTATTCACAGTTGTTGAGGTATAGAGGAAAATGTGCCAAAATAGGAGGCCCTAACAAGGTGTGTGACCTTGGGCAAGTTATATAGGCTCTGTGAGATTTTTGCCTCCTCAACTGTAAGATGAGGTATTTGGATTGAATAATTGCTAAAATCACTGCAGCTAGAAGAAGTCATGATTGAATGACTCTGAGGTTTGATTAGTTTTCACTTTTCACTCTCCCTGACATTTAAGGCTATAAAATACAACATCCTCAGCATATATACTCCCTTTATAATGAATACTGAAAAGAGAAAAATTAAACAAGATTGTGAACAAATTCATTTTAGTAATATCAACATATGACCTGATCATTATGTAATATTTCAATGTGCCTGCTGAAAATAGACATTACTCCTAAAGAAGACATAATAGTTATTTTTTAATCCACCTGGCATTTCAATTAAGAGGAAGATAACTAATGTGTTTATCCCATTTCTTGGCTCATCATGTTCTAAGGATCTAAGACTACATCACAGCAGGAAATATCTATTACCCATTTGAGTAGGCAACTCTGTTATGAAGAAATGCTCACATAAGTGACCAAATTAAACACTACTAAAAGAGATTCATGTTATTTACTTATGCATATAGACATTAGCTACCTCCAAATAATTTATAATAAAAGGTACTAGTACCATCATGCTGGGTATCCTCCCTTTGGATCATATCTACTCTCCACTGTGCCCTGTGACCAGGGAGTTGTCCTACATGGTTCCCTTACCCTCCGGCTTCTGGTTGGGCTCAGTCAAAGTGGAACATTGAAGACGAGAATAAGGGAGGACATTGAGGTCGGGTGAATTGTTTTCCCAACTCCTTGCCTTGCAGAGTTGTGCTGACTAGCTGTGTCCTCCACCAAATGTCTCAGCTCCTGTCAGGTGGCCCTCCCCACACCACTTTCTCTGACTCTGGTCTGTGGCTGTTCAGCAGCCAGGCTACTAAATGACCCCTGTGATTGCCCTGCATTCCAACCCTCCTGTGTCATTGTCCCCTTATTGCATTCTTCTGGATTTATCCTACTTTTGAGTGTGCCATCTGTTCCCTATTAAGAATCATTAAAATAGAAAATCAGTAAGAGAATGAGACACAAAAAATTAAGAGGATGAGAATACGCTTGTCAGCAAACCAAGACTAAAAAGGGGTGCTGTAATTGAACATGGTTAAAGTTAAAAGCAAGCATTTAGCTCTTATTTGCTAATAATAGACAACATTCCAGCACATTGGGAGCTGGCTGTATGTATTGGGGGGAGGGAGGAAAACCACCCCGTGGATAGTATTTTCAGTAGAAATTTTGCAGGAATCTAAATAAACCCTCATATAATATTGCATCAACCTTTAAAAGGCTTTTGGCATGAAGTTAAATCATAGTTAGTTCTTTGAAACTTTTCTATAGAAAGTAAAAGTGATTCCACATACAAGGTGATGAAAAGTGAAAATGTTATATAAAAGAATATACAGTATTCTTGTCATCTGACTAGTTATAGGAATAGAGTTTAGAACCTTCAGGAAGGAAAAATAGTCATGTCCTTTCAATGTCCCTTCTAAATGTTGATTTTTCTTGACCAGACTTTTAAAAAGCATACTTTGTAATTATAAAGTGTTCTATATTCATTGTGGACAGTTTGGAAAATACAAATGAGCAACAAGATACAATGAAAATCACCTAAAATCTTAAATCACTACCAAAAGGAAATTATTAACAATGTCCTTATATTCTTTTTTTGTGGCACAGGCACTTTGGCTTAAATATTGAATAAAATCATACTGCATACATTATTTTTAACCCAATTTTTCCACTTATCAATATATCATATATATCTTCCCCTGTTTTCCTACCACATAGTGTTTGCACATAGTTTGCATAGTGTTTTATTGTGTGAAATATTGCATTTAAACAACTTTTTATTTTGGGGTGTTATATTATTTCCAATTTTTTTTTACCATTTTAAAGCTATAATGGACATACCTATATATAAATCTTTCCATATGTCCCTGCTTATTCTCAAATTTTATTTATTTCTTAATTCTTTTGTTAGTTTTTTAAAATATTTTTTTATTTTTTAGTTATAGTAGATATAAAGCATTACATTAGTTTTAGGGGTACAATCCAGTAATTAGACATATATAGTTATGAAGTGATTGTCCTGAGCAAACTGCTGCCTGTCTGATACCATACATCATTATTACAGTATTATTGACTCTATTCCCCGTGCTGTTCTTTACATCTTCATGACTGTTTTGTAACTACCAGTTTATATTTCTTAATCCCTTCACCTTTTTTCTTTTCTGTTTCTTTTCTTGCTAAACGTATTTTTAGTATAATAATTTTCTTTTTATGGTATTTTTTCCATTACCATTTAACCCCCTTATGCTTGCCTCACTCCCCTGCAGTCACCACACTGCTGTGCATGTCCATGAGTCCTTTTTTCTTTTTTATCACTCCACCCTTTCACAACCCCCACTGCACCCACAAGAGCTGTCAACATACTCTGTATCTATAAGTCTGTCTTTATTTTGCTTGTTAGTTCAGTTTGTTCATTAGATTATGTGAATGAGTGAAATCAAGTGGTATTTGCCTTTCTCTGACTGGCTTATTTCACTTATCATAATGTTCTCCAGGTCCACTCATGATGTCACAAAGGGTAAAAATTTCTTTTCTATTTTTTATGGCTGAGAAGTATTACATTGTGTAAATGTCCCATAGTTGTTTTATCCATTCATCTACTGATGGACACCTGGGTTGCTTCCCATCTTAGCAATTGTAAATAACACTGCAGTGAATATAGTGGTGCTTATATCCTCTCAAATTAGTATTTTGTGTTTCTTTGGATAAATTCCTAGAAGTGGAATCACTGGTTCATAAGACCATTCCCTTTTAATTGTTTGAGATATTTCCATACTGCTTTCCACAGTGGCTGCACAAATCTGCGTTCCCAACAACTGGACATATATATATGCAGAAAAACGAAACTAGACCACCTTCCTATACCACACACAAGATTAAATTCAAAATGGATTAATGATATAAATGTTAGACTTGGAACCATAAAAACCCTAGAAGAAAATATAGGTAGTAAATTCTCAGACATTGCTCATAGCAATATTTTATCTGATATATCTCCTCAGGTGTTGGGAACTGCTGTGCCTGGTTCCAGGAGTTGTAACTGCCCCCCCCCCCCAACCATGGCTAAGACTGAGTGAGCAACCTCCGCAGAATGCAAGCTGCTTAGGAGACAAAGCTTGTCTCTGGTAGTAAATGCTGCTTCTGCTTCCTCCCCCTTCCCCCACTGCATGGTCGATGGTCAATGATGGGTAAGACTCCTCACAGAGAGGGGCAACCTAAGCCAGACACGATGACTTGGGAGGTCATCATGGAAGGACTTGGGGGGCTGCAACAAAGAGGGAGCAATGGACCCTTGCCCCCTGGCTATTCTGACATAGCCCAAGTCCCCATGTCCTCTGGGAGAAGAGCTTCCTGGCTCTAATCCACTTAAGCCTGAAAACCTATGATGGGGGAGGCGGTGCAGCTCCTTGCCTTGCTAGAGTGGTATCTAGGGTAAATCTGGCATAAGAAAGAATCCCTAAAAGTCCCGTGAAACCTGCTTTTCTAAGAGTGCTTTCATTCATATGTTAAGCATCCGAGCAGGAAATGAGTATGTCTCCCAAAGTTTCTGCAACCCCCTTTCCTGATAGACACTGACTCAGACTAAGCCCTCAGATTTCTTTGAAATGTTATGTACTGTTTGATCCTTGCTGCCCTGTATTCCTGTGTATTACAACCCAATAAAAGCCCCTGGAAGAAGGGACTCCTGGCCTTTTTCCTCTAAGAAATTGGCTACCTCTCCTCCCCAAGCATATCATGTCTTGGTAGTGTTACTTTCATCCGTGGTGGACGGGGGGACTTGTGGGTAAAGTTGCCCCCACATTCATTCAAGGGAAACAAAAGAAAAAATAAACAAATGAGACCAGCATTGAATTTAAAAATTTTTGCAAATCATCAACAAAATAAAAAGACAACCCACTGAATGGGAGAACATATTTGTCAATACATTTAATAAAGGGCTAATATCCAAAATTTCTAAAGAACTTATAAAACTAAAAAAAACAAGCAATCCAATTAAAAAATTGGCAAAGGACATGCATAGATACTTCTCCAAAGAGGATATACAGATGACCAATAGACATATGAAAAGATGCTCAACATCACTATCATCAGAGAAATGCAACTTAAAACTACAACGAGATGTCATCTCACACCTGTCAGAATGACTATCATCAGTAAATCAACAAACAACAAGTACTGGCTAGGATGTGGAGAAAGGGGAACTCCTAACACCTTTACCTTTGTCACCCATCCCCTCATGCTCCCTTCTATCTGGTAACATCAGAATATTCTCTGTATCTACGTGTCTGTTCCTATTCAGCTTGTTTGTTTATTTTGTTTTTTAGATTCCACATTTAAGTGAAATCATATGGCATTTTTCTTTCTCTGTCTGATTTATTTCACTTGGCACAGTACCTCCTAGACCCCTCCATGTTGTTGCAGATGTCAAGATTTCATTCCTTTTTTGTGGCTGAGTCATATTCCATTGTATATATGCACTGTTTCTTTTTTCTTTTCTTTTCTTTTTTTTTTTTACTTTTTTAAATTGATGTTTGAATACAATTGTCTCCATTTTCCCACCACCACTTTCCCCTGCCCTACCTGCACCCATCTCCCACCCTCACCCCACCCACCTTGGCTCTGTTCATGGGTTTCTCATGCATGTTCATTTATATCCTTTTCCCTTCTTTCCCACATTATTTCTCTCTCCCCTCCCCTCTGATTACTATCAGTGTGTTGTCAATTTTAGTGTCTCTGGTTATATTTTGCTTGCCAGTTTGTTTTGTTAATTAGGTTCCACTTATAGGTGAGATCATATGGTATTTGTCTTTCACCACCTGGCTTACTTCACTTAGTAAAATACTTTCTAGCTCCATCCATGTTGTCACGAAGGGTAGGAGCTCCTTCTTTCTTTCTGCTGCATAGTCCATTGCGTAAATGTACCATAGTTTCTTGATCCACTCATTTGCTGATGGGCACCTAGGCTGCTTCCAGAACTTGGCTATTGTAAATTGTATGCACCATTTCTTTTTTATCCACTCATCTATTGATGGACACTTAAGTTGCTTCCATGTCTTGGCTATTGTAAATAATGCTTCAATGAACATATAAAAGCATATGTTGTTTTCATTTGGTGTTTTCCTTTATTTCTCATCAATACCCAGAAGTGGAATTGCTGTGTCCTTCTTCATTTCCTTCTTTGTTATACCCTTTGCTTTAAAGTCTATTTTGTCTAGTATAATTATTGCTACTCCAGGTTTTTTTGTTCCCATTTTTACAAAATATTTTTCAACCCTTTACTTTTATTTTATATGTATCTTTAGATTTGAAGTGAGTCTCTTATAGACAGCATATATAAGGGTCTTGTTTTCTTTCCCTTCCAGCCACCCTATTTCTTTTGATTGGAGCATTTAATCCACTTACATTTAAACTGATTGTTAATATATATATACTTATTGCCATTTTATTGTTCGTATTTTCAATCTTCTTCTTAAAGAAGACCCTTTAACATGTCTTGTAATATTGGTTTGGTGGTGAACTCCTTTAGCTTTTTCTTTGTCTGGGAAGCTCTTTATCTGTCCTTTCATTGTAATTGATAGTTTTGCTGGGTAAAATAGTCTTGGCTGTAGGTCCTTGGTTATCACTTTGAATATTTTTTGCCACTCCTTTCTGACCTGAAATGTTTTGTTGAGAAATCAACTGACAGTCTTATGGAAGCTCCCTTGTAGAAAATTAACTGCTTTTCTCTTTCTGCTTTTAAGACTGTCTTATTATCTTTAATCTTTGACATTTTAATTATGATGTGTCTTGATGTGGACCTCTTCGGATTCATCTTGTTCAGGAGTTTCTGTGATTCCTGGACATTTGTGTCTTTTCCCCTCGCCAGGTTAGAGAAGATTTTAGTCATTATTTCTTCAAATAGGTTCTCAATCCCTTGCTTTCTCTCTTCATCTTCTGATACCCCTATGATGTAGATATTGTAATACTTGATGTTGCTCCTGAGGTCCCTTAATACTAGTTATTTTCTTATTTATTCTTTCAGAAGAGTGTGACAATTTACCCTCTTACCAGTGGTTGATGTGTTTTTTAAATCAGATTGGAGCTTAGTGGCAAAAATATTCAAGTTTAAGATACTGATTAACAGCTAAAATGCAAATAGTTTGAATTGTGGACTGAATGGGGATACATTATTGTAAGTTCAAATAACCAGACAAGGTAGTGGCAAAACTGTTTCTGTCTTGAAAACGAAAGACCTAGCTGTGATTTCTTACTAATACAGAGAGTTTTCCTATCCTCACCCTTAAAGAATGCCCTGCTAAGTAATCTTCCTGGAACCAGATTTATTCACAAGCTTCAGAAAGTCCTGGTAAAGCTCACAGAGATATCTAAACCATAAATTATAGAAGAGTTAACATTGGGTGAAAGGTTTTGAGGATAGAAGTGACTATGTCCATCTTTAGCACAATCTAGCCTCCATGGACAATTTGACTTAAAGAAGTACCATGTCCCAATGCTCTGTTATGATTAAATGCACCTCCACACTCACATGACTAAGTGAATTGGACCACTGATGATCTATGACCTATCATTATTGTCTTTCTGGATGCTTTATCAGTAGTTTGGGGTTTATATGAGTTGATAAAAGAAAACTGTTGCATTAAATGTTGTCTTTCCATATTGTTCTTCAGTATATTAGTTTGGCAAATGCATATCTTGCATGACTCATCTAAAAGGTGTGATACTAGATGGAAATAAATACTAATTATAGGCAAGTTTCTTACCTTCCCAAAGTTCACACAAATGTGTGAAAAATTACGTTTAGAAATATGGATGATTGTCAAATAATTGTATGGAAAAAAGTCATACTTCAATTGGTGGTGATTTTATGTGATCTAAATCAATCAAACAGAAAAATTTAGAGTTAAATACTTTCTATCAAGAGGTTCTGTTATGTTTCTATATGTAATAACATCATTTTTTTGTGGGGGTATATATTCCAGGTCAAAAGTAGAAAGAAATTTTTTAAGAGGTAAAAAAAATTAGCCAAGTGAATTAGAATCCAGAAAAAAAAAATGTGTTATCTCAGTGATGTATAAGGAAAGGAACTGAGTATTTTGAACTTTGTATTTAACATATTTTATATATCTAGCTAAGGATTATGACCTCCTCCTACATATGTCACTAGAGCCATTGACATAGTGACCTGGGAGCAAGGTACAAATGTCTATTTGTTCAAAGATTCAGTATTATACAGATTTCTTGAAATCATAGACCAAGCTGTCCTTCTAATACTGCTTTAGTACTAACTTTCTGCTTTCTCTGTGTGAACAAGAAATTCTTATGTCATGCTGAGTTATAATAATTCTTGGACTGAAGGAATAAAAAATATAATTTAATGGTTGTGTAATATTAGTCCAAGTTTCAAAAATTAAACTCTGATATACTCCAATACCATAAACATCATGTTTAGTAGTGGAGTTCTTAATGAGAAATAAATTATTTGAAAGATTACAAAAGTAAGATGGGATATAAAAGTAATCTTAAAGCAGTGAAAAGATAGCATAGCATTATTTTGGCTCATAAATCTAGATAGGGAATAGTTTCTTTGGTTTATTTATACTTTTACTGTCATTACTTTGCCAAAATGAAAATATGTGGAAATATGAAAGGGGAACATTTGATACAAATCAGAGTTGATAGGAGAAGATGTGGGATAATGAGAGCTGGTTTCCGTATTCAGAAAAGCAAGCTTTCCCTAAAAACCTTAGCTGGAAGTCAAAAGAGAAGCTTTAAATTCAACTCTTATCACTTGCACTAACTTTCTGATCCCCCTATCAAGGATCACTCAAGAATTCTTTTAAAAAAATGTGTTTAAAATCTGTTTTAACAAATGTGCCAAGGGGCTAGTTAAATACACTTGGCCTTAACTTGGAGGCTTGCAAAGCCAATAATTCTTGATATATACCTCCTGTTCCTATTAATTGACAAAAAGTGAATGGAACTGTCTTTAGGGAAGTGCTTAGTTCAGACTTTATCATCCTGCAAAATAAAATCGCTGGCCTTGTTCCCATCCAGAACTTAGTTATCCTTGAACCAGAGACCAGAAGAAGCTTCCACTCGGCTAACAATGATCAATTAAGCCCTATTGTGTCATATTTGATACAAGGTACTAGAGATACAAAGATGAATAATGCAGATCAGTATGGAAAGTGCTATGCTAAAAATACATAATAATGCCTTAGAAGGAATACCTAGCTATGTCTGGAGGAAAGAGGGAGGGAGGAAGGCTGAGAAAGCTATGCTAAAATTGAGTCTTAAAAGATGGACAGGAGGATTTTAGCCAGCAACCAGACAGAGAAGAGCTTGCCAGGCATATAGCAAATGGCCAAATGTATCGGTAACAATCCACTGGCAGAGCCTCAATAAAATAAATCAAGGAATACAAGATAGAACAAAGAATGGAAAATAATAAGCCTTAATCAAAGGTCACTGGTATGACAACGATGAAGCTAACATTTTTACTGGAGGGTTCAGAGGAATTTTCAAGGAGGAGATGGTTTTTGTTCTGGATTACAGATAGAGTAAAATTGGCAAGTGGAAGAAAAAACGATAGTTATTCTAGTGGATAAAAATATGCAAAAGGCAGATAAGCATTCAAGTGGATGGCCGCTCTCTCTCTATCTACATTCTCACCCTAGAGACCTCATTCAGTCCTGTGACATCAAACACTATCATAAGTAGATGTCTCCTTTAGTTAGACCTCCAGTTCTAAATCACCCCTTGAGCCACCATCTATACCTTCACATGCTTATATGGAATCTTCACTTAAAATCTTACAGTTATCTCAACTGTTTAATGTTCAATACTGAGCTCCTGCTTGTCATTCTTTTCCAAACCTGTTATTTTTCCAATCTCCTATCTCAGTTATTGGTACCATCATTCAACCAGTTGCTCTAGCAAAAACCTAGGCAGCGTCCTTGATTCCATTTTCCTTCACCTTCATATCCAGTCCTTCAATGCACATGTGAATCCACTCAAAAAGCACAAATCCACTTTGATTGCTTCATTTCCTATGATTGATCTGAGCCTAGAGGCCAAGAAGCAATCTCACTTCATTTCCAGAGTCCACCTGATCATTTTTGCCTTTCTTCTATCTGGTTTCCTTCTTTCTTCTTTGGTCCTCTACTATCCATTAGTCATTCAGTAGCCAGAACTATCTTTTTAAAATATCAGCAAGATCTTGTCACTCCTTGCTTTAAACACTTCCATAGCTTTGCCTTGGTTCTAGAACTAAATCCTTGCCTAATATCTAGTCCTCTCTAGCTTGCTGATCTTACCTCAAATCGTAACTTACACCACCTGCTCCAACAGCTCCGAACATGTGCAAGGTCTTTCCCACTAAGTGCTATCACACCTAAAATTTTTATTCCACCAGTGGGAAGGTCTCCCTTTCTTTCTTCCCATGGTTGTGTCATTTATTCAAGTTTTCATCCAAATGTCATTAAAAAATATATCTCCTAATAGTCCTACCCATCTTTTTCTAAATCACAACCATACTTATTTCCTTCTTAGAACTTAAAGTGTAATATATATATTTTTCATTTCTCTCTCTTTCTAGAAAGCCCCAGCTCAATGATGAACATAGCCATTATTTCTCTTTAAACACCACATATCAAATACATAATACAATATCTGGTTTAAAGCACATGCTCAATAAATATTTATTGAACAAATGAATGTCAAAGTTAATAATGTCTTAAGACTATAGATAAGGGTTGATAGAATCAAATAAATGAACGTATTATGTAAAATAAGGATTAAAAATAACCATTTGGTTTAATCCTTTGGATGTCATTGGTTAGAGTAGAAAAATTGGAGTGAAAAGCAAATGTAAGAGTACCATGGGTAAAAGAGTGAAATAGGAGATATCAAATTGGAGAACAATAAGTATTATAAGATGCTTGACTGAAAGGGGAACAACGAAGGGTGTGTTGCTTCATTCTTAGGAGTCTAAAAAAGTTATTTTAGATTTTTGTTTATGGGTGGGATTTGTGTGTATTTTCATGCAAGGGAAAGGAAACAGTGAAGACCAAAAGGCTGAAGGTACAAAGTGGAGAGGGGTGGACTGTGAAGTAAGGGTATAGAGAAGATGGAGTTGGGGAATAGGACTTGGAGCCCAGGGGAGGGATAAGTATTATACAGCTGGAAGGATGTCTCTTCCTTTGAGGGGCAGGATACTAAGGAAGGAGTCTTTTAGTCTCCATTACCTCTGATAAAAGTAGAGAAATAGAGGCTGGTATAAGGATTAACATAGTAAACAGGTTTTAGAACACCACTATGAGTAATTGAGAAGCATTGACCCAGAATTCATAACAGGAATACTGATTGTCAATGAGGTTTCAGTTGAAACCATACTATGGTACCAGTTTCTATAGTTGTGTAATTCACTTATCAATCAAATGTGTGTTAGGTGTATACCATGTTCTATATACTTTAGTTGCTGTTGAAAGTGTCAAGGTAAATAAATCACAGTTTCTGCTGTCTAGTGGGGGGGAAAAACAAGTATACTAAATAACAAAGCCTTGTGATGAAGGCTATACTAGAGGATCAGTGGCTCTAACTAAAGATTTCAGACCTGGAGCTGTTCTTGATGAGCACAGAATCCTGGAGGAGGAGATAGCTCAGTGGAATAGAGGAACTCATGGAGCTGAGATTTGCAGTTGGGGAGGGCAGTTAAGCAGATGCTAAAGTTGCCTATGAAGGTGGAAGGAGTTGGTTTGGACAACTGCTTTTGTGTGGCTATGACTTACATACCTGAATTCCTGATGAATGTTTGAGAGTGACCTGGAAACCCACACATGTGATAAGGACAACTAGAGGGTGATATAGCCAACTAGTGAAAACATCAAAGGAAGAAGAATTGTACATGAAAGGAGCAGTTAATAAGGAGGAAAATGACCAAACCATTTCCCAGTCTCTTGGCACATGGGCATTCGAGTATGAACATCCCAATTTTATTCAAAACCACATAGTAGTGTTCAGAATGTTAAAGAAGTAGAGGATTTAATGTATGATGACACAGAAGTTTCAGAGGGCCTAGTAGAAAGAACTGGGAAGGAGTAGAGAGAGAGAGAGAGAACTGACTCATGATGCAGCAATAGATGAGGATACCATAGTCAAGAGTGAAAATAACTGGTATTGAGATGTCAAAAAGTCTCAGATGTGACATACTTCTAGGGTCTGCACAGGACAGAGCACTGATTGGTGTCAGTGATCCTCAGATACTAGCAGCCTTAGGTGGATCCATTTGTAGTCAAAGGGTTGTTGGCAAAATGCCCTTTCTGAATTCTCTCCAAGGCCAATGCTGGGAGTAAGGAAACACTTTATTGGTCTGTTGTCCCCTAATATCTGTTCTGATTCAAAATTTAGTTTTGAAGTAGCTTCAGTTTCTCTGATTATGAAAGAAATACATACTCACTGGAAACAATAAGGTAACACAGAGAAGTCTTAAGAATAAAATAAAGATCACTTATAAATTGCAGAGGGAGAGAATATAATCCCTGATAATAGTCCATATCTGGCACTAATAGCATGCCCTGGCATTTGTCAGTTAGGACTCTGAAATCCACCTTATCAGTCAGTTTTCTTTCTTTTCCTCCCCTGTCCTCTCTTTCACTCCCCATCTTTGGCACTGCTTTCTTTCTGGCTTCATCCCTGTTCTCCCCAAATTCAGATCTCAATCATTTCTGGAATGAAATTACTTTAACTTGAGCTCATCCACTATTTCAGTAAATACTGCATGATGGCTCTGCTGCAGAATCACTGTGGCTGTGGCCATGGTGCTCTGGATGTTTCTTTTGGTCCTCCCAAGGTCAGAAACCATGTTGCTAGGGCAAGTTCAAAAACCAGTTAGCTTTTCACTTCTAAAAAGAGAAAATGCCACATTGGGGGTGGGACTAACCCATCCTCTACAACAGACCCTCTGTGGAGTACTATCATTCATTCACCTGTGAGGTACCCTGTTTTTTACTAGCAAGATCTCTTGACCAGTCTCTTGATCCAGAAACAACAGGGCAGGCCAGAATGGTGAATGAGTCTCTGTCAAATAAACATTCATTTCAGTTGCACTTCAGAGGGAGAACTCTGAAAAATGGCTTCGGCCCCCTGAAAATAGCATGTGCGTAATTCTGGTTTTCTCATTCTGCCTCCAGAGAAAGGAAGAAAAACAAGCCTAGCAAGAATAATGCTTTCACCTTTTTGAGCTTGATAAATTTGTCCTTTATTTTACCACATAAGTCATAACTACTATATATCACAACACTGCTAATTTTTTCCTTTCTTCCTTCCTCCCACCTATCTCCTGCCACTTCCCCAGAAGCATAAAGCTTTCAACATCCTCCTGTCCATTAGCATAAATAAACTCATGCTTATAAAGTAAAAATAGGTTAATGCTATATTTGTTAGAGGTTGCATTACCAGAAAAAGATAAAAATATTCTTGAGTAACAGGTAGATCATATACTTTAGGGAAATAACATGCTTTCATTGTGGTTCCCTGAAAGTCAATTTTTGTAGCCATAGATTAAAACCTTAGGTCTCCACACAAGTTACATTTCCACTTCAAAAATCATTAAAGCATACAGTTTCTCAGGACATGACCCTTCGTGTTTTCATTTATTTTTCCCGCCGCCAATATACTATAAGCAGATCTAATAAATGAAAAAAGATGAAGTACCATTTAAATTCAATCTTTGCAATATGAACCAATGGGTAATGTTGTTATAACTTTTCTCCTTGTTTTTATATCTCTGTTGTTAAATTTTATGTAACATTTATACAATAGATAAGGAAATACTGGGCTAAAAAAGAACAGAATTGGCAAGAAATGGAAATGAGAGATCTTCGGCGTCTAGAAGAACTGAAGAAATTAATGGCTGAACAGTCTGCAAAAGACAGAGAAAGGTAAAAGAAAAAATTTAAATTGTGTGGCAATGGAGGTGGTGAGTGGATCCTCTATGGTGTGTTAGGATAAACACTCCCAGTGGGAACATTTTTACACTTAATGTATACCTGTATTCACAAATGGGTAAGCTGATACTTAGAATGTATTTTAAACTTTCATATTTATATATGAATCATTAGTTTTTAATTCTGTTCCTTAGATAACTTCTTAGTTAAAACCCTCACAGAAGATTTCGAAGTATTTAATTGCCCACTGTGTCCATGAAGTTATACTGGCTGGTATTGTGACTAAATATTTTGGCCAAAAAAGAGGAAAGTGTTATTCAGATGAGAAGGGAGACCCACTTACTCTGGCCAAAGCCCGGGTAAACAATCTACAGTTACACTGTGCTGTACAGTATCCGTTCTACTGCACTCAGTTTTTCTGTACCTATATAGAAAACCCACCTGAATTTCCAAAGATAATGTTTATTTTGTTTTGCTTTTTAATGCTTTTATTTTAATGATTTTAGAGAGAGGAGAAAGGAGGTAGGGTGGGGGAGAAACATTGATGTGAGAGAAAAACATTGTTCAATTGCCTCTTGTGTGTGCCCCACTGGGGACTGAACCCACAACCCAGGCATGTGCCCTGACGGGGAATTGAACCTTCTGGTTTGCAGGACAACATCCAACCAACTGAGCCACATCAGCCAGGGTGATAATGTTTTTTGTGATTTTTTTTAGAACTGGAAGGGACATTTGTGATCAACTAACCCAGTTTCCTTATTTTATGAATGAGTACACAGAGCAATTAAAATTATTTATCCAACATTATTGTATCAATCAGGGTAACTGAAGAGACAGAAACAACATAGTAATTTGAATAGGAAAAGCTTAAAATAAAGAATTATTCATTCTAACAGAAAAGCTGTTACATACAAGGATAAAGAACACCCTGGGGATAAAGCAGGGTTCCCATGGCAGAAATAAATCCGGAAGTTTGTTTCCCATCCTCTTTAGTGTTTGGGATTCAGACCTTACTGTAGAAGGTGTGGCTGTGGCCCACGGCCTGGTGGAGAAGTTCCTGGGTGGTCTTAAGAAGATCTTGTGCATAGTCAGCAGGCGAGCAGGAAACACCCTACCAGGGTGCAGAGGCCAAAGCTGAAAATCAGCCTGTGATATGCTTGCAAGACTCAGTGGGAACTGGACTGTGGGAGTACCTCTAAAATCTGACGAGAAACTATGAGGGCCATTGGAACTCCACAGGCACGAGCACCACTGGGCGTCTCTCACACCTGCTGCCGGCAGCCATGTGGCAGGGGCGGGAAGGGTATATACAGGACCAGGAAGAAAAGCTGCTTCCTTCTACAGCATCTCTCCAGCACTCTTTTCAGATGTAACATTGTGTTACATCAGAAAGGAGAAATAGGAGTCTTCTGCTTTCCTCCGCTTGGGGAGATTTGTCATGCATATTGAAATTTATTGGACTTCCGCCAAGATGGAGGTTTAGCTGGATGTGCCTGCCTCCTCACACAACCAAGTTTAGGGACAACTAAATATTAGCATCAGAAAACACAACCAGAACACGGAAAACTGAACTTTTCAGAAGTCCGCTAACAACAAATTCTTCGGCCCGACCGGTGGGGAAACAACCGGCGTCGGGTGAGGAGTTACAAAGGAGTCGACCTGGGCGCGGAATCCAGACGCGCGAATCCAGTCGCACGGGTTCCAAACCCAGGATTGGACCTAGTGAGCAACCCAGCGGCCCACCGGGTGAGCGACACGGAGGAGTTAGTGGGGAGGCGGTGGCAGTGAGTTGACTGAGGTTGCATGGTTGCACGCGGGTGAGGGAGTGAGCACTTGGACCGGCGGCGGCGCCATTGCCATTTCCCCGCTCTGACCACACCCCCACATACAGCGTCACAACCCAGCGACCTGGGAATCCAAGGCGCTGCTCCTCCCTAACAAGGGCCAGAAGCAAAAAATGTCGCAGGAAGACCTCAAAGCCCCACAGATAAATCTAAGTGACGAAGAAATAGCAAATCTCTCAGACGCACAGTTTAAAACACTGGTCATCAGCTTCCTCACAGATCTGGTGGACTATAGCCACAACTTAGAGAAACATATGAAGGCTAAATTAAGGGAAATGAATGGAATTCCACAGGAAAACCATAGAGATGAAAAAAAAACTGGGACTCAAATCAATGGAGTGGACAAGAAGGAAGAAGGAAAAAATCATCAAAGAGAAAGGAATGAAGAAATAAGAATTCAGAAAAATGAGGAGAAGCTTAGGAACCTCCAGGACATCTATAAACGCTCCAATATCCGAATTATAGGGGTACCAGAAGGGGGAAAGACACAACCACCAGTGGAAAAACTATTTGAACAAATAATAAAAGAAAATTTCCCCAATCTGGCAAAGGAAATAGACTTCCAAGAAATCCAAGAAGCTCAGAGAGTACCAAAAAGTTGGACTCAAGAAGAAACACACCAAGGCATATCATAATTACATTAGCCAAAATTAAAATGAAGGAAAGAATCCTGGAAGCAGCAAGAGGTAAGGGGACAATCACCTACAAAGGAGTCCCCATCAGGCTCTCAGCAGATTTCTCAAAAGAGACCTTACAGGCAAGAAGGGGCTGGAAAGAAATATTCCAAGTCATGAAATCTAAAGACCTACAACCAAGATTGCTCTACCCAGCAAAACTTTCATTTAGAACGGAAGGACAGATAAGGTGCTTCTCAGATAAGACCAAATTCAAGGAGTTCATCATCACCAAGCCCTTATTATATGAAATGTTAAAGGGACTTATCTAAGAAAAAGAAGTTAAAGAAACATGAACAGTGAAAGGACAACAAACTCACAGTTGTTAACAACCACACCTAAAACGAAAACAAACTAAAAGGACAGCTAGATCAGGAGTGGAAACATAGAAATGAAGATCTCAAGGAGGGTTAGCAACAGGGGGAGTGGGAGGAGGAGAAGGGGGAGAAGGTACAGAAAACAAGTAGCATAGACAGTAGATAGAAAATAGATGGGGGGGCAAGAATAGTATGGGAAATATAGAACCTAAAGGACTTGAGACACATGGACATAAACTAAGGGGGGGTAATGGTGGGGTTGGGGGGGCAGGGTGGAGGGGGAATGAAGGGGGGAATAGAACAACTGTAACAGCATAATTAATTCAAAAAAATAAATAAATTTATTTAAAAAAATAAAAAAGAAAGGAGAAATAATAACAGGGTGTTGCTAGCTCCTGAGTGGACTTTCACAAAAGATAAATTAAGGATAGGTTTTTTTCATTTCATAACATAAATCACAGTAAGTTTTCTTTATAGTTAGTCAATGTAAAAAAAGTTTTCCTAAAAACCAAAGAGGGGTAGGATTAAGGGTGGCAAGTGGGGACGGCTGGGGACGGGGGAGAGGTGGGGAGAAAATAGAGACAACTGTAGTTGAACAACAATAAAAAATATGGAAAAAAAGGTCCTAACTCTGTACTTTCTGTCCAATTTTGCTGTAAACCTAAAACTGCTCTAAAAAAATAAAGCAATTAAAAAATTGTCCCTTCGACTTATTAATAACTTTGGAGGACATAGTCATTTTTCACAGTGATGTTCACTTGTATTGATGAAGCTTCCTTTGTGAACTGCAGGACACTTATCTCAAACTCCAATCGCAAGATTGCACAGTGAATCTGGAGTTTCACATAGATGCCAAGAAGTTCCTAAAGATTTTCTGGATAAAATTCACATTATTTTTTAGGTACTTCAGGACTTCAGAGTTGAGTTTGTTCTATTATAAAGAAAATAGAGAATATAGAAAAGCCCAGGCTCAAGGCTAGGAGGTGAAACAGCCAGAGAGAAAACAATTAAACAAGCATAAACCAAGATGTAAGTAGAAATACTAAGACAGGCTGTGCCATGGGTCAGAGATAAAACGTACACACAACTAAACACTAAAGAACAAGGCAAAGGTGACTGGCCGAAAAGCTGATTGGATAGCCTGAAACTAGGCTGGGGAAACAACAGTGAGCCACAGGAATTAGAGAGGGTGGAAAAAATGGATCAGATGTGAGGTCCCAGCAGTGAGAGGGACCTTCTAATTTAGTTTCTTCTAATTCTTCTAATAGACTCTCTCCACATAGCCAGGGAGTTGAACCATTTTAATCTTTTTCTTCCTGTCCTGATAATTATCAAAATTAGCTGACTCAGAACTCCAGTTGAAAAGAAGAAAAGGAAAATCAGATTAATCTCAAGGGTGTCAAACTCATTTTCACTGGGGGCACATCACCCTCATGGTTGCCTTCAAAGGGCTGAATGTAGTTTTAGGACTGTATAAATGTAACTACTCCTTAACGGTTAAGCAAGAGCTCGGCGCTGCCGCTGGGTAGAAACAAGGTGCCGGGACAGATAAAACAAGGGCCAACCCTTGTGTTTGACATCTGTGATCTACATTATATAACAGGATAGAATAAGCACATTATAAACATAGTAAAAAGATTACCAAGGACTAGAGACCAGAAGATGAGGGTTTTAGTGTTAAATCTTCCTGGATAATGTGTGACTTAGGGGAAGTCATTCTTTTAACCCACAGGTGGCAAACACAAGGCCCGAGGGCTGAATCCCTTCACTATGTTTTATCTGGCTCAGAACCGTATTCCTACCCGGCAGCAGTGCCAAGCTCCTTGCCCCTAGTTAAGGAGTAGTTACATTTACACAGTCCTAAATTACATTTGGCCCTTTGAAGGCAACCACAAGGCTAATGTGGCCCCCAGTGAAAATGAGTTTGACAGCCCTGTTTTAACCTCTACAATGCTCTGTTTTGTCCTTTGTAAATTTGAACTGGATGACTTTCGTGGGCTAAGTGAATGATCCACTGTTATGAGTCTATGATCTGTATGTTCAACTCATGTGAAAGGTTGTAATTAAGATTATTATGAATTTCTACCGTGGCTGGGTATCTCATTTAGTTGGAGCATTGTCACAATACGCCAAGGTTGCAGATGTGATCCCAATCAGGACACATGGAAGAATCAACCAGTGAATACATAAATAAATGGAACAGTGAATCTCTCTCTCTAAAATCAATACATAAAATATAAATTAAAGGGAAAGATGATTATGAATCCAATGTTTGCATGCCAGTGAAAAATCAGTGAGAAGGGCCATTAAAAAATGAGGATAATATATCAGGAAATAATTCTCAGAATATTTTGGATGATGTTATAGATAAAAGCACAGTCCTCATTCTGTGATTTAGGGAAATGAAGTTCAACATGTAAAAATTGCTGGTAGCCTTTGCTTCTTAACCAGAAGTTGTATTTTTTTGTAACCATCCTAAAACTAAAAAATTGGTGTATTGGTTAAAATGTTTTTCTCTATTTTAAATACAATTCATAAATCTCATATTTGATATTATAATTGTAGGCACACTTTTCTCATGTCAGAATAAGAAGGCTTGTAACAGTTTCCAGATCTGTTAAAAACACGTATACATAGCCTCGAGGGTTTAGAGATGTCTTCTTTATTTTTTTCCCTATATTTTAAATTCTAAGATAAAATTTCTTGAAAACAATATTCATAAATGAACACATATATTAGGTTAAACCATAAGCAAATTACATTTTGTGGGTCAAAAATTATTTAAGTATTCACCATTTCATGTGGTTTAATGTAAATTTTAAACTTATATTATTTATTAATTATATTTCCCTTCTCAATCTATTATAATGTATTTTTGGCTCTTATTATTTTATTGAAATTGTTGCCAAACTTTTAACTACCTGCTAATTTCCTGATGCCCTGTTTTCATTTCTCAACATGCCACAGAGGTTGAGCGAGAAGGTCCTACTCCAGGTTCTCAACATGAGAGTCCTGGATGTACCCTTCATAGCTGCATGAACTTGGCCAAGTCATTGAACTTCTCTGAACTTCAGTTTCTTCTTTTGTTCAGTGAAGACATAAATAGTATCTATTTCATAGAGTTGTTGAAAGGAATAAATGAGATATTAACATACTACCTGGAATGAAGTAAATATTCATTAAATATGAGTGATTACTAACAATGGACTTTTAAAAATGAGACCTCACATATTTTTACTTAAAATATTTAAGCATTTAAACTATTTGAGATATAACATGTAATATGAAGACATTCTTATAATAAAACATTAAAGTTCAATCAAAGTAACCCTTAATCACTATCTTCATACAATCTCTTCTGTAGAAATCATTTCTGTTATCAGTATGTGTGTGTGTGCCACCTGTTTGTACCTACATAAAAATGAATTTAAGGACAACAAAAATACTATATATTTTATAGTAACATACCACTGTATTAGCACTTTGGCTGCCATAGCTGGTGACTTAAACAATAGAAATGAATTTTTCTCACAGTTCTGGAGGCCAGAAGTCCAAGATCAAGTTGACAGCCAGGTTGGTTCCTGGCATATTGACAGCTGCCTTCTTGTTTTATGTTGATAAGATGGGGGGAGAGAGGCAGCTAGCTCTTTATGTTTCTTCTTATAAGGGCACAAATCCCATTATGAAGGCACACCCTCATGACTTCATCTAAACCTAATAATTCCCCCAAATCCCTACCCCCCAATTATGATTGCACTAGGCATGTGAACTTCAACATACCAGTTTTGAAAGGACACATTTTATTTATAGCAACCATTTGTGTAAAAAAAAGTTATGTACGTATGAATTTCCTACTTATTATTAACTATTATTTATTGGTTGCTGCTAGCATATAAGGTTTTTGTACTAATTAGAGAAGGTGCTTTCTTGTGATGACAAAGTGCATGGTGCCTCATTTGGAAGCAGACAAATTAGAAAAAGAAAAACTCCACTTCTGAACTGTGGCATGTGGCTTATGAGTACAACCAAGCTGGACATCAGTCCTCATTTATACTCCTGCCTGGGCATCACTTTGGCAAAATACAAATTTCGAAATGGTACATGGTAACCTTACAAACAGACCTGCCTAACTGTCTTAAAATACTATACATATTGCCCGTGTTTCTTCCAAAATTTAGCCACCTGGGATTTAGTTCCATGAATGAATGATGGGAGCTAAGTGTCTGACCTTTATTTTTTGGTCTAAATTGATAGCTAATTGTCTAAACAATTATTTGGCGATTCGCTCTTATGCACTGATTTGAAATTTCACCTGTATCATATATATTACACTTCTAATTATGATTTTATATCCATACACATTCTTGATTATATGAAATAAAAACTGATCTATATTTATATTTAGAAAACATGGATACCATGCTTTTTTAGCCATTCGGTTTGCTATCTGATAGAACTCTTATTGTTTTTCTTTTAAAAAATATCTTAGTTATTGTATAAAATTTTATCTAAAAAATCCTGTTGATTTTTTTTCCACTGAAATTTTGTTAAGGAGAGCTGATATATATGCCAAATTTAAGATCTAATCTATGACCATGCTTCCCGAATAGCTCTTCATTTCAAGGCTTCTCTTTAGAAAATTTCACAGTTGTTTTTTTTTTCTGATGAAAGCTCAGATATTATTTTGGATAAGTAGAAACTGATGATCCAAAAAGCTGATTATAAATTTTCCTTAGTAGCTATGTCAGGAACAGTGTCTGAAATAGGAAGTGGCAGTGGGGATGAGAGACTACAAATGCTTATGAAGGACTTAGATTAGGTAAGAGATGGTGGCTTATTTCATTAGAGATGGGTCTGGAGAGAAGACAGAGAAAGCAGCATGCTCCTGAACATTACCGAGCTTTTTCCCTGTCCTTTCGAGTTGAAAGCTTTAGTCATTGAGTTTTCAGTCTCTTTTATTTGCTAATAAATTCATTTGATTATAGGTTTTTCTATGTATCTATCTATACATATGTGTGTGTGTGTATATATATATATACACACATACATATACACGCACATGGATATATATGTGTGTGTGTATATATATATATATATATATTTGGCCACATAATATAAGGTTTGAAATATGTCTTTATTATCTAATTACTAAATGTTTACATTTCATTTTTAATATCCTAACAATAAATTGATAGATACTGGGGTGCTTGCTAAAGGCAAGATTGCTGATAGTTTTCATTTTCTACTTTTCTGTTTCCCATGTCATTTCATAAAACTGTGCAAAAATTCAGCTTGCTGATAGGAGGTTACTAATACAGCTACTTTTAACAGTAAAAACCTTTTTATTGGAGAATAACTCATTTAATAAATTCCCATGTTAAGTGTACAATGAAATGATTTTTAGTAAGTTTATATAGTTGTACAACCATTGATATATCCAATTTTAGATCATTTACATCACCCCAAAATAAGCACTTAGGCCCATTTGTATTAACTCCCTCTCCCAGCCCCAAATGACCACTGATATATTTTTTTCTGCAGAGGCTTGCCTTTTCTGGACATTTTATACAAATGTGATGTATCTGGGTTCTTTCCCTTAGCATTAAGTTTTATCCTGTTGGGAGAGATAACTTAATGTATGCAAGATGATAAAAAATAGGTTCCAAATTTATATAAAGCATGATATCAATTCTATAAGAGACTTTCATTTGTAGCAAGGTCAACTATTCATTCATACCACTCCCAAATGCGTGAAAAATAGTAACTGATCCCAACTTCTTTATGCACCAACCCTCTTCTTCAGGGGAAGATAGAAAGTTTTTAATTAAAAGTATCTCAAGCTCTTTCATTTTGGATTATCTCTATTTCCTTGGGCAGAACAGACTGTCTCCTGGAGGGCAGGCAAGCCCCTGCAATGGAAGGGTGCAGTAGCTGGCAGCCTGCGGGTTCCGATGCCCTCAGGGTCCTCATTATCCTCTGAGATTTCGCTTCATCCCTCCTCCTCCCCGGGGTACAAGGCAGCACTATCCAATAGAAATGTTACTTAAACCACATATATAATTTAAAATTTTCTAGTAGCTACATTTAAAGATATAAAATATAAAAGGTGAAATTCACTTTGATAATAAATTTTATTTAACCCAATATATTCAGAAACATTATCATTTCAGTATGCTATTAATATAAAATGATTCAGACATTTTACATTCTTTTTTTCATATGAAGTCATTGAAATCTGCTGTATGTTTTATACTTGCAGCACATTTCAGTTTGGAGTAGTCACACTTCAAGTGCAGAGTAACCCAATGTGGTTAATGGTACCATCCTGGCCAGCAGAAGTGTGCAGGAAAGCTTCGCAGCCTCCTGGCACTGGAGCGTTGAGTGGGTGGTCTGCCTACAGATTTTGACTCCCTTATAGAGTTGACGTCATGTTTAAATAAACTTTGAACACTGCTTTTTTCCTTACCTTGCATCTTTCAAGGTCTTCACTACCCCTGCCAGGATGTCCTTGGTATTTCTTGTATGGGGCATGGCTTTGGTCCTTACACAATTCACTGGTAACATAACTGGACCAACTTAGTTGTAGGGTTTGGGCCAACACCTGCTGCTGCTGCTGCTGCTGCTGACCCTGCCGTGGCCTTTGGTCCTGATGATTTTTAGTAAGACCCTCTGGGTCTCGCCAGCTTTGGTTTTCCCAGCACGTGCTTCCAGTAAGACCTTGTGCAAACTGTGAGAAACAAATGTTTTCTCATATCATCTCTAAACACTTCCTTCTCTTCCTGTGTCATACTGGACAGGATGCCATATGGAATGCAGGGCTTTCCTGGGAGGCATTTTATACCAGGAAAGTGGGGAACCAGTCCCATGTTCTTGGATGCTTTTATAAGCTATCTCAGTATTTCTACTTAGCCCCCAGACATTGCAGTTTGACCCACTAAGGGGTAGAAAGTGATAGAGCTGGCGCATGGGAGTTTCACTACTTCTGTTTTCCGTACCAGTGGAAGGGCAAAGGGAAATATGATTTCCAGGAGAAATAATATAGATGGAATTAATATTTTCAAAATATTCTTTCTGTGATGTCTATACAAAGAAAAGTCTGGAAAGAAACATAACCCTGTGATAACAGTTTTTGTCTCTAGGTAATAAAATGAAAGATTGTTTTGATTTTCTTCTTTATATTTCTGTATTTTCCAAAATTTCCACAATGGGTGTACCTTTGTGATAATAAGAAAAAACCCATAGTAGTTTTAAAAATAATAAATCATACTTTTCCATTTTCATCGTTGTTTGATTGTGGGCTTCAAACTGGTGGGCAAAGTGGAAAGTAATGTGCAATGTATAGAAGTTAATGTACTAATCCAAATACAAGAGTATTAAATAGAAGATATCATTTTCAGGTATCAGAAATAATCTTCAAAATAGACATGAGGACATATTCCTTTGCATACAGTGGTTCTGTTTCCTAAAGGGCTGCGAATGCACTAGCTCCCCACAGCCTTCCCATGGGGCCTGTTGGGGCCTATGTCGCAGCCCTAGTCACTGCAGTGTGTAGCTCTGTGAGCTGCGATGGCTCTGCGATATTGATGTTTCTTTTGTTTGGGGGTAATTTTAAATATATACACAGGATGGGGCAAAAGTCGGTTTACAGTTGTGAGTCCGCAAAACCCAGGTTATTCTTGTGTTATTATTTATTGTATTATTTTCCACACAAACAACTATAGACCTGTTTTTTCTTTACTAAGTGTTCTTTATGTTAGATACACAGAGGGAAGAGTAGAAAACAAGCACACATAATGGTCATATCTCGTTTTCCTTATCTTTTCTTAGCATCACTGCTTCCCATTGCCATCGAAAGTTGCAGAGTAAACAAGTAGAAATTAGATCACCCTTCTGAGCAAAGAGGCCTCTCTCTTATCATTATGACAGTTTATAAATGCTTGTTAAAATATTCAATCTGTAACTTTTCTGAAGTTAAACTATCTTGCAGCTAACATGGACATTCCTTTCTCTGTTCAATGATTGCTTTTACAAAGATGGATATGGTTGTGGCATTTCAGTTATAATTGCTGTTCCTTATAATTAAATAGTCTGTCTCTTCCATTTATCTCCTTTGTAATAATTTTGATATATTAAAAAAATTTTATGTACTCTAGATGATAATTTCAAAGATTTCTAAAAGCAGATTTACTTGGCCAAGAAGTTCCTCTGGGTATCATTTCATAACCAGAAAACTTAATAAAATTGGGCATAACCAACAAAAGGAAGGGATGGGCCCTTAAGAACATTATTGGCCAACATTAATGTAATAGTTGAGCAGTATTTCCATTCAATAGAATCACCTGGGAGCATTCTAAGTTTTGATGCCCAAGCCAGTCCCCAAGCAAGTCAATTAGAATCTTTGGCAACAGTTTTTGAAAATCATCAGGGAATTCTGAAATTCAGTGAAGTTTAAGAATGAATGTATTTAAGTTCTTTGCATATTTTCTGAAGTATGGGCCCCAAATCACCTATAAAATTCTTGACAAGATCCCACTTTTTGTAGAAGTACCCCTTATTTCTCTTTTCCTAGTGCTACTTCCTCACTGAAATAGTTCAGGTAAGTCATGTAGGTAAAAGCTTAAATTCATGGAAGAAGCCCTCCACAAGGACAAACCTTGGGCATTTCTCTCCAAGCAGGTGTGCATGCCCATGCATTTAATGAAGAAAGCGTTGCTTTCTATAGTAATAAACACTAGTTTTTAGTCATTGTTTCCTAAAGAAGAGAATTTTTCTGTTGTAAGATATCAACACTTGAAGTTTAAGATGGTGATGACCATTTGGGAAGGAAGAAACTAGAACCAGCTGCCTTCCTAATACTAAATTGACTGTTAATCTAGTGAGTATTTTGAGGTAGTTGCCAACAGCACTAGAATTGACAGTTATTGCATTTTCTAAGTAGTAAAACCAGATGTTTTTTTCTCTTTTTTTAACAATATGGGAAACACAGCATGTTGTATTGGAAGACATTAAGTGTGTTTAAAGTGGGTTCATAGTCTAATCTCTGAGGGTTTTAAAGAGTATGCTTAGTAACGTGACATTAACAGAGACTTTACAAACATTTGTTGTGTTTGCCTCTCAGCATGAGATTTCCCCAAATTAGTTGAATGCTCTTGTTCATTAAATCTCCGACAACCAATCTCCATTCCAAGTGGAGGCGCCAACTGATGTCAACCAGGGATTACCGGAAGGCATTAAACAGATATAATTCTTAGTGAGCCTGCCTGTTTTGCCTTTTAAATGAAGTCAGAAGTGTTGGCAAATTAACATTAATTTAAAAGATTAATTTAAAAGACCCCACTGATAGCCAACATGCCATGTTCCAACCCATAGAGGTAATTTTGTCAAATAATAATAACACTTAGAACCTGCTCATTAGTAAAGCATAACTAACTATGGCATGTGTGTGTCTCTGTGTGTGCTTTCATATGTTGAGGCATGAATACACAGATTATTTGGACATAATTGTAGTGTCCTTTAATGGACTGCAGCTGAGCAAACATAATTGACAGAGGAAAGCTAAGAAATTTATGAACAAAGCAATGTACAGTTATTTTAATGTGAAAATTAATGAGCAAATCTGTGTCAGTGGGCAGGTGGAGCAGCAGCTGGGCAGACATGCTCAGCAGAAGGTCGTTCTAGGGGCCTTGCAGCTTCAGGTCAGCGGTCTCTTCCAAAGCACAGGAAATTAGAGAGGGTCTGTTGCTTAGTAGTCTGGTCTGCTCTTACTTTGTTGTTTATGGTTTTGATATTTGATTTTAGAAATCTTTCTCATTAAAAAGCTTCTGGATTTCTACTATTATATGGCAAGTTGGTCTGTCTGTTGGTTATATGACTGTTGGTTACAGTTACTTATTTAGGATGTAAAATGGGATGTCATCATGTATATGTTTGGTAGAGGGCAGACAATATTCAGAAACTCTTTAAAATACATTTTTATACAAAATAAGCATTACTGAATCATTTTAGTGCCTACCATTATTTTCTTTTATATGTATGTGTTAATAAAGTGACCACAGGTACTATAATTATAAAGGAAAAGCTAGATGCTCTGGTCTTTTCAAGAACCAATTATCTCATATTTTCTTCCCAGAAACACAGACTTTTACCTCGGCCCATAATTAGTATGATAGATATTTGAAAATTTCTTTTTGGGCACTGGGATGTTTGAAACTGTATTATCTTTCTCCAAGTCATCATTTACACTGATACGAAGGGGCAAATGATCTCCTGTTACTCTTCAGCTGCAGAGGAATGCTGTGCTCTCCAAGACCACACACAGCATTTGTGAGTGAAACAGAGGCAACCACTGTATACAAATTGATGTCTACCACTAACCCCTTAACTAGGGAGTTTTACTAAGCATTTTCTGGTAATGAAATATTGACCTTTTATATATAAACTCCAGGAAGATTTTATAAAGCTTCAGGGCTAGGTAGGCAGAAACTTGGCACCCATGGTTAAATGAAGAAAGTATAAAGTCATGGATTAGGAGAAACATAATGACAACTTTCATGAAGTTCCACCACTCTACTGGCTACAACATAGCTTCAAGAACTTGATGTTTATCCTTTGTTTAGAATTACTGCAAAACACACACACAGAGCTATCAGGTAATATTAAATAAGAATTATTAAGTTAGTGAAGGAAATGTGCTTACAATCTTATTTTATATATCTTATAGTCTTACTTTATGTATTCTAACATGAGTTTTATATAACTTTTTTGTTTTAAAGCTGGAAGAAATCTTGGAAAGTATGCAGACCAGCCACACTGTATTAACTAGGGGTCTGGTTTGCAAACAACAGAAATCACTTTTAGTTGAATTTTGCAGTAAGAAGATTTTATCAAGAGATATCTGGACAACTTACAGAGTCATCTTGCACAACTGAGCTTTGAAAATGGTTGGAACATCAGAGGCTGTGAAGATAGGAGATAGTCATGACTATCTTCCTTCCTCTGGTGGACACCTTCTATCTGGTTAAGATCACAGAATAAAATTTATAATTGCCTTTCTTTGCTATGCATTACCTATACCTTTTGCTTTTGGCCAGCAGTTTGGCTGGGTGAGGTCCTTCACTTAATGGGTTCACTTCTTTCTACCTTAGTTTCTGAGGGACTAGCTTACATGTTGTGACTTGTATCACTGAGCATGCAATTCCAGAAGGTATCCTGGTGGTTCCTTGGGTTCCATCTACTTCTCCCTGCCTCTGTTAAATAACAGCAGTCCTGTTTACTTTTGATGGGTCAGTTGTTCAGCCAGCACTGTAACCTTCTTTTCTACTTATTTGCTTGGTGGTTTGATAAACTCCAAAGGCAAGTACTTGCATCAGCTCCTATTTTAATGTGACCATTATTGTCCTCCTGATGAAAGTATTAGAAGTTAAAACCAGCAGGGACTAGTCTCAAGGATGGGAAACAAGTTTTACAAATATGTCTTTAGGTTTAATTATGAGCAGCATCATTCTCATTTGTACTTATTGGTCCACCTATGTACATATTCTGACAGTGTTGAGAAATAGCATGATGCACTAGTCACTAATTCAGAGAAAAACCACTACCTGTAAAACAGCACCCAACTTCACAAAATATTGTCTCTCAGCTCATGATGCACCTGAGTCATCAATAGACAATACCTCTGTTTTACAAGGACAGCAGCATACAGGTGTAGTGAGTACTGGGTGTCAGCACATTGCCCTTCTCCTTCTTCCTAAGGAAGAAGAAATGTCCTGTAGGACTTGGTGAGTGCACAGATGATGCCGACAGGTGAATAGGGAAGGAAAATGCAAATTCTTTTCCTGTTCTTCTCATAATAGAATGGGTGTGATATAATGTAACTAGCAAACACTGGCTAGTTTCCCCAGTGTATTTATACCCTGTCAAGAGCTTGGAGTGACAATTGGGCAATGCATAGCTTCTGTTTCTACTGCTGGGAGCATTTTGTCTTAAGCCCCTTGAGCAAGTACCAGGCTGCTGGGGAAGAAGACATGCACACATAACAGATAACCTCTTCTACCTCGGTCTTTAAAATCACCTCCATGTATTGCTTCTCAGCCATTTGGCTAAAATCAATTGTAGTAGTTGTTCTTTTTTTAATATATTTTTTATTTTATTGATTATGCCATTAAATTTGTCCTATTCCCCCTCTTCATTCCCCTCCACCCTGCACACCCCTTCCCCACCATCCCCCCTTTAGTTCATGAACACGTGCCTCAAGTTCTTTAGATTCTGTATTTCCCCTACTATTCTTACCCTTCCCCCTATCTATTTTCTATCTACTGTCTATGCTACTTATTTTCTGTACCTTTTCACCCCTTCTCCATCTCCAACTCCCCTGTTGCTAACCCTCCACATGATGTTCATTTCTATGGTTCACTCCTGATCTAGCTGTCCTCTTAATTTGCTTTTGTTTTAGGTGTGGTTGTTAATAACTGTGAGTTTGCTGTCCTTTCACTGTTCATCCTTTTTATCTTCTTTTTCTTAGGTAAGTCCCTTTAACATTTCATATAATAAGGGCTTGGTGATGATGAACTCCTTGAATTTGATCTTATCTGAAAAGCACTTTATCTGTCCTTCCATTCTAAATGAAAGCTTTGCTGGATAAATCGATCTTGGATATAGGTCTTTGGTTTTCATGACTTGGAATACCTCTTTCCAGCCCCTTCTTGCCTGTAAGGTCTCTTTTGAGGAATCCACTGACAGTCTGATGGGAAGTCCTTTGTAGGCGACTGTTCCCTTATCTCTTGCTGCTTCTAGGATTCTCTCCTTCATTTTAATCTTGGCTAATGTAATGATGATGTGCCTTGGTGTGTTCCTTCTAGGGTCCACCTTCTTTGGGACTCTCTGAGCTTCCTGGATTTCCTGGAAGTCTATTGCCTTTGCCAGATTGGGGAAATTCTCCTTTATTATTTGTTCAAATAAGTTTTCCACTTGTGGCTGTTCCTCTTCCCCTTCTGGTACCCCTATAATTCGGATGTTGGAGCGTTTAAAGATGTCCTGGAGGTTCCTAGGCCTCTCCTCATTTTTTTGAATTCTTGTTTCTTCATATTTTTCTGTTTGGTCATTTTTTTCCTTCCTTCTGGTCTACTCCCTTGATTTGAGTCCCAGTTTCCTTTCCATTATTATTGGCTTCCTGTGCAATACCATTCCTTTCAATTAGTTTAGCCTTCATATGTTCCTCTAATTTGTGACTAAAATCAACCAGTTCTGTGAGCATCCTGATCACCAGTGTTTTGAACTGTGCATCTGATAGTTTGGCTATTTCTTCATTGCTTAGATTTATTAGCTCTGGGGATCTGAGTTCTTCTTGAGCCATGTTTTTATCTGTTTGTGCCTGTTATGTAGGAGGAGAGGCACCTTAGTTGTTCACCAGGATGGGGCCGCCCAGGTCACTGGTTTGTGATGCTGTATGTGGGGGCGGGGTCAGAGAAGGAGCAATGGTGGTCCTCTCCGCTTGCCTAGTCTGCCTCACCACTCGCCCCCGCCTGTTTATCTGAGCGCAAATGTACGAGCCCGGCACCCTGTGCCGCCCGGTTTCAATGCTCACCTGTTCACTGGTTTATCTGCGCGCAAATGCTCTACCGACCGCAGACAGCCAGCTGCACCTCTTCCCTGTGTCCGCCTGTAGCTAGCCCGCACCTGGGATCCAGGCCCTTGGCTGAATGTGCACCTCCTGGGTCAGGGGATCTTCCCTGCCCGACCCGCTACGATGCTGGCTTTGCCCCTCTCACCGGTTTAGCTGAGCATTTCATTGTTTTCGGACTCCGTATTGTTGATTTTCTGTGTGGTTTGGTTGCGTTTATTATTGTTAAAATTTTGTTGTTTTTAGGTTTGGTTGTGCAAGGACGCAAAGTGTTTCCACCCACGCCTCCATCTTGGCGGAAGTCCTGATGGAGGACTGTAGTATCTGTTCTTATCAGTTTAAAATCACGTCCATGTAATATTCCTACACTCTGTACCAATTCAGACAGCTCCATCTATATAACTTCAATGACACTTCCTCTCACAAATCCCCCAACCATAGTTTTTCAACGTCCCTGACTAATTGGCCAAACCATTAACTACTACCCACAAAATATTATTAACTCATCATTTACTAAATTACTCAAAAATATTTATTGGGTAGCTTAGATGCGGTAGTTGCTAATCCTTTACCTCTGGTAAAGTGAACGTTGAGATACTCTTCTTGAAATTATACCAACATGCAACATTTCCCTTCTTTACTACCTTCCAGGCACACCTCAGAGCAGCATTGTCCACCATATATGTTGGGCCAGTATATGCATAGACCCAGCTATAAAACTGGCTTATCTGTTTCTTCCTCAGTCAGCCAATCATTGAGAATGCCTCAGGGGCCATAGGTGTGGGTTGGGGAGGGATGTCAGTGTGGAAGGAGCATGAGCCACCCATTTGTGGGAGTCACCTATGTCTTCAGGTTGTGCTCAAGCCCAATACACTTTCAATTTATTAGTCTGTACTGTTAGTCACACTCGGCTCATTTTGAGTAGCCAGAGTCACTGTCACCTGGTGTCTTAAAGGCAAATTCCAGTTGATACCAACCCTCATCTAGTTGTGAGGAATAAGATAAAACATGAAAGCACTTACTATATCACATTGTATCTGCTTGACAAATAATAGCTACCAAAATAATTACCAAGGTCTAATAGCAAGTCAAGAGCTATTTGTAAAAAGAAAAATCATAATTCGTGAAGAAGACATGAGCATGCTCCTGAATTCTGAGGGTCTCTACAATACAAAAACCCGGAACATTTTGTTTCAGGCTCTGTAGATCCTACTAGTCATCCAGAATATGGAGTGCACCAGTGGACCCACTGCATTATCAGGCCAAGTGGCATTGCTGTCTGCACTGTGGCTCGAACCAGCTGGGCAGCTTTCTCTTGCTCTGGCCCCCCTTCAAAACCGTTAGTTTTTCAGATCACCCATTAAACTGACCAGAGAGGCACTACCAAATACTGATTATGTTGACCCCAAATCCAAAGAGTATCACCTACACTGATTTTTTAAAGTGGAAGAGTACCCTGTGGCTTTCCCTTTGAACATAGAAAGTCTATATTAAGTCTCTGCTCTACTGCATCCTGTCTCTATGACTTCAGGCACTTATTTACCTCTTTGAATACTTCCACATGGCTGTTATCAAAATTAAGGGAAATAACATTTGTAAAGTACCTGGTAAAGTACAAATTCAGCGATATTAGTTTCTCTCTATACTCTCCTCTCAGTTTACAATGTTTAACCAGCTGTGTCCTGGCACTTCAAATTCACCATGTCCTAGATGAAGCTATTCATCACCTACTCCGATCTGTTCCTTTGATAGTGTTTCCTTGTCAGAAAATGACACCACCACTCACCTCACTGCCCACTCAGAAGCCCAGATGACTCCTTCCTTTTTCACTTTCCATTCCCACAGGCAATGGCTTAATAAGTCCCTTGAATTCACCTTTTAAACAGTGATTGCCTTTGCTATCCTAACCATTCATTCCACTATTATCTCTTCCCTACAACTTCTCACTACTTCAGCATAGTCTGCAATGCAAACACATCCAATCAAGTCATTCTGATGCTGAAAACCCTTCAGTGGTTTATCTGAGCACTTCTGATAAAGTTCACAGGCCTTAATCTTGTTCGAGATGAGTCCTGGGCACTCTGCTTTATCTTTTATCTCCCAGCTGACTCCTGCCCATTCCATTCCTCTCCAGACTACTATACTCTCTCAGTTCCTGAAGGGCCCCAAGATTTCTCTTGCCTCCACTGGCTCTTCAGACTGAATGTTCCTTCTAACCAGAACACTCCTGTGGCTAATTCCTACTCTTTCGAGTCTCTGTTCAACTGTCACTTCCTCAGAGAGGCCTTCTCTGGCCCCTGGACAAGGTTAGGTCTTCTTGAAATGTTTCCATGGTACTTGTTGTAATGAAATGTTGCTGCATTACAGACCACCCATAATTTATTAGCAGGAGACAACAATAATATTATTATTGCACTTATGGATTCATTGGGTTAGGAATGTGGACAGGGCACAGACAGGATGGCTTGTCTCTGCTGCATGGTGTCTGGAGTATCAGCCAGGAAAACTCAAATGGCTGAGAGTGAATGGTTGAAATAATCTGGTAACTTCTTTCATTTAGACTGGGATACATAGAAAGCTAGGTGTGGCTGGGGCTCTGCATGGTCTCTTGAAGCTTGAATTGACTTCTTCAAAGCATGAGGAGGACTCAGAGTAGTTGGGCTTTCTGCTGGGTACCTCAGGGCTCCAGCAAACAAGGCAGACACCTAATGACCTTTTATGTCCTAGCCTTGAAAATCACACAGTATTACTTCTATTTTATCTATAGGTGAAAGCAGTAATAAGCTCATCCAGATTTTAGTGAAGGAAATTGAGATGTAAACTTCCAATAGTAGGAGTAACAAAGGATTTGTAATTGTGTTTAAAGACCATCACAGTACCCTGTATTTGCACAATCTCAACTACCATTTTTTAAAATTGAAATTACTTTTTAAATTGTTATATTACAAGTAAGTTGTTAATTCTGTGGGAGTGGACTCTGTATCTGTCTTCACCACAATGCCCTCATATTTGGTACATTGTAGGTAACTCAATTTCAGTAAATATCTATTATGTGGAAGAATGAATATAACTAGAGTAAACCACTACAGGCAAATGGTAGAGCCTTGGTCAGTTTTAGGTGTCTGAGCCACACTTATCTTTGTTGTGGTTAAAACTAGAAGCATAAGGAATTACCTCACTCTTTTGGTTATTTATGTTTGCCTTTTTATTCATAATAAAAAAAATGCCATTCTAAAATTGTCAAGCCTAATTATTAAAGGTCATAAATCTTAAAAGTTATCTGGTTCAATGATTTTAATTTTTAAATCCCTTCTGCTGCCTCTCTACTTTGAGGTCATGCATCCCACGTGTATATGTACTTCCTGATGCTAAACTTTCTGTCTCCCAGGGCAGTCTGTTTCATCTTCAGACAGCTATTGGATTTTTTTCCTTCCTTTTTTCCTTATTTTTTGGTAGTAAGCCCAGATCTGTCCCACTAGTTTCCACACATTAATCCTCCTTCTATTGTTAAGACCATATGGAAAAAGTCTGAACCTTTTTCCCCTTCACACCCATTTAAATGTTGAGGATTGTCATGTATTTCTCTTCCCCCAAATATACCTCCATCCCTGTAAGTCCTTTCTTTTCTAAGCTCTTTCTAGAGGTGCATGTTTTCAACTCATTTGTCCTTTATAGTGGAGAAGGGTTTAAAGGAATGTCCTCACTAGTTCAGGGTCACTATGGGAAGAGTATTGTCAAAGAATATAAATTTTTGTAAATAAAGGTTATTACTTATGAAGTTATTTGTACCAGTAGCTAAGATACCTTTGTTTAAATAAGACACATTTATATCTAGAAGCAAAATAATTTGATTGCACAGAGGTATTAACATGAGATTGATCTGTCAAGGTAAAGGCCCCAGGGTGCACAGTCAGTGGGCGAGGTGGCTTCACTTGCAGAGAGAATGACATACTTCTCTAGCTCCATGTGGATCCTGGGTTGATAGTAATTATTACCTACCTTATGGCTTCTCCCAACTACACTGATTACAAACTTGGAACGAGCCTTTCTGTTTAGAGCAGCTCGTGGACCTTAGTCTTGGATGTTTGGTAGCAGCCTGCTACCACCTGCTCAGTGGCTGAGGGGCACAGAGTTTCTCTGACCAGGGTCACAGTATCCAAAGGAGCCCCTTTCCTTCATCAAAGCCCAGTGAGGCAGCTAAAAGGTAGACAAACAAAGGCACAATGGTGAGAATTTCCCTTTTGTTTTCTTGGTTGAGCCGTATCAGTGCTTCTGCCTATTTTTTTTATTACCTGCAAGCTAAAAATGTTTTTTACATATTTAAATGGTTGAAAAAATAAGAAGAAATCATGTTATATGAAGCTGTATGAAATTAAAATGTCTATGTCCATAAACAAAGTCTTCGTGGAACACGATCATGTCCATTCAGTTGTCTCTGACTGCACGTGCCTCAGTGACACATACAGCGTGACACACACAGGGACTACATGGCCCACAGAACTGAAGTATTTATTATATGTCCCTTTCCAAACAAGTTTGCTGACCCTAGGTCTAGTGGGATGGTAGAAGGGAGCGGCATTAATGCTGTTGCTTAAAAACAAAATGTTCTAATATGCTTGGGCTCCGTTCTTAGCTAACCTCTGGATAACTGAACTGGAGCGAAGGAAAGCCAGGAGAACTTGACATTCTCTTTGACCTAACACGCCGTTCTCGCCTGATTGCATTTCTTTTTGTCTGTTCCCTTTCACAGTATAGCACCTAGGGCTCCAGGTGTGGTCAGACCCCTCTGCTAAAACAGAGCAAAATCAAAAGCTTCTCCAAGATACACATGTTAATTAACTTTGCCATAAGTGGCAAAGCATGGATGCATGTGAATATGGATCACTTTTTAAAATCCATATTGAACTAATGATCATCTTTCTTTTTCTTCACCGTTTTATTTAATTCAAAGCTTTGCTAAAATTTCAAGTCTAACGAAGTGTTACTAGAGTGATACAAAGACTTTCTACCAGATAGACTAATTTTCAGTACTTTGCCTTATTTGCTTTATTGTTTGTACTCTTTCTCTCTCTCCACATACACACACAACACACACACAGTGTTGTGACATAATATTTAAAAGAAAGTTGCAGACATCACGACACCTCACCACTAAATACCTTGGCACTAAGTAGCTAAGAATAAGGTCAGTAATTTACTTAACCACAATATCATTGTGGTATCCAAGAAGATGAACAATAATTCCATAGTATTATCTAGCATTCAGTCTATATTCAAATTATCCTGTTACTAGAATGTTTTTATAGCCTCCCCAACTAAGATACTATTACCACATAAAGAAAAAAATATTTTGAGTAACCTTTGAAAAAAATACCGTGTATATCCTCATTCAGATATATTCTAAGGGAAAAAGGACTGGAAAGAAATCCTAAACTTTACTCAGTAGGCTTTTTATTGGTGGTGACACTGATTTTATGAACTTAAAATGTTTTACATTCGTGGTAAGATAAAGTATATAAATGTACATTTTAATATTAACAGGACTAGGACTCAGTGTACAAGAAAACATGGCAATATTAAATAAATTTTTACAATTACACTATTAAATATAAAGTGAAAATATCAGTAAAAATGGGACTATTTTTCTTTTTTCAAATAATTTTTTTCCTCTGGAAAGGGTCACTGAAAGGTCTTAGTAACAGTGAAACTTCAGGACCAATGAGCATTCCTAAATATCGATTTTAAATGCCATTTTCACCTATAAATAAAATTGATTCCAGCTCTGGAGTAGGAAAATTATAAGGAGAATTTAGACTATTATATTGTATTAGCTCATAAATGTTGAAGAAATGATAGCTTTAGAAAAACACATTTTTCAAACCCTACTGTAACAATATAGGCAAAGATCATCAATTGATGGTAAAACCTTCAGATGAAAGATTTTTAAGAAATAGGATTATTTATATAGAGGCAAAGTTTTGCTCTATGAATTACTTACTAAATGAAAGAAGAAGAAAACAACATGTACCTTTACAATTCATAGATCTGGCTATTGCCACATTAATCAACCGAGTATACTCATTTAGCATCACTAATAGTGGGCCAGCCTGACATTGCGCCTCATGAGGTGATACAGTATGAAAAATAGCACCTTCGTGCCAAAAATATTTTATCTCAATCTAACCAATTTTCTAGACTAGGAATTGACAAACATTAAAGGCAGACAGACAGACAGATTGTAATTATTTTGGGCTTTGTAGGCCGTATAGTCCCTGTAACAGCGGCTGCGCTCTGCCCTCATATCAGGAAAGCAGCCATAGACAATATGTACACAAATGGTTGTTCCTGCTCCAGTAAATCTTTATTTCTAAATGTAAGTGATGGATTGGATTTGGCCTCCTCGTTGTAGTTTGTTAACCCTCATTTGAGACATAATAAACTGTTTACAGAAAATTCACATGAAAGAGGAACCAAAGAAAATGGATACCCAGAGAATATGATCAGACATATCTAAAATGAGGAACATTCTACAATACAGTTTTTTCAAACGCTTCAAAAAAGTCAGCGACATGGAAAGAAATGATGACACTATTCAGACTGACCGTAAATAAACTGGTGAGTCAGGAAAACCAGTTTCAGTGTGTGAACCTAGATAACAATCACCTTTTTGACGCCTGGCGTCACTGAGCCCTGCCACCCCTCCCTTATCTTGTGCAGGTGGTATTTTACCTTTTGAATTTTTAATAATTTCTAAATTACAGTTGGCATACAATATTATATTAGTTTCAGGTATACAACATGGTGATTTGACATTTATATAACTTGATTATCCAATAAGTCTAGTACTCATCTAACACGGTACATAGTTATTACAATATTATCAGCTATGTTCTGTATGCTGTACCTTACATCCCCATGACTATTTTTATAACTGGAAATGTGCGCATCTTAATCCCTTCACCTTTTTTACCCAGCCCCTCAAATCCTCTGCCATCTGGCAACCATTCTCCGTATCTATGAGTTTGTTTATTTTGCTTTTTAGATCCACATATAAGTAAAATCCTGCAGTGTTTTTCTTTCTCTGGCTGAGTTATTTCACTCAGCATAATACCCTTTAGGTTCATCTATGTTGTCACAGATGACAAGAATTCACTTTTTTTTGCAGCTGAGTAACATTCCATTGCATATGCATAACACCTCTTCTTTATCCACTTGTCTTTCTAGGCTATTATAATACTACTGCAATGAGCATATGGATGTATATATTTTTTTGAATTAGTGTTTTACATTTCTTTGGATAAATACCCAGAAGTAGAATTCCTGGGTTATATGGTAAATCTGATTTTGGTTTCCTGAGGCATCTCTATTTGGCGTAGCATCCTTCAGTTATTTCCTTCCCTCCATGGGAATCATTCCCTCCGTGGGAACGATTTGCAGTCACTACCAGGATAACTAGTTTGATAGTGTCTTAACCCACCTAAGCTGCTTTTCAAAACTTTGTGAAATAAAAGCAATACTATCTTTCTCTAAACTTTCTATTAAAAACATTAAGAAACCAAGTTTATGGAGAGAGGAAGAAAAAATGGCTATGCTTTAATCATCAGTCTTTAATTATTATCAGTCACAAGCAAGTTCTTTGTAGTATTTGACAGTTTTGTGCCCTACAGAAAAAAAATTTGCTTCCTTCTAATAACAATCTATGCCAATACTATATTTTCTAAAAATTACAGTAAAATGATCTTCTTTATTCACCTACAATTTTCCTAAAAGATAGGACTTGGAGATAAAATCTCAACTTATTTTCAAAAATGTCATCAAGAAGTACCTAAGATCTGTTATAGGAAAATACTTTAAAATTACTTTTAAGCTGAAAACTAGTTTTTAAATTAATGTCAATATATCTCTTTATTGAAATTATTTGCAAGAAAGTCATTTTCCAAGCTTAAAGTATCATATGCTTTAGAGGAAACTAATAAAGGCAAGCGAGATCTCTTATAGACCAAGACATTTTTTTAAAAATTTATACTTCATTTCCATGATGCTATTCTGTTCTCCCCGTAAAGCCCACATACCACTGGAGGGTCAGCTTCTTTATGCTCAGCCAATCCTTTTTTTTTTATTTTTTAATTGAGTATGCTGTTACAATTGTTCTATTCCCCCCTTCATTCCCCTCCACCCTACCCCCCCATCCCCACCATTACCCCCCCTTTAGTTTATGACCATGTGTCTCAAGTTCTTTAGATTCTATATTTCCCATGCTATTCTTGCCCCCCCCCCATCTATTTGCTATCTACTGTCTATGCTACTTATTTTCTGTACCTTCTCCCCCCTTCTCCTCCTCCCACTCCCCTGTTGCTAACCCTCCTTGAGATCTTCATTTCTATGTTTCCACTCCTGATCTAGCTGTCCTTTTAGTTTGCTTTTGTTTTAGGTATGCTCAGCCAATCCTTGCTAGTCTGCTTGTCCCTGCCTCTGTTTTTCCACTCTGGTCTCCTCCCTCAAGAACTCATATTTGTGAGGAAAAATCTGTTTCAGAGTCAGGGTTTGTTTAATTTCCCTCATCATGATGAAAGTTTCTCCTGCTTTTGTTCCTTAGGGAAGAAGATATTCTTGAACTTTACAGTAGCTTTTCTGTTCTGTTTAACAAAGGGCTAATGTGTGTGCTCCCAGGAACATACAAAATCGACTAAGATAAATTTAAACTCAGTTCACTGTTTCTGCTTTTTCTAACTTATGGACCATGTTTACAGGCTGGTAGTTCTAAATGATCCCTTCCCACCTGAGAAAGAGATCTGAAAGCCACGACAAAAGTTGCCTGAAGAAAACCAAAAAGTCCAATGAAATGCTAGGCACCACTAGGAAAGAAAGCAAAAGTGTGAACTGGCATGTGCACAAAATAATCAGAAATTTGTATTTAAGGAAATTACCTGATTCCTGGTATGACTCAGAAAATGATGACTCTTAATGGCCATGAAAATGTCTATAATGGCCATTTGTAGAGGGACAAAGGGGATCAACTGAGCCTCTCATGTAGAAACCCACCGTCGAGATTATTTTAAATCTATTAATTTTTATTTATAAATTAAATAATCGTATTGAATGACCAGTACTTGGCATAGAGTTATAAACAGAAAAGACACAGTCTCTGTTTTGAAGGACCTGACAGAGTAACTTGAAATTCAGATATTCTTGGTGAGGGCAACACTAAGTGCCGGGGGAGCACAGTGGGGCAGCACCTAAAACAGGCCCTGATGGTGCAGGGGAAGCAGGAAGTCTCTGTGGTAGAAGGAACCACCTTCCAGAAATAGAAGACGTCTTCCTGCCAAAAGTCCATGACAACTTTAAGGGACTGAGAATAATTCAGTGTAGTTGAAGCATAAAATTTGGAATAAGTGGGGAAGGTTTGTGGTAAAAGATTGACTAGATTAGTGGAAGCCAAATTATGGAAGTCCTTGGAAGACTCAAATTTTGGAGTGTCTGAGTAGGGTAATTTCTTACTGTTTTAATTAATTATAATTAATTTCATTAAATAATTAATGAATGAATTTAGTGTTTTATACCCTTTGTATTTCCAAAAGAATTTCATTGCATGGGAAGAGATTTAACAAAATCCAGGACACTAGAATAACCTTGTGTAGAAATTATATCTACCATTAGAGTAGTAATAAAAACTAGGGAAAGAATTACCCTAGAAACTGGCACATATTAATACATAAAAGGGTTCAAAATGGGATCAGACACACAAATGGAACTAGTGGATTATTAAGGGAAATTGTTTATTTGAGGCCCTCACAGGTCCTCCCACCAAAAGACCTCATTGACATGATCAGAAACTGAGTTTCAAATGGAATGGTTTTTTTGGCCTTGTTCTGTATTATGTGTCTTAGGTATTTATACCCTTATCCTTTAATTATACATACCCATCTATTTGGGGTAGCCTTAGTAAATATGATCTTCAATTAAGCTTAGGTCTTTGGAGAATATTTAGAAAGCTAATGGCCATATCTGCTTGTGGGGAAAATCCAGACATCCCTTTTCCATTGACTACATTTTTGTTTGACTTTTTGGTAATAAGATTCTCTACCTTCAAATTAAGCTTTTATGGGACCATTGATTAAAATGGCTGATTAAAAACGACTTTAGGAGGGAAAACCCTTAAGATAATTTTCTCTTATTGAATTCTTTTAAAGTTCTTTCTATAAAGTGCTGTAAGTTGAGTCCTTCTTGACTTATCCTGAGTGGAAACAAAGAACAATGACACCTCTGTATTAAATTCCCAATCATTCTCCAAGATCACTTTCAGTTTCCCATTAGCCTTATCATTGCCATATAAGGAGTCTCACTTTCTTTAGATTTTCCTGAGTCAGTTTCCTGATCCTTTAATAACATTTGCTGACCTCTTCCTGAATTCCTTCTTAAGAATTCAAGTATTGATTCTAAGACATTTAATGATCTTCCTTTCTAGTATTTTAGTAGATATTGAGCTAAGCTTAAATTGTAGCTATTTTAAGTTAAAGTTAGCCAGTCGTAAGTAAATACTGTATAAAGCTACTATATAGTACGTACAGATAAGCATGCACAAACACAAATAAACAGTTGCAAATGTGTGAAAAATCCCCTAGGAGATAATGTAGGTAAAAGGGCAGGGATTTTGAGCAGAGGAAAATTAGATATAAAATTTATGTAAAGGAACTTCTGACTTCATCTTAGGGAGGAGATCCAGTAAGTAAAACAACAACTCAGTTTGAAATTATTCAGGTCTGTTGTTTAATATAGGTAATGCCTCCACAGGCTTTGACTTGGGAGATGTTAGGGAATGTGAACATTTTAAGTAAAGTTGGGAAATTTCACATAACTGTGTTGTACTGTTGTGTTTTACTATCTTAATACTAAGTGGGTTCACAGCAATTATATCCTTGTAAGCATTTAACAGCTGGCTGGCGGTGAGAGGAGGGGACAGGGGTAAGCCCTGAGTTGCAGCATTTGCTGATTTCTGTGGTGTAAATATGCCATGGATTATTTCAAACTACTAACTTGATGTCACTAAACACAGAATTGGGAAAAATGTGCAGTTGTACATTGTTATATATTATGTCTATCATACAGCTATTAATGTGAATAACTTCAAGAGGATAGATCATAGTAAAATAATTGGGCAGTGATGAGTTTTGAGTATTTGTTACCTTTGTTTTAAATACAATCTATTTCCTTTAAGTTTATATAATTGAGTGTTTGTCAATGGCTGTGTTTAACAACCAGCTTGCAAAGGTCCTAAAAATCTAGCAATTTGCTGTCTGTAGTTGGCCTAAGGCAGCACTTGGGTAGGGTTCACAGGCACCCTAGCAGATGAAAGAAATTATACAACTAAGTCCCATGAAGAGATAATTGCACTTCCCTACAGACTGCTATGGAGTTGTCTGTGTGCAGACCTGCTGTGCCCTGTCCGCTGTGCTGCCTCCCCTGTGAACTCTCCCAACATCCAGAAGTGAGGTCCTAAACCGAGTGCACCCCCAGGCACTGCACTTGTTCCAACCTGGACGGTCACTTCGAAGAAAAGTGGAAGGTTTTCTGGAAACTTTGATGCCCTGAGTAGAAGACTAGAGGGGGTGTTTCCATCCAGTCTTTTGTTGGCACTGGTAGCTTTGGAAGCAAAGTCAAACATATAAATTTCTCAGGATGTGCCATATGTGATCTTTTAAAAATGGTTTCCTGGTTGGTCTATGACCAAAAAAGAGAAGCTCTGAACTAGGGACAAAGGATAGTTCTCGAAGATGGAGAAAACATTTTTGACAAGAGTCTTAGAATTCTAAAAAAAAAGGTGGGGCAGAGTATTATTCTAAATTTTAAGATAAAAGGCAAAAATTTACACATAACAGGAGAAAATCTTTGGGGATCAGTAAGTGTTAAAAGTTGATGAATCCCCAAGTATGTGACTGGAGGACTGATAATTAAGTGCAGAAATTAGGACCATAAACTGTAAAGTCAGGATGTTGGATATACCTTCATGTGAAATTGGCACATGTAGGCAACACATCTGAAGACAACAAAATAATGCAATGAATATGTGGAGGAAAGTGGACAATAACAGGGGCAGTGATTGTGCCTAAGCACATTTGGAAAGTAGGAAAAGCATAAGATATATACCTCAAATACAGAGAATAATCCAATAAGGTCTGTGAACTGGAAATATTGAAGAGCAGAGAACAGATCATTCTTTATACCTAGGCCCACTTCTGGGCATCGATGGCCAGAAACTGGGGGGGCAGGGGAATGTCTCACATGTTCCCATGAATAGCAGTGGAGTAAACTGATCCCAAGTGAGACAAGTAGAGGTTGTCTCATGTGCAGATCTGTCAAAGTGAGTTTAGGAGTAACTAGCAGGCGATGGAACAAACACAGATATCAGGAGTCTGTGGCAGAATAGAAAAAGAAATTGATGACTATGAAGGGGATGGGTTGCTGGAAGGAGAATAATCTCAGTGCAGCCAGAAGAGGCCAAACACATGGGGCCATTCAAAGTAAAACATCAAGCAGGCAATGCACTAGGCATTTGAAAGTTTTATGAGCACAATGCAGAAAGAAGAAGGCATAAAGCAGTATTCAAGAGACTGATCACTAGGACAATTTTCTATCTTCCTGATGCTGGGTTTTTCTATTGTTCCCATGCAGCAGGCACCAACACCAGAAAAGGAGTGGTTCCCAAAGTTTAGAGAGCGAAATATCACCTGGTGGGCTATGAGTATGTGAAAATATAAATCCCAGAATCCTACCACTAGTGATCTTAGGGAAGGGACAGGAATCTGCATTTTTAAAATATGCATCATTGAAGATTCTAATGCAGCTTGTTTATCAGCCACTTTCTGGAAAATGCAACAGAATAATGAACCCAGGTGCCCTACTGGTGAGACGTGTCTGGAAACATATTGTTCAGCAGTCCTGTGGTTCAGCATTCCCACCTGGTGAGCAAATGCTGACTCTTGTGTGAGGCAAAGGCATGGCCCAGCTGTCACAACTTGTAGTTGCTTGGAAACTTCTACTTCTTTTACTTGTTTTTTTAAAACTTCTTAAAGTTTTAATGTTGATGTTTTACCTTGGGGTTAGTAATATATATCATTTCAAATCTTGCTTCAAGGCAGGTGGGTTATAAATCCTAATTAAATAAAAAGGTGACTTGCTGATGCCCTCTCTCATATTATCAAGAAGTGGAGAAAGTTAGTGAAGCTGATTAATTATTGGTTGAATAATAGTAAGTTACTTTTTATACTGATTCTGCCTTGTTAACATATACGGGAGTACCTTGAAAACTAAAAAGTTTTATACAAATAGGTGATTTTGAAAATATTATTAATTTATAAATACCAAATAAGTATATGTATTTATCTATAAAATTTCTGTAAAGTCTTTGTGTACTAAAATGTTCTTGTATTTATGTCATTGGGGGGAAAGTCCAAACATTTCCACTAAATTCACCTAAAGACAGAATACATCACTTTGTCACAATATTGTGGCTCTTTGTTCTTTGTAGCTCTTCCAAATCCCACAAACAGAGGAAGGATTATCAGTGCAATCTAAGCGTGTGTGGGCTTGAAAAGCTCTGAATGTTTCTAAAAGAGCAAGTCTTTTTGATGCCTAAAAAAAAATTACTGGTTGCTTCTGGGGCAAGTTAATCCTTGTGATTGGTCTCCACAAACCATACCTTCCTAGGATTTCCATGTACTGGACATGACTGATCTGCTGCTGACCAGGCTCAGATAGTGTCTTGTTGTGGCCCCCGTGTGGCAATTGGTCTATTTGCAAAAAGGCTTGTTTCCATCTGCAATTATGCCAAGTTCTGCGTATAAGCACTTTCCTCCATAGAAATGAAGCAGTCTAAGCAAGGCTTTCTGTTTTAACTGAAGGATACATGTATTGAATAAGACAGAAATGTTGGCTGTGCCTGGCTAAGGTGATAAAATTATTTTCAGAACTAAGGATCTAGGCAGAAGATATATTGACATGACAATCTTCAGGGAAACCAAAGAGACATGATCTCAGAAAGATGTATATTCAAAAGGGGGCCCCAGGAAATATCTTTGTCTCTAGAAATAACAGGGGATCTGGCAGAGAGGAGTTGTGACATCTGGGAGAGGACAATGAAGACCAAAATTTAGAGTCACTTGGAGAAAAAAATGTGAGTTTCTTTTCATATATGTGACAAGGTTGACTGTATCTCTAAGATATTAGAATAGTGTAGACAGTAAGCTCTTAGAGCTCTTAGAATAAAATAGCCTTCTCTTTGCTATCCAGGCCATTGGGTTGCCCACTAGTTTAGGGTTAGAGTAAATAATCTGCCTTTGAGGAACAAGATTAATGTCCCTGTGTCAGCTTCACATGGACCGAGTGGAGTACCCTGTGGGTTCGCTGTTTGGGGCTTTATGATTAGGCTTCATGGGAGAGCCAGGTCTGTCTGCTTTCTGTGCTCCATGATGGTGGCATTCTTTGGTAGGACAGAATGCTTCTTCTTCCTAAGGAGCCCCTCAGGCCATTGCTTTAATCTTTGTGAAAAATGCGAATGAAGAGACACAATGCACCTTTTGGTGTTCTTTGTTATCCATGTCTAGATAGACCAGCACTTGGCCATTTTAACTTTTATTAAAATAAAATTTCATAAAAATAAAATATCTATTTTGTTTATATAATGAACTGACTTAGAAAACTCTGCCCTATTTCTCTTTCAGCCTATCCATTCTTTCCCCAGTTGCTCCCCAAGTTTGGAATTTAATTATAATTCTCATATACTATTAAATTGTACAAATTGTGCATTTTTATAAGTCTGCTTTACTGTATTTCTCTGGCTCATAATCCTCTTCTATGAATTTCTCCATTTCCTTTGAAAGCCATCCAAAGAGAGGTCCCAAGGAATATGGGTGTGGACATCTTCAGCTTAATTTAGGAAAGGAAAATACAGGGTTTTTGGAGATTTATTTTCCCATATCTAAATAATACTGTTGAGAAATTGTATGTATCTTTTTAAAAGGGAATTGAGAGTATAATTTCATTTATATGAAAAGTTCAGAACAGGCAAATGCATCATGACAGAAAGTAGATTAGTGGTTTTTGGGGCTGGGGCAGAAGGGGATGTGGAGAGTAACTGCTAATGGGTACGGGCTTTCCTTTTAGGATAATAAACACGTCACGTACTTAGAAAATGATGATGGTTGTATGACCTCCTAGAGATATTACAAACCACTGAACTGTATACCTTAAAAGGGTGAAGTTCATGATATATGAATTAAATCTCAATTTAAAAAAGTGGGGGGATGAGTATCAGTGACCTAGTTATTATTTGTAAACTTATCTGGATCTCTGTCCAGTTTATTGTTTTGTCTTCTGTGAAGTTGTGTTTCTATCAATTTAGTCAATGATACTGCTTTCAACTTTATGTATTATTTGCTTGGGCTCTGGAGAAAGCCACACATCTCTCTCTTGGCCTCAAATAATAGCCTTTCTAGGACATAAACTTCAGAATCTCACCTGACAAAACTGCCATGTAGACTACAGAGCTTGTCAAGCTGGCACGAGATATGGGCCCCTTCCCCAGACATCCAAACAACAAGGCTCACTTGGCAGAGCTTTCGGGTTTCTGCTTTGTGGAGCTGACTGTCTCTGAAAAAAAAAAAAGGAACAACGAATGATTCCAGAGCTCAGTCCTGAAGGCTGGGTTGAGACAGAAAGGAGACTGCTGACAGGCACAGCTTGGCAGCAAGTCACCAGAGAAGCGAGTTGAAACTTGAAGGTGGAAGCTCAGAGTGCAGCAGCAGTAAATCAGCATTTGAGGGGGCCAAGGAAAAAAGCACTAGGAATGTCACACCCAAAATGAAACATATTTTTATCGTTGTTTTTTAAAAAGTGTAAAATGAAGGAGAGAATCCTAGAAGCAGCAAGAGATAAGGGGACAGTCACCTACAAAGGACTTCCCATCAGACAGTCAGTGGATTCCTCAAAAGAGACCTTACAGGCAAGAAGGGGCTGGAAAGAAGTATTCCAAGTCATGAAAACCAAAGACCTACAACCAAGAGTGCTCTATCCAGCAAAGCTTTCATTTAGAATGGAAGGGCAGATAAAGTGCTTCTCAGATAAGACCAAATTCAAGGAGTTCATCATCACCAAGCCCTTATTATATGAAATGTTAAAGGGACTTACCTAAGAAAAAGAAGATAAAAAAGATGAACAGTGAAAGGACAGCAAACTCACAGTTATTAACACCCACACCTAAAATAAAAGCAAATTAAGAGGACAGCTAGATCAGGAGTGGAAACATAGAAATGAAGATCACATGGAGGGTTAGCAACAGGGGAGTGGGGAGATGGAGAAGGGGGGAGAAGGTACAGAAAATAAGTAGCATAGACCATAGATATAAAATAGATAGAGGGGAGGGTAAGAATAGTAGGGGAAATATAGAATCTAAAGAACTTGAGACACGTGTTCATGAACTAAAGGGGGGGATGGTGGGGGAGGGGTGTGCAGGGTGGAGGGGAATGAAGGGGGGGAATAGAACAAACGTAATGGCATAATCAATAAAATAAAAAATATATTTAAAAAAGTGTATTCAAAATGCCTAAGGAAAAAGGTTTGGTGGAAGAAATATCTTTATGTTTATAGAGCGGGGATAGGAAGGGTTACTTAAAAATAGGAGAAAGAAAACAAAACCCCAGAGGTGTTTATGACAGTAACCTTTCTGTGACACTGATTTTTTTTTAAACCTTACCGTTAAAGAGGCTGTTTATGAAGTCTCTTTGCTGATCGTTTCCTGTCCTGGAAGATAATCAGAGTTTACTTCACTGCCATGGGTGGCTGACTCACTGTGAAAATCTTTGGTCCTTTTGATGTTTGCTGTCTACAGAAGTTCTGAGAAGTGGGAAGGAAGCAACAGAATGTAAGGGGGATCTTTCGAACAGTATTAGAGAAGGCCGGTTATAGGAGGCTTATTTACTTAAGCCGTTTGTTTGAGGAACAGGACTGAAGTTTCTTTTGTTGTCTCAGTGCCATCCCCTTGAGTCCTGAAGAAGAGAAACCTGTTCCATCAGGATGATGTGGATGTCTGTCTCCAGGAAAATGAGGGCCAATTAAAATCAGAAGTGAAAAATAGATAAAACCAGACTGAAATATTGTGATCTGATAGCACAGTGGTAATATTTATTAACATGACTTTAGAAAAAAAGATTTTATTTATTTATTTATTTATTTATTTATTTTTGAGAGAAGGGAAGAGAAGGAGAAAGAGAGGGAGAGAAACATCAGTGTGTGGTTGCCTCCCGTGTGCCCCCTACAAGGGACCTAGTTCACAAGCACACGCTCAATCCTCTGAGCTACACCAGCCAGGGTAGCATGACTTTAGACGAGACTGGGTGTGTTCAGGGTGGTATGGCCTTAGACCAATGTGACTTTTTAAAGTTTCATACTGAAGCATTTGTGATTCTCCCAGTATTCGTGGTTCTGAAAACACTCACTAAAATTTGGTAAATCAGAAATTATAATATCAGAAAAATAACTCATTTTCTAAATGAGTTATTTAGAAAAAAAACCCTAATAAAACTAATGACCCATACCTGTCATTTTCTTACTTTTAAGTCATTTATTTTTTTCTTTGCAAACAAAAATGGGGAAAGAATTTAAAGAAAACTTCTAATGTTATAAAGAAAGCTTCTAATATTTTAAAGAAAACCTACAACACAGGTTTTCCTCTTACATCCCATGAAATAATTATAGCACCTTAAGGATTTTAAAAATTTAACACCTATTAATTATGAAGTCAAGTTTTATCTGCCATAAATCATTTGTGAATGCCAGAGTCATAATGTAAATGACCAATTAGTGTTGGATGGCAGAGGACTTTTCTTAGTGAACACGCATGATGGCTGGTGGTAATAAGCTCCTGCATGTATTGAAAAACCCAGATTTCAGCTCTGCTGTTGTCTACTTGATATGTGTTTCCAGTTGTTCTGGACTTTTCTTATGTTTTGCATAATATGATTTTTACACATTCATAATATGGCACTTAATTATGAATATGTGGAATAAGTGAATGTAGGGAGGCTATTAGGCAAATAAATGCTGGTCTGCCTGGGTAGCTTTATAAATTTCAGTTCATGATAAAGAATTCTGTAAAGCCAACCTGTCACTCCTGCCTGTGCCCCCTCCAAAATCACAGGACTAGTAAGTCTGTGTCATGGGTGTCCATGTCCGATTGGCCTTTTAGCATCCATGGTTCTTGATTGTCAAAAAAACCAGATACCTGGTTTGTTCTTCAGTGATTCAACTTCTCTTTCAACTTCTCAAATGATTGACTATCTTACAAAGGAACACCTGCTGACTAGTTAATAGAAAAGTAGATATTGAATTTGTTCATAACTTTTTGTCAACTACCATGTCCTGTTATTTACCTATAACCTAAAAATTTAATTGAACATTTTCTGTAACTTTTTTCATTCATTCATTATTTATTCTGTCTTTCATTTATTGGTGCATGCTTTCTGTTTTAAACACTATGATAGTTGTTGGAGATATAAAGGAAATTAAGACATACCTGCCCTGGCTGGTGTAGCTCAGTGGATTGAGCACGGGCCTGCAAACCAAAAGATCGAGGTTCAATTCCCCATCAGGGCACATGCCTGGGTTGCAAGCCAGTTCCCAGCAGGGGCCAGTTCCCAGCAGGGGACACATGAGAACCAACCATACATTGATATTTTTCTTCTTCTCTCCTTCCCTTCCCTTCTAAAGATAAATAAATTTAATTTTTAAAAAAAAAGACGTACCTAACATACTCAGGAACTATAGCCTAATAGAAACAGTACATGAAAACAAATAACTATAAAACAAACCAATAAGTGCACATTTGTGTATGCCATTAGTTTATTTACTTAACTATCTCTTCTCATTTATGGAAAGGCAAGCAACATTCCCCAGCCTGGGTTCTATTGAAAAAAGGTTTCTATTACCAGATAATTTGGGGAAATAAGCACACTAAGTCCTCCTTATGGAGATTCATAATACATACCACATATTATAATGCATAATTCCAGAGATCCTACTGTGAAGAAACCTATTTCACTTTGTTTATCTTAGTTTTTCCCGGACTCACTTGAACATCCAACACATTTCTCATAGCACATGTGTTAACATCCTGTGAGATACTAACATTACATGGGCCATTGAATTCGGAATGAACTGGTTAACATTTGGAACAGTGTGATGTGTCCCTCTTCCATTACAGAAGAGAAAAAGATAAGTATTCCCTTATACATAGGAGATGTGTTTATTAGTCAGGACTTCTCAGAAGTGACTGAACAAAATCTAACTCAAACTGCCTTAGGCAGAATAAGGAGTGAGTTGATTTACATGAATGGGAATCCAGGAATGGGTCTTGCCTCAGGGACTCAAATGGCATTGGCAGATTCTTGTCACTGTTTTTTTACTCCTTACTTTGTAACTGTTGGGGCATTGATAAGGATTTCCTCCTTACCTTCCTCCCTGGCTGAGCTGGAGGCGTGGAGGAAAAGGAGGCATGGATACAAGCAGCTCCAGGCTTAATTATATCAGTATATAGCTTAGCAACCTCAGGGAGAAAACAGAGCTTTTCTTCTTCAATATCTATATAAAATCCCTAGGGAAAGATTCTGATTGGCTCAGATGAAGTCCTGTGTTCATTGAGGGCCAATTACTGTGGTCATATTCATAATATACTATTAACTATATCTGGTCATAGGCAAACCCCTAATACCAGGAAAGGGGAGGAGAGGATTCTTTGATTAAAAGCTTCAACAGGCCTACACAACAGGTCTGTTGGTGAGGCAGTTTAAAGGGGCTTGATGTGGTTAGGCTGATGCTAGGGGATCCAAAAACAAAAACAAAAAAACAAACCCAGATGTCTACCACTATGTGGTATAATTATTAAAATCTAAATTTGGCCATAATAGGCAGACAGCCCTGGTATCCAATTACTGCCAGGAAGTAGGGGTAAAAAAAAATCAACTATTTAATATTAAAGTCATTATTTTTAGAAGACAAAAATTTATAAAATGTATAAAATGGCTTGTAGCTAATAATCCCAAATGTCATGACCTCAGTCAGTTTTTAAGAATATAAAAGATTTTATTGGCTGCAAGAAGTTGTATTGCTCAAAGTTATACATTCTATGAATGCTTACCATAGATTTTTAAGTAGTTGAAGTAACTAATTCTACTACAAATATTTCATGCTAAAATTGTTGCAGCCATGTTATAAGGTATTAAACCCTGGAAAGTTAATTGTCTGCCTTTGGATTGGAGCAAACTCAAGATAATTGACTAGGCAGAATCTTTGCCTCATTATGGTACCATGGTGACTAATCTCCAAGAGGATGTGGGTTGGCCTTTCTGCCTTCTACTTAGCATGTGTCATTAGGTTTGTTCCTAACTTTTTACAGGGCAATGTCAACTCTAGACCAAGCTCTGCATTTAACTGTCAGTGCAACATGATCATACTTGATGGATTTGTCTGAGGCCGGTCCTGAAATTACATAAAGAAAATATAGAATAAAAGATTAAAGGACTTGGGGCTTTGAAGGAGGTGAAGGCTACAGATATTCATGTCTCGATTTTAGTTGGAGTCAGGTTTCTCAGAAGATGTTTTTCAATGGAGAAAAGAAGAGGATTCATGTTGGAGCTGCGGGTGGACAGATGAAGAGGAGCCAGTAAAAGACAACAAGCATCTAGGGGTAAATAAGTGATACTGGAGGAGTGTTGAATGTCTAATTAAGGCTTGAGCTCGTAAATGTGTAATACATTCAATGAAGAATTAGGGCTGAAAACTCACAGTTATTAAGAACCACACCTAAAACAAAAGCAAACTAAGAGGATAGCTAGATCAGGAGCAGAACCATAGAAATGAAGATCTCATGGAGGGTTAGCAACAGGGGAGTGGGAGGAGGGGGAAGGGGGGGAGAAGGTACAGAAAATAAGTAGCATAGACAGTAGATAGAAAATAGATAGGGGGGAGGGTAAGAATAGTAGGGGAAATACAGAATCTAAAGAATTTGAGACACGTGTTCATGAACTAGAGGGGGAAATGGTGGGGGAGGGGTATGCAGGGTGGAGGGGAAGGGAGGGGGGAATAGAGCAAATGTAATGGCATAATCAATAAAAAAAAAAAGAAAAAAAAAAGAATTAGGGCTGAGAACTGGCATGGCAGGTATGGAAAGAGAAAACAAGATAATTAAAAGATATTGATGAGGATGCCTTTGAAGAAATAGACCCAGGGGGTCTAAAGCTGGGAGAGAATGAAGTAAAGTCTGTTGTTTCTCATAGCCTGAAAGAAAAGGAAGAGGTGGAATGGCAATAAGCTTCATGAGGGAAGATCTAGCCTGGTGCCTGGTACATAGTACATAGTTAATAAATATCATTGAAAAATGGACGCTTGGTAGGCTAATGTGGCAAGCTGAGTAAGGTTGAGTGAGAACATAGAGGAGATGGGAGGCTGGCAGGCAATTCATTCCTAGAGTGGTGCTGTGCACAACCTTTATCAAATCTATGCAGTGACCTTCGAGATTGGAGTCAGAACCGAATGCCCCACTTTAAGATTTTGACAGGGGATCAGTTCTAGGCGATGCCCAGCTCCAGGTTTGATGCAAGGAGTGGAGGTAAAGCAGGGGAGAAGTGAATACTATTGGGGATCAAGGAACTGTAAGGGCATTGTTTTGAATACCCCTCAGTAATGTTAGGCAGTGTGACCTGGGCAGCCAGTAGCTGATTCCAAAAACCCTATTAGGATAAGGATGGTCTCATCCCAAAGTCAATGGGTAAAACTTTTCTGGAAATGTCACTGGGGAGCCAGGAAAATGCCAGTGTCCTCCCCTAACTTCTAAATGGTAGCGGTGGAAGCAGTGTCACCTGGAAAGCGCCCGTTTTCAAAATTAAGGAAAACCATTAAAAGGAGCAACAAAGAGTGGAGTGAGAGAGGGTTGCATGTTCCAGTGAAGGTAGTATTTGATCACTAACTTTGCTCAGACTTGCTGGTGCATGGTAATTAAAAAAACAAACAAGATAGGGCTCTATTATTGTTTTTAATTTCCTATAGACAATGTACCTCTTATGTCTAAACTCCAACTTATGAAAGGCTATTGGAAAGAACTATTCTAAGAAAATTTTGAGGACATCTTGATACAGGGTGCAGCCGGGGTGGGGGGGGGCAAAAAAAAAGGATTTGGAATGGTGCCCAAAATTCAAAGTGTATAGAAATATTGGAGAGACATATAAGATGTCCTCACCGCCCCCCCCAGGGGGAAGGGATGAATGGAGCCAGGCCATTGAGAGCTGTTTTGCATAGCAACAGTTTTGCAGCTAACCTCTGGAGTGATTATTTAACATATCTATAACCTTTAACTGGTTTCATAGATATGCTAAATAGGTGTGGCCAAGTTTGGAGCCAGGGAGAAGGATGGAACTAGGGGACTCAAGATGGAACTAGCGGGGACGGAGGATGGAACTAGGAGGACTCAGGATGGAAACTAGGGTCTGCGCTCTGGAGTGAGAAGGCCTGTGTGGGAGCTTGGAAAAGATGGGCTCCAGGACATGAGGGGATAACTGCCCAGGTGAAAGGGGAAACCACGCAGCTTTGCCAGATAGAGATCCCTGCAGCCAGGTGAAGAAGAAAGCCACATGCTTTTGGTGGAGTGCGGACTCCTGCACCTTTGGTAGAAGAGGCCCACGTGGCTTTAGGATGCCCCCTTTGGCCACGGAGCCTGAAAAGCAACAGAGACTTTGACTGGAACTGGGTACAAAGGACTCTTGTCAGTGGACCATGAGAGGGTACCACAGTACTTTGGATTAACTCGAGATCCTGCACAGTGACACAGCTGACGGTGCCAGCGGCCTGCAACACAGACGTGTGCTCTTTTCCTGATTTACGGTACCCGGAGTTGGGACAGTGGGAGAAGGGAACGCTGTGTGGGTGTAGGTGTATACCCTAAAGGACTTTGATATTTTAGTGGAGGCATTAGGCCTGAATAGCATTAAATAAACATTTTGTTTCCTTTTCACAAATCTCTGGCATTAAGAGATGTCTTTCCAATTGGCGGCGGACATAAGGGCCCAGTAGATTTTAGTATTTTGTTTTTGGGAGGGGCCCCTGTTGTATAGCAGTTTTGGGCATCCCTAGGTGGGCCAAATATTGTATTGCCCCTCCCTCGGACCTCTTGTTCGGTAACAATCTGAGGGTATAAAAGGACTACTGAAAGCTAAATGGAAAGAGTGAGGAATACACAAAAAAGAGGTTCAAAAAGAGTTAGGAATAGATCAAAAAGAGGAATAGTTCAAAAAATGTCATTCTACACTAATTTGGGAAAAGGGCTAATATGGTATTTGCAACCTTCCTCCAGTGGTCCCATCCTCACATCTGGTTCTGTGCTCCTCTTTCAATTCCTAGGTTTAAGTCCTCAGTTAACAGCTGTTTATATCTCTGCAGTTCCAACTCAAGTGAACTCAGACAGCTGGCTGGGGCTGATTATAACCAGCAAGAAAATGTACTTCACTCTCAGTTGTGGGTTTTCACATTCAGTATGATGAAATGTCCACCCCCTTGGAGCTTCCAGGCCTATTCCCAAAGGAAGTGCTTCACACCTTTTTTTTAAGGCTGAAATGCTTTCAAGTTATTTCTCCCTGCTTTGATTTCATTTAATAGACCTCTTAAATATCACCAGTAGCCTAGGATTTTCAAGTGTCATCAGGATATACCAGACTTTTTTCCTTTGGAGAGGAAGAAAGAGATTCAGTACCAGTCATTGTTGCAGCTGCCCATCGCCAACACTGGCCCAAGCCTGAGAGGGCCACAGTCACTGAGGAAACCTGTTACCTATGTGTGTTGGGGTGTGGGGGTGGGTGAGGTTGAAAAATTCAGCTCTAGAATGTTAGTAGCACCAAAGCAGGAACTGCTACTTTGGAATAATCCTGAGGCATATAACTGTGATGTTTTGCACATGCAATCAGAAAAAAGTCCAGTCTGGGTAGTAATTTGTACCTGGTTTCATTTTGATAATAATAGTCAGGTAGAGTCCCTCTAATCTGAATTATTTATCTATGCTGTAGTTCTCAGATTGTGGTCCCCAGATCAGCAGAATCAACATCACCTGGAAAGTTGTTAGAGGTGCACATTTTTGAACTCCATGCCTCACTACTACTGAATCAGAAACTCTGGAGGTGGTCCAGCAATCTGTGGTCTGATAAGCTCTCCTCATGATTCAGATGTTAGCTCAGGTTAGGGAACCACTCGGCCAAATGGTATTGGTCCTCAGTCCAGGCTCACTCATCTGAGGCAACCATAAATTTTAGAAATACCAATGACTGGGCCCCATCACCAGATTCTGATGAAATTAGTATAGTGTTGTGTCTCAGCATTAGGTTTTACAAGTTGCATTTAGGTTTTACATGATGCTAATGACGGTCATAGTTGAGAACCATCCTTCTGTTTTAATGTTAGAATGGGCTTTCTAATTTAGGGCTTTGTGATAAATTTAAAAAATAATTTATTGAGAACAACTTTATTCATTTTGCCAGTGTTAATTTAGGCATGCTTATATAGAACAAACCACAGATAATGTAAGACTTAAGAGGGTGGGGATTTTTTCTGTCCAGTTTTTATTTTTCACTATTGTATCTTAATCACCTAGGGCAATGCTTGGCACATAGTAGATGCTCAAATAACTGTATGTTGACTAATTAAATTAATTAATCCATTACAGAATGAAGTTCCAATAGGAACTTGCTCATACACCTCACAAAGGAACCAGTAAGCACTCTGGACTGGAAGAATGGTCACTGTTTGGGGCTGGCATGAGTTTGTCTCCTTCTGGTTTGGGAACTCTCTATGAATCCTCTTTGTTCTTGTTCCACACTGATCTGTACCAGGATGTCACTGCCTTTATTAGGATTCACATTATCTTTGCAGAAATTGGCCTCTGCCTGTGCCCTTAGCTGGAACCCCCATGGAGTAGGGCCTTGTTGCCCATTTCAATAGATAGCTTATGCCTTCTGATGGGAATACTCAGTTTTTAATTTTCCTTCTGTTCTCTGGGCTCATTTGTCCTTCTTTCTTCCTCCCCCACCTTTAGGGGCACTGCACTTGGCCCGCCTGTTTTTTGATCTGAACATTCTTCTTTGTTGAAATGACCTATAACTAATGGAGGGATTCTTTCTGCTTGATGGAAAGAACAACTCTCAGAATGGGCTTGAGCTAAAAACAGATTTCCCAGCAGGCAGAACACCTCTGGCAGGAGCTCTGTGGTCATGTGCCTGTTAAAAGATTTTGTGTTTAATACTGAAGAAGCCATGTGACTCTAGCACTAAGTAGCAAGTTTGTTCATAAAATTGCCTTTAATTCGGTAGGGCAAATTACTTCCCTGAAACATTTTGGGGGAGTTCAATACTGGTGAGAATACTCTAATTAAGAGATATTTTATGTACTTACTGCTTAAAGCATTTAAAAAAACTGTAGAACCTGCCACTTTCAGCTATTCTTCAGAAGTCTTTTATTCCCTTCTTGGTTACTGTAGCTTCTTTTCAGACTGAAGTTACCTGTGGCTCCAGATAAAAAAAAAGGTCACGATTTTGTGCTTAATATTTTGCCAAGTCTTTACTGAAGTTTCACAGAAGCCAAGGAAGGCTGTTACTAAAATTCAAGGTGTTTCCAAACCATTTGCATTTGTAAACTCATCTCCTAGAGTGCAGTACGCATACAAAGTCTCCTAAATGATGCGTAAATTCTCCATTTCTACATGAAAGCCTTCTGTCCCTTCAACCACACTCTGGCCTGAGGCTTAAACAAAACCCTTTGCATATTATTGCTAATGCTGTGCCTGATTCTGCAGCAGCTGTTGCTTTTGAACAATATGAGGCTTCTCTTCCCCAAAGAGAAGTTGAAAATGCCTCTTTGCAACACTTTGCACCTTTGTAGACTCAGGGAGCATGAAAACAGATTTGGAGATGCACCTAGGATTCTGTTTGGGAATTCAGGGCACAACTTAGAGACTATTGAGTTTAGCCACTTTCTGACATTGACTTTCATAGCAACAGTTTAATTTAGAGAAAATCTGCTACCCCAAATGGCTAAAGGTATTTACACAGAAAATATTCCAAATGATTGACTTCACTGTGTTGCTGTTTTCTTTCTCCCCAAATATGTGAGTATTTGGCTTTTTTACAGAAGTTTTTCTGCATCACTTCTTTTCAGGCAAAGAAATTTTTCTATCCAGAGAAGGAGAGGAAAGCGGCACCAAGAGTTTCCCCCCATTACAGTGAATTACTATTCAAGTTACACCATTACTTCTGTAAAAATAAAAATTTTGAGTGTGTCTCCTGTTTTCTTAAATTTTCCTTTGGTGGGTCTTTAAGGTAGTCAGTTATCTTGATTGCTTTGGACCCAGCGTCGGCTGTGTCCTTCCTTTAGCACCACCTGGTTCCCTCCCCCCACCTTTACGTCAGTCTTACTGAAGGAGTTGCCTCTACTCCTCCCTTCCTCCTTACCTCCCACTGCTTCTTCAGCCTGCTCTTGTCAAGATCATCAATGGCTTCCTGTTATTTAACATATCGACTACCTTGGATTATAATCTCTTCTCATAGCATTTGATATCACCGCTCTCATTTTCCGTAGCTTCTTTGGCGGCATTTCTCCTCATTCTCCTAGAGTTTCCTCTTTTTCCAGTTCCTTTCTTAAATGTTCCTTTGGGAATCAGTCCTAGGCCAACTTTTCTTCCTAGTCTACACTGGCATACACTGGAATGTTGCAGGTTCAGCTTCAGACCAGCACAACAATAAAGCGAGTTTTTAAATAAAATGAGTTGTAGTCTTTTTGTTGGTGGGTGCTCTTGACTTCAATTGGTAAAATATGTAACATTTATGGAGCGCACTATGACAAGGTGTGCCCATACTTTCTTCCTGATTGATATTATTTGCCCATGGCCTCAATTCCATGCTGAAGATAAGATTCCCCATCTGTTTCTCCAGCCCAGATCTTAGTAAGGCAGGCCAATGTCCAAATCGAAACTCATTCTTTCTCTGTTTCTCTAAGTTCCCATTTTTAGTAAGGGACCCCATTGTTCATTGTGCAGGACAGAAACCTTAACTTCTTCCTCTCTGTCTTTTCCTCTCTTCCATAAAATAAACCAACAATTCCTATTTATTCTATTTTCTACATAAATTTTAAATTCATATCTTCTCTCTCCCTCCTGCTGGTATCTCTCCCCCTGCCCTAGTTCAGGAAACCATCACCATGCCTCTGGATAACTCTCTCTGGTCTTGCCTCCCTATCCACCCATCCGCCACAACATTGGCGAGATGTTTCTGATCACTGCATTTCCCAGATCAAAACCCCTCGTGCTTGCAAAGCCCCCGCAGTCTGGCCCAGCTCACCTCTCCAGCCTCAGTTCTTTGGACTCCCCACCTTGCATTGTTCATTTTGGGTCATACTGTGTTTCTTTGAACTTCTCCAGCATACAGTGCTTTGTCATCTCTGGGCCGCTGTTGTAGTCGTCATTGTCTTCTTCTTCTTCCTCTTTTTCCTCCTTCCTCCTCCTCTTTCTCCTCCTCCTTCTTCTTTCTTTTTTTCTTCTTTCTTCTTCCTATTGTCTCCTCCTCTGGTGAATTTTTGCCTTATTTGGGGGCCTAAAATTGAGAGCACTTCCTTTTGGATATTCTCCCGAATGTTCCAAGCCTGGCAAAGACCTCTGAAGGCCTCTTCCCCACTGTCCCATTAGGGTAAAAGCCATCCTGTATCATTAGCGCCTGGGTCTTTGTATTCCCATTAGGTTGTCACTTCTGTGAGGACAGGAGCACATCTGTTGTGTTCGAATTGTTTTTCCAGGGCCTCACACAGTGATTGATGCAGAGCAGGTGCTCAGTAAATATTCATTGAATGAATGAATGAGTATCAAAGTAAATCACAAACCAGCCTTTTTTATGACACAGGTTCAAAGTGCTTTACTCTTGTTTGCAATTTCTTACTCACTAGTCCAGTTCCCTTAACTGGAACAACCACCACTTTTCCAAGCAAACAGAACTTTGTTGCTGAGAAAGCAACATATATATCCCAAAGTGAGAGAAACTTTCCAAAGGTCCTGAGAATTAGCATATTGTAATTGTCAAATCCCAGGGTGTCTTTTAATCGAACCTTCGCAGTGATTCACTTTGCTTGTACTCAGCACTTAAATTGAGTAGAACCTCATTAGGGAGGTTGCGTCAAGCCTTAGTGAAAATGGAGAGAATGAGAAATCTACTTTCCATGACATGAAGACATAGGAGAAAGGGAGCTATCTGGCCTGTGGATTCTGTAATCTGTGTGTCTGACTGTACCAACTCCTGCTATACGAGATGATGGGGAGGACTGCCATATCCTTATTTTCCCTTCAAACCCCATTCCGGGTTTTGTACTCTCCAAGGATTTACTGCATGCTTCCCACCTTTCTTCTCTCTGTGCTTTTTTTTCAATGCCACCCTCAGGAGCAACCTGGTTTTTATGAGTTTTCTGCCCCAGAAACAACTCTTCCTGAGTGAAAGAATGGGCTCAGCCTTGCCAATATGCCCTGGGCTTCTCATTACCTATCACTGGTCATTTGCTCGCTCTGTTCTAGCCACCCTGAAGTCTTCCCTTCTCAGGGTTGCAACGAGGTGAGCCAATCCAGACTCCTAGGGACAGAATTTAAGAAGCCACCTACTCTTGGATGTCAGCTCCCAACTTGCACAAGCCTGAGAGCTTCCCTTGACCTACCCTTGGCCTTCTTCCCTCAGCTGTCATGTCTCCTTGCCTCTCCAGATGCAACCCCCCAGCCCCTGCTCAGGTGCTGCCTCCTCAAGAAAGCTCTTGCTAAATCCAACAGGCTTTTGTACAACCAGGAAGGAGTCACCTCACCTTTCTCCAGATTCCCAGTGGGCCTTAGTTATACCTCTTTGGAGGTACTGTATACCTTGTTTAGTTCTTAGGCTTGCCTTCGTATCTCTACGTTAAACTATAGATTTCTTAAGGGTAGTCTTTTTCTCAGTGTGTTCACGTTACCTAGCATGGGGCTTGACATGGTGTCAATGTCCACAAGTCAGGGAGGTGAGCGGAGCCATCAAGGGGAGAAGGGAGCAGAGCCTGCAGTTGTTAGTTGCACAGAGGTGGGAGGAGGTAGACATGGGCGCTGGGGCCAGCCTGCCTGGGTTTGATCTCTGGCTTTGCCACTACTGGGTATGAGAACTTGGACAGATTGCATCACCTGTCTATTTCTTTCTCTTGAAAATGGGATCAATAATGGTACCCTAGCATAGGGCTGTTTTGAAGTGTAAATGAGATGACTCATGTAAAGGACCTAGCACAAGCCTCATAGCACAGTGAGCACCTCACTAAATATCAGGATTTGGAATAGAAAGGGTCTAGTGAAGATACATCCCTGGAAAATGCAGGTGTGCACACTAAGGGTAAAGCATATTTGGGACTGATGTCACAAATAAAGTTAAGTCTAAATCATTAATGATGGGAGACAAGCAATGACCTCATACTACCTGGAGAGCCCAAGTGACTACTTTTTTTGAAAAGACAAATCTCATCTCTACACTTCAATAAAAGAGTAGCTTGGGCAAGAAGATGGTAAGAGAGGCTGCCCAAAACTGAAAACAGAGGAGGGCCAGATGAGCTCGGGGTTGTTAAAACAGATGTTTAAGTGTGCCAGGTTATCATAGCTGTGGATGCTAAGGAGGATGCAGGCATAATGCTAAGGCAAAGTCATGTTTTTGCTGCCATCTACAGTCAGAGTGCAATTTTTAAAGTTGCTTTACACACACACACACACATCCACCTAGAAAGAACACTCTTGACAAAATGAGTGACAATATACATAGTTTGGTTTACATTCTAGTAATTGAGAAAATGTGGGCATGCTATTACAGTATTTTATTTACTGCATATATTTATTTACTATGTATATATTTAACAAGTAATATAGCCTTTTAAAATCTCAAATTGTGTTGAAACTCATTAGAAGACACAAATTAGCTGCAGGTGTGGCAGCCAACAGACAGTTTAAGAATTAATACATTGAGCCCTGGCTGGTGTGGCTCAGTGGATTGGCGCAGGCCTGCGAACCAAAAGACCACAGTTGGATTCCCCGTTAGGGCACATGCCCGGGTTGCAGGCCAGTTCCCAACAGGGGATTCACAAGGGGTAACCATACATTGATATTTCTCTCCCTCTGTCCTTCCCTTCTCTTCTAAAAATAAGTAAATAAAATAAAATAAAATAAAAAGATTTAGTACTTTGGCCACAGACTATCTTTAAAAAAATAGTTAATACATTGATTTCAAAGAATAAAGAGATGGGTCGGGTTTTACCCCATATTTTCCTGAGGTTTCCATGACCTGAGGTTTCTCCAGTTGTTATTAGAATGGTTATACATTGCATTTTATACAAATGTCTTTTATTGTTTGTATAGAAATCAACCAAAGGCAAGTGAAAAGCAAAGCAAGTAAAAACAAAATCTGCCATGGCTTTGGCCACCACACTTTTATCCATATAATCTCCAAGATTCTGATCATATTTTCCCAAATTCTCTGCATTATTTTTAAAGGGTTAACTACAGACAACAATTGTTGGAAATGCGTTTGATGGAGAAAAAAGAAGTGGCTCTTCAAGAAGCACGTGAAGAAGAAGAGAGAGAGAGGCGGCTAGAAGCCCTTAGGAAACAGGTGTTTTTAATTTGAAATTTTCATGGGCGGTTTAAAAAAATGTTTCTAAGTGCTCTTAATAACATTATTACTAGGGCTTAGTTTAGGAGTTCTGCTGTAAAAATTGTAACTTTTCCAAACTGAGACACCGATTTTCATTCCTGGGAACAATTAGATGTAGGTTGAACCATTTCCAGTTTCTTAGTATATTAAAAGAACTTTGTCCTCACCTTTTAAAAGGCTCTCCCGAGATTTAAATGCATCCACACTGCCTCTATTTAATAGCTGAATAATATCCATTTACAGCAGTGAAACACTGCGTCTAGCCAAAAGGTTTTACTCTCTTCCAGAAACCTGGCAGAGCTTGAGCAAGATCATTCTCGTTGGGGTAGGAATCTCTGTTTGGAAATATCCCATAATAAACAAACGTGTTAAAAGTCACTTTTAAAAATACGATTTTTCTGGAGAAGTAAAAGCCTCCCATTATTTTACCTAGTAAAAGTAGGCAAAAGTTTTGCAATTAGACAGTAAATGGTAAGATCAGAATCTTAAGAACTTGGGAAATGTGATAAAATAGTTTTATTTGGCAATTTGTGAGAGTTTTTAACCTGAAAGTGATGAGCTCAACTCCTAAGCTCTGGAGTCCTCACCGACACCACTCAGTTCAGTGCCGGTGGAAGCAACATAGAATCTTGGAAAAGAACTTGGCCTCTGGTATTTTTCAAACCTGGTACCACCTGGTTTGCTACTCACTGGCAGAAGAAGCTTAGTTGTTTTATTTAACCTTCCTACACTTTATTTCCCCCTCTGAAAAATGGGAATAATATTAGTACCTGCCTGATAGGTTCATAGTAATGTCCATTCCCATTTTTGAATATTTACTAAGCATAAAGTTCTCTTCTAAACACTGAGGTTTTACCTCATTTGATCTCTAGAAAATCCTATGCTGTAGGTGTTATTAATATTCCCATTTTATAGTGGAGAAAACTGAGGAGACACAGAGGCTCCCAGGAGTCACACAGCTGGTAGGTCAGACTGAATTCAAACCAAGGAAGTCTAGTTAGATGAAGTAGTATAGACACATAGCATCTTCTTTGATAAAATAACTTAGAGAAATTCCAAGCATAGGAATGTAAGTCCTGGTCATGCTAGATTCAACAAAATTAAAATTATTCAGTCATTACCAAATAACTATATGCATATACCATGGCTTTCTGGGGACAAAACTTAATGTCATTGATACTGAACACATTCTTATTCAAAATACAACTTTGATAACTACAGAGTTTATCTGATTACAATTCTTTCCATCTATGAACCCTTGGGAAGAGGCAATATCTCTGCCCATTATTTGTAATCAGTGTTTAGAATGATGATAGTGTAAGATTTTGACTAGGAAAACCTACAGCAATTAAAGTATGTTTGACCCCAGTTATGTCATTGTAGTTCCTAAATGCATTAAAAATACCATTTTCTTCATGACTTTATAGTTAACAGACAAGTGTTGCCAATGGTACATGTAATTTACAAAATTAGTGGCTTTATTTCATAAGGACGCAGGTTTAAATGATTCAGTTATCAGAAAGAGCAAGGGCATTTGTGTTCAAGTGACACTGCGGTTTTTCAGCAGAAGTAGGAACACTGGCTTACAGCAGTGCCTGAAAATCCAGTTTCCTGGAACAATGGAAATTCACCCATCTTGCTCCATCATGCTACAACACTCAACTCTGCCCATGAATAGTGTGCTCTAGGTTCTGTTTAATTAGGTCAAACTTTCTAGAAAATTTTGTGAGGTTGTCACCATGGCCATAGATCGCTAATAGTTAAAAATTAATGGTTTTTTTTACCTTTGGTTACTTTCAAGGTGTTTGAATATATAGTGTGCCTATGACTTTGTATAAGAAAGACAAATTTTTTATCTAAATTTAGTCATAATAGTAATTTCAGTCATTAGTAAATAATTATATATCAT